>NC_083647.1:7762006-8095756 GCF_963576545.1 Limanda limanda
AACAACTACTTTTATTAATAATCAAATTTAATAGATGGGAATATATATATTTGAGAATACAGTGTGGTGTTTGTTTGTTAGTTATGTTTTTGTTTTGTCTGTGTTAGCTAGCAGGTTTACACAAAAACAACTGGAAGGATTACCACGATACTTGGTGGAATGATGTGTTATATGTCGGGAAAGAGCTCAATACATTTTGGTGTGGATCCAGGAATTCCCCATCTCCGAAGAATTCATTAAATCTATGGCGGTAGCAGGGGTGCCTGCACAAAAGTGAACGTCTCCGTCTTGAAAGATACGTTCTTACATGAGACAGCGATATGCACGGCATGCCACTTGCAGGCAAGCACACAACTGCAGCTGAAAATATGAGGTCTGACTTTCTGCGTGGACTGTAACAACTTTATGGACGATAACATGAGCAAGCGTGCTGCAAACAGTGTTCAAATAGTGCTGCACACAGCTATACAATGCAGCAACAGAGCTAAACACCAACTTAAAGATCTCTCATGATAAAATGAAAAGTGTTGTTTTTGTTTGGTTCGTTATGAAACTGGGGCAGGACAAAATACAATATATGTCTGTTATGTGTGTTTGTTTTAGTTTGTTAGTTAGTTAGTAGGGTAACACTACAGGACAGATTACCATGATACTAAGTGGAAGGATACAAAAGAGTCGGCGAAGACCTCAAAAATAGTCACGATCTATTAAACTTAAATGTGGATTCATGAGGAGACTGTTGGGTCTTGGCTGTGTTGTGTGCTCTACAGAACGCCATTCTAGTTTCAGTTTATTTCTACATGGGTAAAATTGTGCTTATCTTGAACCAACCTGATTATTCATCATCTCACTTCAAATAAAAGGATTTGCAATGAATGATCTAGTCACATTTCTGTTGAGCTCTTGTCTGACATCTACTGTGGCTCCTCAAAACATCGTGTACATTTTTGTGGCTGCGTTTCACATCTTTCTTCTGGTATGGTTTTCATGTAAAACTTTCTCATGTGACATGTTTAGTGTTGGATCCTGTTCGTGGTAGAAAAATCTGTTACACATTTGCAGACACGCTTTAATATATAATGTGTTGGCAGCATAATAAACACTTGCCTGTATTTCAACGCACTCTGTGAACCCATTGGTACATTGTGAACTGCAGCATAGACCTTTGGTTCACATGTATATACAATGCATACTCAGATCTGGGTGTGCCACTGATAGGATTTGAATATATAATGGCTCTGACCAGATATACAATGTCTTTGAGAATCATTTTTAAATTCACAAACTTAAACATCGAGTTTGTTTTAGATATACCCTATACCTTATTTACCTCTCTTTCCCTGATATATATGAGCTCCCCTAAGTCTCTACTCATGTTAACGTGTTGTTTAATTTTTCTCCATTTAGTGCACTAACACTTCCTCTTTTCTCTCTATAGGTCCAATATGTCATCCAAGGCTATCACAAGAGAAGAGAGTACATCGCTGCCTTCCTCAGCCACTTCGGAATGTGAGTGAACCATCGAAGGCCACGCTCTCCACCAACATAATCACAACACATAAGCTCTATAAACTGATTCTGCATGTGAATATACAGAATCTGTTGGCAAGGGCCACGATTTTGGGTCTGGAAGCCTAATGGTTCCTGTTTCTTGTTTGAGCAGGCTTCCGTTTGCCGCAGGTAAACACTCCATGTGGAGAGGAAAATAGGCTTTTTTGATTTATCTGCGTTCATATGGAGATATCTTTCCATAGAGATTAGACAATATATCGTCTGGATCTAGAACACATACAAAAATATGGCTGTTTGGGTTTTGTGTGGGGAAACGTTCAACATCTATGATGTAGACAGAAACTAGTCCGACTGCACGGCAAACAGAGGGGTAGAGTCCTGGCCCAGATATCTGCTGCCTATGCTGGAAGCCCCAAAATATTGTCCGTTCCTCCTAGAGGCGGATTCGACGTCAATAGGCTCTGAGATTGACAACACGGTTGTAATTTCCTATGTCTTTTTACCAAAGAGGTGTTAAATGAGACCAAATGACAGAAATTGCTATGTGTGTGTTGCAGGGGGGTGGTGGAGTACGATGCCGAGGGATTCACAAAGCTCACCCTGCTACTCATGTGGAAAGACTTTTGCTTCCTAGTTCACGGTAGGAGAAGTCACAATCACAAGTCACAATCACATTGATTCTGATCGATCTTGATCGATGAAGTTAAATATAACAATCCTCGATTTCTCTTTCTCCGTCTATACGTTTCTGTCTCTCTGTTCCTTTGCTCTTTGTAGTGGATCTCCCGCTGTACTTCCCTAGGGACCAGCCTACCCTCACCTTCCAGTCCGTTTACCACTTCACCAACAGCGGTCAGCTGTATTCTCAGGTGCAGAAGGCGTATCCCTACAGCCCACGCTGGGACGGCAACGAGATGGCCAAGAGGGCAAAGTAAGTAGAGTCTGATACGATAACAATTCCTGCATTTTGGAAGTTAGACCATTTCATTTTTGGATTTAATGTGTTCATTTTAAACCCAACAGAAGGCCATAAAAGGCTCTGTTCCTCACAAAGCCTTTTGCAGTTATGGAATATCCTTGCTCATGATAGTATTTCTAATAAAGGCATATTTATCATGCATTCATTGTTTACCAGAATGAATATGCATTAGACACAGAATAACAGAGTAGGACCTTTTTGTGTGGACTATGCAGCACATGAACTGTGTTGATTTTCACAGCTTTGATTCCACCCTCAGTACACATTAACTGCCCTCACCCTACTAGAGTAAAGCTAGGCGTTGTCTGAGGAGTGAGCACAGCCTGTTCCTGGCACGAGTGACTTCAGTCAACACATTATCTGTTTTACTCACATACCTCTTTCTCATCTTACCTTCTCATCATACTAGGCTTAAATGTCAATGAAACTCTTTAAATTCAGTCTGTCTGTTGGTCCATGGATTTGTCTTCAAGTTTGGCTTTGTAAAGGTTGTTTCAAGCAAAAAAAGAACTAAGAACTAACAAATAGTTTTTTTTAACAATATTAGCTGTTTTCAGACATAAATAAATAGACTTTTCCTTTCACTTACGAAGAATGCAGCAGGAGAGTGTTTCGGGTCAGACGCGTTCACAACAGCAGGAAAACATACGAACACATTCTGGCGAAGGGGGGGGGCACCTGTAGGCAGTAGATGCTCCGGAAATCACATTTACACGGGTGTCGGCCTTAACTGCCAAAAGCTGTGGAATCACGTTGTCTGTGTGACCTGTTTATCTGTGTCATCTACGTATATGACACCTCTTCTTCATCCTGAGATATTTGAATGGTTCCAGATTTTCCTACTTGGCTCGGGCATTGGCGTTCACACATACAGCCCCTCTGGAAAATTTCTGGCAAAATGTCTTGAATTCAGCGTGTGTTCGATAGAAGCTATGGTGACTTTAGTGGAAACTTGTAAGGTAAATCATTGTATATCTCAGTGTTGAGACTGGAGCGCACTAACACACAAACCTCAATACGTACAGTATGTTTTTCTTGTTTTCATCCTTGAGAGTTTAACACTGAGACGTACAGCATCTCATGTATATTTGTAGTTTAACAAGTACAAGACGTTCTGAGTTTCATCTGCGCTCTGATACACACTGGAAGCGAGACTGACGCGGGGACTTTGTTTGACGTTTTGAAGCAGCTGAAACTCAGTTGTTGTCACATTTTCATTTGCTCACCCACCTCCGTCCCCCCCCTCTCTCTCTCTCCCTGTCTCCCACCCAGAGCGTACTTCAAGAGCTTCATCCCGCAGTTCCAAGAGGGAGCCTTCGCCACCGGAAAGCTGTAGTGCTCTCTCTCTCCAGCTAAATGACCTGCCTGGAGAGTTGCCTGAGGGAGTGTGTGTGTGTGAGTGTGTGTCCGTGCATGCAGTTGTAAACCTGCACATGAGCGTGCACAGACTTAACAGTACAGTGAGAGTGACAGTGTGCGTCTTTGCACACAGACGCTGTGAATTCCACATCGTTTGGCCTTGAAGTTATTGCCTCTTAGTCACTACCTTCACTTTTTATTGTACCTGTAGAGAGAAGCCACTTTGCTGTCTAGTCGTCCCAGCACCAAACTCTTTCTCATGAGGATAGTGGATCACTATCACTGGCACCTTCAAGGGCCTTGATTTTGAATAAAATTCTCCATTTCTTTGAAGACTTCAGCTGTACATGTTGTTTTATTGTTTTCTGCCAATATAACCTGGCTTCAAGCTGTCAAACCACTGGGGTTTGGACTCGCAACACTCCATACAGTGGTGCTGCAGTGTGAACAGATGTTTGTTTATACATAAGTTAAACAAATTGTTAACTACACAAAGATTTGTAGTGAGTTTGCTACATCTCTGTTTGCTCTTCGTTCACGTTTGACTCCACCATTGAAAGTTTAAATGATCTGTGTTAGAATGATGTGGGTTTAATTTAATCTAGTCTGAGATGTCAGCAATACTGTAAATTCATGTTTTCTGTCAAAATGTCTATCCAGTAAAGACGTATGTCTCCTCTGACAGTTTGTCCGCTTTTGTTTAATTTTGTTTTGGTCACTGCTAGATCAGGAAATCGCAATGTTAAAATGTGTTTAATAATATAGAAATGCTGGTCATGGCATTTCATATATTTGGGGAATAAAAGATAAAGATGATAAAAAAAAATCAGGCAATTACCATAGACTGTATATAAAGATGTCTCCCACTATCTAACTAGCTTAAACCAAACTTACCAGAAAGCAAACAACAGTGGGACCTAAAATGACATATACCATAGTTTTTTACGTGTACTTTAACTTTTAGTTTGGTCCATGTCCCATCCCTGAACATGGAGGAGGCACGGTTTATTATCTATAATGCAGTCAGCCACTAGAGAGCGATTGAGACGCGGCTCTTTGAGGAGCTGTCATGTCATCCATGTTTATATACAGTCTATGACAATGACCAATATCATTAGAATTCATCACCTGGGAACCATGAATGTTTGTCTTTAAGATAAAGATATTTCAGGTGGATGAGTGAAAGATTTGACCTACTGGTGGCACATGATGTAAAGTCAAGAGATCACCAAAGTCATGAGGCTTTATTCTCTGGGGACCACAGATGTCTGTTCCAAAATGTAATGGCAATGCATGCAATTGACAATGTGGTATTTCGGTATGAATTGAATTGAGGGACAGACCAACAGACGCGGCTATCCACAAGCCACGGAGCTACTGCGGCTGAGAAAAGAGAGTGGTGTACTCCACTGAGTGAAACACAAAACGTTTTTCAGAGACACTATTTATTTTAGTGCTATCTTACTATTACAAATAAGGCTAGAATAAACACTTTATTTAATACACCAATGTATTTATAAACCATAAAGATGATGTCAATTGGTAAAGGACTGTTTTTGAAAGACCCTAACGTGTGATGTGGAGCCACAGCACAGAGAGTGTGTGTGTGTGTGTGTGTGTGTGTGTGTGTGTGTGTGTGTGTGTGTGTGTGTGTGTGTGTGTGTGTGTGTGTGTGTGTGTGTGTGTGTGTGTGTGTGTGTGTGTGTGTGTGTGTGTGTGTGTGTGTGTGTGTGTGTGTGTGTGTGTGTGTGTGTGTGTGTGAACATTCCCATGCATGGATGTGCACATGCATGTGCTTGAGCAAGGCAGTGTGTGTGTTTGTGTGTGTGTGTGCGTGCGTGCTTGTTTTCATCATTAAATATGAGGGTCATAGTTAGGGGTCCTTCCTCGCCTCAGGCGCAGCCCTTTGCTATATTTATTGTTGGTAAAGCAGCAACTGTCAAGTCTAATTGAGAACTATAGGGTGAATGTATCTGGGGCATTTAATAGCATCAAGGCTCTTAATAAAATAATTAAAAAGCAAGATTCTTTTTGTCTTTTTCACTGCCCCACTCCATGTTTCTTGCTCTAACCTTTCCCGACCTGCTTTCAAAACATCTCGGTTGTCAGCCACGGGACGAGCCGCTCTCATTTCGGAGAGCTGCAGGGTTGCTGGAGAGGGAAAGAGTTCAGAGCAGGGGTAGCGGGATGATGGGTAGCATCTTTAACAAGCATGAGCAAAGAATAGTTTAACTCGACAGTCGAGTCTAGACATCGCAACTCCTCACCCAAAAGGTACCAGCTGATTTTCCAACGGTAGCGAATCTTAACAGGGTTCAAACCACTTTGTGAATCTAAACTCACTAAGTCTAAATTTACATTGTAACACAAAAGAGAAATTGAATCATTTTCTTTAAAGTGAAGCCTTAAGGATTCCACTCAAAGCACAACATGACATTGCAGTGTGTGAAGTGTGCCAACTTGGGCTGCGAACGTATTCAGTCCTGAACTTTCCCCCGTCCTTAACGTTGACCCAACTTGACATAAGCCCTTTAAGTAACTTGAGAACAATTCCTTCCAAAGTGGCTTAAACTATGTCACAGTCGCGATGTTCAAGTCACATTTCCGTTAGCCTCCTCCCTCCGAGGTGTCTGCACCCAGACGTGGCTCACCTTTACACGCTTTTAAGCAACTTAACACGGATTTATCCGGCGTAATGATCCTGTGAAGGTGCTGCTAAAGGTACCTTTTGAAGATGCATTTCTCAGCCCCCTGAATCACAGTGCAGAGGTCTGCCAACCCTCCGAGCTAATACTCCAAATCCACTAATCCAGCCGTCTTTAGGAGATCTCAACGGCAGTCGGATGGAATAATTAAAGGCTGGAATAATTAGCTCGGAATCTGTGGACGGGGGATGATTAAATTGATGAGGGTGGAGGGGGTTTTATCGTGGTCAGGCTGAGTTCACGCTTCCCTGGACCAGGACTCGATTTGAGGGACGATTAAACATGGTCATTTTCCCTCGGAGGATGAAACGGACGATTGAGTTTTGTTTTAGATTAATTTTTCCCTCTCTCCAGCATTGCTTGAGGTGAGACTTCCATCTCCACCCTCGACGTGCTGGTGGAGGAACAGCTGACCTAACACAAGCTAGACAAAGTAATGATTGTACAACGGAGGGCGCGGGTCTGATGCTGGCAGGAGCCTGACATGCTCCTCGAGCAGGTGTCCTTAGCTCAAGGGAGCTGGCAAACTTGAACCTCAGCATTAGATTAACATTAACTGCTGTGGTGACAACCCTATAAGCAGCCAGCTCGGAGGCAGTAAGGACCTGCCAGCCCCGAGTACTGACAAGTGTGTGAAACAGGATCACTTAAAGCTGAGCAACGAGCACCTTCCCGCTTTGGGCAATAACCCCGGAGTTAACTCTCGGCATCACTCACCCAGCTGAAGTCGGGGCGAGCCGCCAGAAAGTTTTTGAAGAGTCGGAAAAGTGTGTCGAAAGTGGACGAAGCTGCAGGCGCCGGTGCAGAGAGGAAGACGGGGACGGAGAGTGATTGAAAACCCTGAATCATCACCTTGTGAACTGTCATGGTAAACAGCAGAGAAGGTGAGGTAATCACCGGGGGAAACAAGGAGGATCCAGAAAAAAGGGCCTGAATATGTCACAGAGCAGTAACGGCTGCATCATCCTAGACTGTTTATTCTCCTGTTGTCCGAATCGCCTGTCAGCACCGCCTGATTCATCTTTTTTTTTATATTTCATACAACGCCTTTTGGATTTCACATCCTCTCCCAGAAAAAGACAAAAGACAGAAAGTTAGCCGAGCGGAAGAGGAAGGAGTGGCTGAGATCCCAAACTCTTAGCTTGGGGTACTTTCTGTTTTTTTTTTCTGTAAGTACAAATTCAGAGTGACATATGGGGGGTTTTCTGGAGGGATGGGGCTGAAGAGGAGTGTGTACGTGCGTCTGAAGGGTGGATTTTCCGAGGCTAGGCAGCGTTTGCGACACGGCGTAGGGTTGTTGATGCGAGCCATGTTGAGGATGATGGAGCTGAGAGGCTTAACTAATTTTGGAAAGAGAGAGCAGGAGGAGGAGGAGAGCGGAGGGGGGATTTGGGGCCTTTTGTTACCGGCTGTTTGATCTGGGAATTTGAAAAAAAGAAAAAAAAAAAAAATGGCCCAGAGATGTCGTTGAAATGAGAGAATTACTTCTTGGGTCCCTCACTCTTCCTTTTTTTTTTTTTTCTTTTTCTTTAACCAACTCCAGTAACGCGGGAATTCTAATACACTCCAAGTCGATGAGGCAGGTACCCCCCCACCCCCCCTCTCCTTCTCCCCTTGCTTATACAGATAATAACTGGATCTCGCTAAACCTTGATTGTTAATTGCTAATTACTCCTCGTACACTCCGCAGCCGGGAGAGAGCGTAGCTAAGCTGATCGGATGAGTCTTTGCTCCGGATCTTGTCGGTTTCTCCCCGTTTTTGTCTCTGGTGTTGTCGAGGCGTTCTGGAAGGTCTCTTGTTTGTCGGCTTTCGACAAGATAAAGACAGATTTGTAGTCGAGGAGTGGGGAGGTGGGGGGTGTCACTCCCCCCCCTCGTTTCCCCCTGGGTGTGATCAGAGGTACTTGATTTAAACCTTTCACGCGGTTTAAGCCAAAACACATCCCGCAGGTGTTTTGTTCTCTTGGCCTCGGTTCAGTCTTGCGCGATTGTCTTCGAAAACAGATGAGACTCGATTTGCTTTTAAAAATACTCAAACTGGCACCGGGTGTTTGCCAGGGAGAAGAGGATTCAAATGTTTAATGGATTTAAAGGTAATGTTTGGCAGCCACTACTCATTTAAAGAGAATTATCTCACAATCACTTTAGGGTTTTTCAGGCGAGTAGCATTGAGACCAGACGTGTTGAATACATTTTTTCAGTGTTTACTCACTTCATTTACTCCTTTTGTCGTGTGTGTGTGTTCTTTTACTCCTTCGCGGTCTCTGCGGTCTCCTCTCATCCCCCCAGATTCCTCCCTCTCTTTCCCCCCCCCCGCTCCCTCCACCAGCTACCTGAGGAGCTGTCAGTCTGGATTGCCGCGCTGTCGGTTCAGCCTGTCAGGATGAGAGACGCGTTCTGATCAGCCGCGGACACTGATAGACCTGTCAGGTGGGATGACAGCCCCGAGTGAAGACATGCGCAGACAGGTACATGTAATGTGACAAGACTCTTTTCCTCCCTCCGCCACAACCACCACCCCTTCCCTTCACTTTGTCCACCACCACCCCCCACCCGCCCAATCCAAAAAATAAATATCCATGCGTTGGACGTTGGAGGAGTGCATGAGGGATGAGCATGTTTCCTGACGAGTTGAGGGAAACTTTTCTTTTGAAGCTGAGTGGATGTGATGCAGCCACGTGATGAAGTTCGGCCAGGGCATCAGCTTAATGTTATTTCTGCACAAGATTATATTAGTTGTATCTGCAAATTACATTTCGACAAATAGACACTCTGTATGTAGCTGAAGAAAATCTATTTCGATATAGAAACTTTACCACTCTCAGTGTTTGAAAAATCCAATTTGTGCCTCACTGAGGAATCACAGATTGTTCTATTCAGATCATTAGCTCATGAACTTTAGCTGTAATTGTTAAAGAAGCATGTGAGGTCCAACTGATTCTAAGGCCTGGTGCACACTAGAGGATTTTCCACTCTTAAGATTTAACTGACTTTTAATATCATTATCATCAGACGATTTGGCCAGAATGTAACACCACACACTTCCGGAGACAAGTTATCCCACAGAAACATGATTTTTCTTCTGTTTTCGTTTATTTATCACAGTAGGCAAACAACTTTAAGGTGCATTACTGTCGCCCTCTGAACTGGAGTGTGGAAATCTTACGTGATTAAACGTGACTTCAGAAGAAAAACAATTGTCAGCTGGCTGCACATTTGGCTGTTTGGATTTGCAGCCAAAAAAAACAAAAAAAAGAGAATATAAACTATGGGTGCATGGCATGGCTGAGAGGGCGGAATAAGCTTTAGAGCTGGAGGTGATCAAAAATCAGCCCGAGTATCCTCTAGTGTCCAGCAGCCCTAATCAAACTCCGACTCTATTATTAACCTTCAGACAGTTGCGGCAGCTGATTTCTGAATCACTTAACAGGATGGACACAAACTAGTTTCTTATAAAGAGATTAGTTGTTACTAAAAAGTCAAGACATGCTTACAGCCTGGTGCAAAGACTGTGTATAAAGAATTTGCACAATGGAGATTGGGGGTGGAGCCAGGTATCAAGGTCCCGCCAATACACGCGCTCAACCAATCATGATTCAGTCTCAGCTGTCATCCTGTTTTTATAGCATCGAATAAATAATTAAAAACCAGTTAGTAGAAAAAATATATTGAACGCTGCCATCTTGCTGTGATGATGTCATTTACACATTTATTTGTACATTAGCGACTAGGGGAAGCGTCCTAACGAGGCCCTGTACATGAGTTCAACCAATTACAAGCCAGCCTGCTGCTGTTAATCATGACCTTTCACCCCGTGTTTTTATCATCAAATACATAACTAAAACCAAACAAAACATATCATCATATGTGTGATTTAAGCGTAAAAGATGAAAACCAGCATGACCCAGCATTTAATATTGATGTACAGCGATGTTTTTTTAAATCACGTTACCCCTTTAAAAACAAAAAGATTTGGTGATTACATTTAAATCTTGCAGCTCATGATAGTACATTGACTGTTTGCTTACAGATATTTTCATATTGCATTTACACATTACGTAAGTCCCCACAAGCTGAGACAAGTTTTATTGTTGCAACTGAATTTTATATTACCACAGAGCTATTTAGAACAGAGCTATGTAAATCGAGTAACAATATTGTGCGTACATGATGCATATGGCCGAATAAAGTTTAATCAATTGGAAAACCGAACACCAACTAACACATTTGAGCCAGGTAGTGTTATTTCAGCATAGATGTACTGTGTGCCTTATGTATAATGTGAATTTGGAGGTTACAGTTCACACACACCATACACTGTATACAGTCTATAAATACAATCTGTGACAGTGGTCTGGAAAGTCCTGGGTCCACTAAGAAATGAATCCTGTCATACCAGCATGAAAAACACACTAAAGAAAAACTAAGCAAAATGTCCAACTTTATTTCAAGAAAATTAAAGTTGATTTACCACCCTGAATGGTGGTGGTTCAGTCTCTGTGCTCTGCTCTCCTGGCAGCAGTCTCGCTCTTTAAGTGCATCCTCACATCAGTGCTCAGTGACAGCTCCACCACATCAGCTCTCACCCGCATCACAACATCTGCACATCTGTAAACTGTTGACCTCTTGTCTGCTCCTTTCGGCCTCAGCGGGACATGTCCCCGAGGACTGTGGGTAAAAATACATAAAAAGAGGTACAATACGTCCATGCAACAAATGAGGTAGGGTGAGTGAGGGTGGGAGGAGGAGGAGGAGAGGGGTGGGGGCTGGGGGCGGGGGGGGTAAACAGCGGAGGTGGTAGTAGGAGGGTGGGGGATGGCTCGTGCCAAGTGACACAAACCCCCCTTGGCAGCCTAATTAAATTTTCCACTTTTCCACACTCACATTAAGCCTCCATCGAGCCGGAAGGAATGGACGCACCGGAGGAGTCCACCCCAGGAAGAAGATGGCCCAGCACCCCCCCCCCCCCCCCCCCCCGCCTCCTCCCCTCCCATTCTTCCACACAATTCCACATCCCTGTTTGATTATTGACCGACTTCACACAAGACGTCTCCACTGATGACTTCACCCACTTCAACAGAGCCTGTGTACTTGTGGCAGTTTGCTTGGTTGGGATTTGAAGGTGTAAAGAGAGGCACCGTATGTTTTGCTGTGTGCCTCTTGATTGACAGGTGTCTCCGTGTATCAGTCACTCACAGGCGAGCGCTGCTCACTCACTTCAGCTCAGCCCGGCCTCCACCCTGCTGCGGAAATTTCTCCTCTGTTTTTTTTTTGTTTTGCTCCAAAGAACTTGATGAAATGCCAGCAAGCTTCAGAACATCCCGTCACAAACCTAATGGTAATGTCACTGACTCTATGGCCATGGTTTTTTCTGCGGTCTTTGTCCACCACAGCGCGGACAAACAAAAACGTGCGGTCGACCCGAATCCACTCGGCCGATGAAGCAGGCCTGGGAATGTGTTGTGTCCAGGAACACGTAGAAGTCCTCCGTAGACTTAATCCACACGTGCTGGGTAAATACAGTTCGGTTTAAAATGACACTATAGATTCCATTGCTCAAAGGTCATGTTACACAATATATATATATATATTGAAAGTTTCCAAGTTTTGTCTTCTGTTCACATATGTTTGACCTGTTTTCATTATCATTCAAATCAAGGATCTCAGCTGTGATGATGAAAAACATAATATTCAGACAAATAAAATACTGATTCCTAAAGACCTTCACCTCATTGTCATAGATTATTACATAGATTAATGTCTGTGAACTGTTAGGACTAACTTAATTTCATGATTTCAAATGTTGGTATACATGAGAAGAATTTTGGCTACCTCTTTTACAATATTTTGAATAAATTGTCATGTTGCTCCGTAGCCACACTGTCATGGCAGCTTTGATTAATTTGATCAACTATTAGATCAGTTTGCAGAAACTTTTTCACAGACATGGCCCCCAGAGGAAGAAGCTCAAGATTTTGGTGATCCTCTGACTTCGAAAATTAAATTTTTTTTCTTACATCTTTTAATAGCTATATTATGGATTTCAATGAGGTTTGATACAGATGTTTATAACCCCCGATTTCATATTATATCCAATATTTTATTTTTTTTAACCAGACTTCTCTTATATGTATGTTTTGATTACTGCCAATTGGTAAATATTAGCATGTTAATACGCTAAACTAAGATAGTGAACTAGGTAAATGTTACCTGCTAAATCATCAGTCCCACTGTTATCATGTTATTACGCTTTCTCACCTACTGTGTTTTTTCCAGACATTTTGGACTTTTCACTTTAGTCCGAACCAAAACAACAGGATCAACAGATCAAAAGTTAAAGTCCACACCAAACAAACCACGGTTCGGATTGTTGGCAAAAAATGTTGGGGTTAGTTTGGACTTTCGGACCAACTGCAGGAAGTTGTGACAACATTAAACAACAGAAGAAGAAAAGGAAGCGACTTTCAGGATAGCCTGTAGTCTTCAACAATTCTGTCCAGGATAACGTCCTTTTTTTTAAATTTTAACTTTTTTTCTGTGAAAAAAGCTTCTATTTAAAAACAGATTTACAGAGAGGGGTTAATACCGACATGCAGACTTATGTAGCAACAATAAAATGGATTAAAACAATCAACAGCGTGAGACTCCTTAAAAGCTCATGAAAACATCTGATGTAATGTTACATTTAGATACTGGCTTTCTGCAGAATCTATTATAGATTACAGACTAAATGGGATCTATTACAGAACCACAGTCTGTAATTTGACGATGGTTAAAAAGCTGAAAGGTTGAGCTAAATTACTGAGAAGCTAAATATTTCATTATCCTCCTCTTCTTTTTACTTTGAGTTCAGACGACCAGGTTTTGTTTGTCATTGTGCTAGAGGTAGAGATTATTGATGTTTACTCTTTTGTCATATTATTTATTCATATATACTCTTTCAGTTTATAATCACATTTTGATTTATTGATGACTTTATCTAAAGTGAATTCACAAAAATATGAATATATAAATAAATTATGTTTTTGTTTAGCTGCCCACACTTTTTTCTACATTGCAGCAGGCAGAAGAGGGTGTAACGTATAGATTCTGTTGAAGAGATCACGTGTTTTAGTTTACAGAACATCGACTCCGACGTTGACCCTCATCACCAGAAACTCTCTTCATCTGTGTCTTCTACGTGTATGGCACCACGTTGTCATCCTTACATATTGTTTGTTTTTTTGTTTTTTTCATTTTTGCATCTGCGATAGAAAGGACATTAACACACCTACGCACAGTGAATCCTGAGAGGATTTCCTTCTGCTGTATTGGGCTCATTCCGACATTCTCTGGAAGGAGAAATTCCGGATAGAGCCATTTGCATTCTCACTTACAGCCCCTCCGGAGAATGTCAGTAAAACTGTAGTTCATTGCCTGTCTGAAAGTGAGAGACTCATTATCAAATATGACTGTAGCTTGAATCCTTGTTTTTATTTCTGTAGCAATTACAGTAACGACATGACTCAACCTCCAGAGCAAAAACACTTCTGAACTTACTGTAAACACACTTTTACCACTTCCTGGGAACAAATCTTTTGGTGGACCGGAAGTGATGTGTTTGTGTTTCCTCACTTCCAGAAGAAAGAGGTAGTCAGTTAGGTACGAGCAGAAGCTACGAAACTTGAGCATCATCGACCGTAACACAAAGGAAAGATGATGTCACTGTGCCACCCACGTTCTCACTTTGACAGGTTCTGGGAAGTGAAGTGAAGAAATTAAAAGAAGAAGTCTGTAAGATTTCAAGGTGATTTTTTGCTTTAAATGTCTCATTTGCTCAGCTCAGATAATTATCTGCAGAGAGGAGGGTGATGGTTTTTCAGCCGAGGTCAAACACCGACTCGGATCCTCGACCAAAACCCATTAACATTCCAAGCTGTGCCGCCCTCAGCCTGCTCTCAGACCAGCATACTCATAAATTATACTGACAACCTTGTTGACGGAGTGAGATAAACTTGTCCATTGTGTGTTCACCGTGGCTGCACAGAGCTGCGTCTCTCGGAAACACTATTTGATTTGACTGTTTTGGGCCAACGACGAACAAAACAACACACATAAGGACCAAAACAAAAAAATTTACGTCGCAGATTTTGTCAGGCGGCCAGCATTTTCCTTTCCTCGGTTTCTATTATCGCGCCGGGGACTTTTGTTTCTTCTTCCACTGAAAACAAGCTGTCCAGTAAAAGTGGAAGGAACACTGGGGTCCTGTTTATTTGCGGTCTGCAGGTGGCTGGGTTGGTCGCTCCGTGCCTGCTCAAGAGTCCCCCCGACCACTCGCAGGGTTTTTTTCTCTTCTCTCAGTCCCTGTTATTTGTTCACTTCTTCCACCACATGCTCCAACGTTTCCCCTTCTCTCTCCGCTGTTTTCGCCCGAGCAGCGTTCCATTCTTCTTTGTCTCGAGCTACAGCGTGTCCGTGACGCACTTCCTTCCATTGTATCAGGAACTGATGCCTCGATGCTTGAAAAGTTACTGTCAAACGGGTGTGTTGATTGGAAGGTACAGGTTTTTTATATCAACACTTGGCCGCTATACTCTAGTGCTTTACACTGAGAATTTCAGATTGAAATAATTTGGCAAATATGAGAATAAAGCACCTTGATTCACAGTAACCTCCTGTGACAAACATATTTTAGATTGTGCACAGTAAAAAAAAAACAATTTTATAGCTGCAGCTGAATCAGGTGAGGTTATATGGTTTACTACTGCAGCGGCAAACAAGCAAAAAAAACATGTGGTTGCTATGTGATGGCATTTAATAAGATGCTTCCACCCTCTAATTCCCGTCTCATGACAATTCCAGTGCTGCCCTTCTTTTAATTAGAGGTCCAGCAAATAATTCAAGTCAAGCATTTGATTTTGACTCCGATAGTTAAGATACATTTCTTTTAAAAGAGATCCAGCTTCATCTAAGCAGAATTCATGTGTGGGCAGGTTTAAGGTTGCAACACTTGAGCCCTGCAGGAAAGTAAGCGCAACCTAGTATTTTAACCCTGTGACTGATATTTAAATCAGGAGAACCTCTTAACATAATCAATACTCAGCAACATGACATATTTGGCATCCAGCTCATTAATTACCATAAAAAAACCTAGAGCTTCTCTTCTCCTTTCAGGAAAATAAATGTATCTCCTCTAGTTTAATGCTTTTGGCAAAAGTAGGCTACAGTTGTTGGAAATATGCAAATCCTCTTTCTTGACGTAAGTGACAAGCTGTCTTAGCTTAGCATAAAGACTGAATACAAGAGGAAATGGCCAGTCTGGCTCCATTTAAAGTTAGGGTTGGTCATTTATTTCTGAAGCACTTTTTATCTTATTTGTTTGAATCCTCTTGACTTCACGGTGACCAACAAGAAGAAAAAAAAAAGTCAGTGTCTGTGGCCCCTGTTTTGATAAATATGACCAATCATTTCATTCGGACCAAATTATTTTCGCTACACATCGCTGAAGCAGAGTTGATTGTCAGACGTAAGCGAGCGTGTCACAGAAAAGTCGGCTTCTGACTGTTGACAGACATGGGAGGAGGAGGGAAGTTTATGCAGGTTTTATCTTTTTAAAAGTGTAGCCTGCTCTTGTTAGCTTTCCCAGGATTACCAACCCAACCTTTAAGGAAACAGATGTTGTTCCAACACATCTTAGACTAGCTAGCATTAATAACAAATAAAACCAACAAACAGCAACATCAGAGCTAAAATCATGCTAATGGAGATCTTTAAGTTTGATTTAATCATGTCAGTGGTGGGACAGGATTTGATGTGAGATGGTAAACTGTTCCAAAGCTTCGGAGCAGCAACAGAAAGGCCATCACCTTTGTTTATATGGTGTGAGTGGGAGGGCTGAAAGGACTTGTTGTGAGCTGGACCAATCTTACATTATAAAGAATCAGAAGCTCACTGATATTGTGAGCTGTTTTAATAAAACCCGTCAATCAACAAGGTGAATTATTTGTTTTGAACCTCTGGCCAAGATTTAATGTAATTTCTCTCACTAGGTCGTAAAAGTTCATGTTAAGTATGTTGCCCACACTGTGTCACAGAAACAGAAGGAAACTGGACACGTTTTCATTTCTTTCATTTCAACCAACTTCAAGATAAGACCCTTTCGAGATCATCACACAAACTTCGGACCAGCGATGCTCTTCAGCTGATGCACTGTTCTCCCTCTGACCTGCACCTGTTCTCAAGTAAAACTGGCATATGAGCAGAGAGAGCAGTACATTCAGTAATATGAGTAAAAAGCGGCTGTTTGAATGAATTTGTGATTTGGGTGGGCATTTGGTTCTCTTTCCTTTGTACCTACCTCTATGAATGGCTGCATGCTCTGTTGGTCTCCCTTGCTCTCACTCCCTTTCGTCGTAATCTTATCACACACCTATCAGACATTAGGACTTCAGTGTTAGTCTGAGGTCTCAGCTCAGTGGGTAAAGGTCGAGTTGGGACTCGCCCTCAACTTGGAGATCCTTTGTTTATCTCACCCCAGGTGCACTTCCTGGTTGACAACCTCCACTCTCCTTCTCACCTCGCACAGACGTTCTCCTCCTCCTCCTCCTCTCCTCAGTGTGCACCTGCAAATACACACATATGCATGCACCTCCTTTCGCATTCTAGCTTTTACTTCACACAAACACTCACTCTGTCCTACACCTGAATACTTGCACATATCCTCACTCCCTTATATTTGTGCCTTGAGTATTCAATTACTACTCATTATTGATTATATCTGATCAGTATTGATTGTTACTAAGTGTTAATTATTTTTTATTGTTAAGTCACCCTCTGCCATTATATTTGGTTTGGTTGTCATTTACGTATTAGTGTAACTGTTACACCTTGTTAGTGCAAAAGGCTGTACTATAAAGACTAGTTTATGAATTTTAATAGTTATTAAATTTGGTAAATATCATTTCATATGTTTCAAAGAAGAGAAAAACATGAACGAAAAAAGGTCAAACTCCAACGTGAGTTGCCCTCAGACATGATCTGTGCACCAGAGAGGCTGTTAGTCAGAATGGAAATGTTCGAGTCAGTTGTTCAAGGGCATTTTCCAGAACTTTTCCTGCCAGCCCCCTTGTAAAATGACCAGAAATCGTCTGAGTGAGGGTAAAAAACAGGTGTCATAAACGCCGAAGACGCAGAGGAAGATATCATCGAGATTCAAGAGCTTTTGGTGAAAAGATTCGACACGTGATTTCCACAGTGGAATATACGCAGCCCCCTCACCTCACCTTAATGTTCCGGACATTTTCTTGTTGTAGTGAACACATCTGACTCTGACAATCTCATGCTGCGTTTTTCATATGTCAAAGGAAAATATTTCGATAACTCCATTTCGGAAAACAGTTCAAATTTGATTCAGAGTTCCACCCTACCCTCTGAAATGTAATCACAAGCTGGGATGACCCACACAGCCACAGGAGACCTTACACAACTGTTTCTCCAGTCTGAGTGGTGCTCCTGACCAACAGTAAAATCATCTTCTTGCGTAACATTGTTGGAGTGGCTCTTTGATTAGGTGGTGTCTCGCTACAGACAGTATTGGATCACATTAGCCCACCACTGTTTCTTAGATTCATCCATTTCCTGTAGCAGTAATGGGATCAGACATTCAGTCTACAGCCACAGGAGAAGCTTGGTATGATATAAATGCATAATATGCAGTCTACCTGGCTTGTACATGAACAAGAAGACGTTGTCAAGCAGCTATACTTTCTTTCTCTTTTTTTTTTGCACACCTCTATGCTATTGGCCTTATTGGAGGACATGCAGCCAATGAATTCATATTCTTCTCTGCCCAATCGCACACTCCAGAGGTCAAGAGCGATCAAATTATACCTGTGCGCTGTTGTGCCTGACTGGTGTTCAAGAGTCACCAAGGCAACCGGCAAAAGAAATCACTGAAGGATGGTTACTTAAATTCACAGGAGCCTGTCTGCCTGTCTGGCAATCCGGCCTCTTTTTAAAGCCATGTTCTTGCACAGCGGGCATCTTCATGTAACTGCCCATTCGATTTCTTTTATTCAATTTTTCTATCCAATTTGCACGATAGAGTGTCAGGAGGGCGCACGTGTCTCCCACTGCATTGTCAGAGCAAAGCAAGTCACAGGATTCAACAGACAGGGGCATGTGTTGCTCACCCTGCTCCTTAAATCATGAAGTGAACTCAGCAGCCGTGCATTGCTGCTCGTTTGCTTTGTTGCATCAGGAAACGCAGCTAAACATTAGTGTGTTAACAGGCCAGGAGCACAACTATAAATCCTACTGTCGGTGACACTGATTGCTGTTTAACCAGCTCCCTCTACCCTGCTAGTCAGCACTTTGCCGCCTACGCGTGTCCTGCTGCCAGCACTTGAGCCATGAGATTAGCCTTGCTGATCATGTCGAGCTGTTATCCAGGTTAAGGTCTTACAACAAGACAGGTGAGTGACGCCTCAGAGAGGAAGCAAAGGAAAACAAAAACAGAAATGAAACCGTCACCGTGAGGTCTCAATGTTCTGAGATGAGGAAAATTTTCATTTCAGAGGAAACACTCGCCCCCCTCTCTGTTCCACCAAACTGTTTACATACTTATCATTTGTGACTCACTGATACTGTAAATCATTGAATGCTTATGAGCTGATTTATAGTTCATCTGAATCCATTTCTTCATGTGGAGGGAAGACTTTTCTTATTGTCAGAAACTGCACCTGAATATCTCATCTGAATTAAATGAACAGGCAGCAAAACACATTACTGTACACAAACTCGTATCTGAATAATCATGTGTGTGATGATAATGGAGGAGTCAGAGTGAGACGACATATTCAGATTCTGTACTTGGGTGAAAAAAGCTGTTGTGGTCACATATTAAATTCAACATTACAAGTAAAAGTCACACATTTAATATATCACCTCATCAAAATTATTGTTGGCAAAATGAATCAAATGTAGGTAAATGTGGTATGTTGGTTCTCTCAGTGTCAATTACTTATGCTGATGTCTGCTTGTGTCTGTAAAGACTGTTGTGGTATATGTGGATTTTTTGGGGGGTATTTTTGGTGACTACTTTGCTCCATTATCTTATTATCTCCATTTGTTATGCCTGTTATTATAAGACTTTCTCTCCTCTGGTGATGTAGAGGATTCTGGTTCTAACTATTTTATTTACAGTTTAATCTGTTAAAGTACATCATATTTAATTAACTGTAAAAAAGTAATATATTTACCATATAAATGTGGTTGCATTGGGGCACAAAATGAAAAGTACAATTTCATCAAAAGTTTACTCGTAGCACATGAATTGAGTTTACGCCCCCTCCATCATTGGGTAGTAGCCCAAGCAGGATGAGTGATGTCGGCCTTTATGTTAAACAAACAGATCATGAAAAGCATGTGAATTATTAAACAATAACATATTTATGGATATACTCCTCAATGCCTTAAAAACACATTTGTGATACAGCATTACATGGTATGGACTAACAGAAAATAAAGATTTTCTGATGATATAGTATGTTTTTCATTTTGTATGATGTGTTTATTCTTTTAATTGTTGTCAAAGTATGATCTATATACAGTATTATGTTAACTATAAGGCTGCAATATAAACATTTATCCAAGTAACTTTATTAAGTTAGAAAGATAATAATCCTAATGCATTTTTTTCTATTGCTCTTGACCAACTTTATTTATTATCTCCCCTCCCTGATTGATATAAAGGTCCCTGAAGGCAGCATCAGGCCTGTGGGTGCTCTTGCGTCAGAGCAGCCATATCACTGTCATGTAAGCCTCCTGCTTATTGTCTGGCAGTGGACATAACACAAGTGTGCACAACAGGCTGGATGAGATGTTCGATGTGCAGCTGATTCCTTATGATGTGTGATGTCGGAGCAGTGTGCACACTGACCCACGACCTGTCCTGAGCTGACCTCTGCAGAGTCTCTCCATCTCGTCTGGAGATGAGTCTGTGATTTAACATCTTCTATGGAGGCAGCGAGTGGAGCAGCAGCGTGTGAGTGACAGGCGTCACGCGGGCCTATAATGCTGTTTGTTGTGCATTCCAAGTGTTTTGCTTTGATATCTCATTATGTACTTAAAGATCAAAATTGGACTCCTATAGGAACACGACCTGTCACAGCGCCATACCTTGCTTTGCCCAAATTGACGCCGATGGGTGCATCTCAAAAATATTACTGCATTAATTATAGGACTATGGCAGATTAGATTTCCTCAGGCAATTTGGGGAGAAACTGTGTCGCTTAGCAACACCGTCACCGTTGAAAAGCTGTGCCGCTGGCAGATGATAAACATTAATCATTAATTAATGTCATTCAAATAAAGATTTATTGAACATCTGCGTGCTTTCTGCATGTCGCCTTTTTCGGGGGGCGAAGCAGCAGCTCGGAGCTTAAAGAAGCTTCTGCAGACGGATCACTGCAAAGGTCAGAGCAGGGACGTGCACGGACATTTTGAGGGCCCATTGCCCACCCCCTAGTTTCAGTTGACACATTAGTGCAGATAGGCCACAGTTTCCTGTAAACTAGTTTCAGCCGTATGTGATTTTATGTCTTGACTGTCATCGCTCTGATTGCAAACCACGATATTCAAACTGCAAAAAATAAACTCTCTTCATGAATTCAATGAAATTCAGATCAGCGTGAGTTGACATTAGCCATTTTCAGACGTGAAATCCAGAGAATGTCCGCAGAACTGGGTCCGAACTTTCTGCGAAGGTCGCCTTTCACACATGCAGGACACAGCAGGAGATCCTCTAATCAGACGTGTTTACAACAACACAGGAATCCTTCAGGTGAGGGCTGGTGAGGCAGAATGTAACGTATGAATTCCCCTGCTGATGTAACTTGGAGTGTCAGCTTGGATTCCGCTCTCTTGACATCTTAGCCTGTGTCTTTTACGTGTGTTTCCACAGAAAGCCTGAAATATGTGTCCCAAATACAGATAGTCCTATAGTTGTCCGGAATTTAATTCATGTCTGAAAGCAGCTTAAGTTACACATAAGTGCAGATAGGCTAGAGTTCCCTGTAAATGACTTTAATCAGCGGTATTGTTTGGCATCTCTCTGACTGTGAACCACAATATTCAACCTCAGAAATAAACTCTTGATGAATAAATATTGTTATGAGTTGACATTGGGGATATCATGTTAAGCAAATATTTCACAAATGCAGACTCCGAGTCGCAACCTTTGTGATTTTGGACAGTGTGTCATGATAAGGGGCATACGGCATCGTTTATTTAAGTCTTTTATGACTTGATAATATCACAACTTAATTTGCTCAAACTTTTCCAAATATGAGGCTCCTCACATTCATGCAGGCAGAATAATAACAATATATTTGTGTTGTCTTTCTCCAGAGGGGCTGCATGGACCTGCTGTACAACTGATGTGTTGGAGATATGAGCGAGCACAGAAACTGACTGGTCACCTTAGACAACCCACCCACCCCCCCCTCCTCTCCATCCCTGCAGACTGATTATGTTCCCTCTGCACAACTTCCTCTGACTGCTCACACACACACACGCACACACACACACACACACACACACACACACACACACACACACACACACACACACACACACACACACACACACACACACACACACACACACACACGGTGGAGGAAACTTTTTGACGGGAGACTCTGGCTCTGGCACAGATACGCGCGGCAAACAGCTTTAGGAGAGCTCAGCATTAACCGGTTATGGTGATACAGATTAAAATAGGAACCGTGGTCGATTGGATTATACTTAATACGCCAATTCATATCGTGTAACATGTCACTTTCTGGGCGCTGCGCCCTTGTTTGTGAGCTGCGTCCGAATCTCAATTAGCCCACATCTCAGTGAGGAGCCTTTGAAGCAGCCGCGCGGCGCTGGCACGGCAGCGGGCCACGCGGCTTCGACCATTAGCCCGGGTTAACAATAAGACTGATTGTGCAGAAAAAACGCGTGTCTTATCATTCTGAGCACTTTGTGTTCACCGTTAGAGAACAGCATGCGTGTTTGCGTAGGGGGGATGGGGGTAGTTCTGCATTTAGTTATGGTTTTAAAGGTTATGGGTCAGGGTCCAGCCACTTACGCAAATAAGTGTCCTCACTAAAACAGAAGTACGAGGATATTTTCCGTGTATGTTTAAAACCGTAAGATGCTCCACCCGCCGCTCATGGCCGGTTAGCTCAGCTGGTTAGAGCGTGGTGCTAATAACGCCAAGGTCGCGGGTTCGATCCCCGTACTGGCCACTTCCCTTTTGACGAGTGTGTGTGGGTCTGCTGCTGCTGGTTCTCATGTACTCGGGGGGTCCTACATCTGTTCACACACGGGGACTTGTCTTCCTTATGGGGACCAAAACTTATGTTAAATCAATAAAGTCACCATAATATAAATGATTATATTTTAGCAATGACAACTTGTTTTTAAAGTTCATTTAGTTTAGAGGGTTAAAGTTGGTTATTTGGTACGTTCGTTAGTTAGTTAGTTAGTTAGTTAGTTAGTTAGTTAGTTAGTTAGTTAGTTAAAATGCCTAATGGGTGCTATAAGGGGATTGGCAGACTGGGGGCAGGGTGTATTAAAAACAGATTCATTCATTCATTAAAAGGCCCATCACAAAAGATGATACCTGTGTAATATCCTTAAGGTTATGTTAAGGGTTATGTTAAGGGTTATGTTAAGGGTTATGTTAAGGTTAAAGTATATGGTAATGGTTATGGGAAATCGATGTAATGTTCTCTGAAGTCGTGCAAAGATGACGTGTGTGTGTGTGTGTGCGTGCGTTTGCGTTTGTGTGTGTGTGTGTGTGCGCGTGCGTTTGTGTACGTGTGTGTGCTATCTCTCTCTCTCTCTCTACCCTCCTCTCTGTTCCTGCAGCGGAGGAGAGAACCGGACCGGGACCAGCGCCTCTGAGGGGAGGGAATCCCTCCCGTGCGTGACGCTCCTTTTTACCAAGGAAACCCACACGCGCGCTCTGACGCAACTGCCCATTTCAGGAAACATGCGTCAATGGACGAGAGCAAGTGAGACGAGCAGCGAGCCCCGCGCACGGCTCCGTGCACCACACACACACACACACGCACATCTCCGGACGCGCTCCTGACACTTTCACCCAATCCGAACTCTCTCTCCACCTCCCCGGTGCGCTCCGGTGCTCTCCGCGTCGCTGCCTTATCCAGACGCGACCCCTCCCCTCGGATGGAGTCGCAACGCCCAGGCCGTGACGTGGGCTGTGTCGTTGGTGTTGAAAAGCCGTTGCAGTTCTTCATAGTGCCATTGAAGTGAGTCATCTCTGAGCAGGGTGGTGAAAAGGAAAAGAAGGAGAGAGAGAGAGACAGAGAGAGAGAGAGAGAAAAAAAAAACTTCGAAGTGTTCCGTGAGCGGCAGATAGCGCAGAGATAGAGAAGCAGGTGAGAGGAGGGAGAATCCTCAGAGGTCAGGCAGGCTACAGGCTCTGAAGCGAAGGTCCATGTGAGTCACTGTAACTCCAGGTTCACTTGGATCTGCTGAGGCTGACTTCAGGCGGAAGTTTGCGCACCTGAGAGGATCTTGAGTGTAGCTCTACCTGCGGCTCGGGCGCAATAAGACGAGGAAGAAGCCATTCATATAACAGACAATATTTATTCTACGCTGCACTCTTCATAAGATGTTGTAGATTTTAGTTTATAGGAGCATTATTGCACTTTGGCATCTCTTCACTGGATTTCCTCCAAAAACAACGTCTCCAGTCAGAGGATTTTTTAATTTTTTTCTGTTGGTGCCTCTTTTTTTTTTTAAATCTGCGAGGATTTGAAGAAAGACAAAAAAAAGTTCCCCAGCTCAGATCGTCTACTGAAATCTTCCTATTTCCTGGATCATGTACCAGGACTACTCCGGGAACTACGACACCTCGTCCCGCGGCAGCAGCAGCACCTCTCCGGCCGGGCCAGAGTCCTTCACCAGCGGCAGCAGCACGATCGGAAGTCCGATCTCTACCTCAAACTACCAGGTAAAGAAAACACAAGCAAACGTGGCGGACGTAGAAACATTTTAATGTTTTGAAATTAGCTTGAGGCGCGGAACATCTTAGAAAAACGTGACGAAATATGTATTCAATCGTGCGTCCGCGCTTTGACTAATTCATCTGACTCCTGCAGGTCGTGTGGGGAGAAAAACACGCACGAACCCATTGACACGGGTAGAAACGGTGACTCAGACCACACGCAATAGACTGGATCCGTACACAAGTATTTAGGACTCATACCATTTGAATTATGTCATGAGTTATCTCGACACGGTCTGTGGATTTGCTTGGATCAGAAATGGGCGCACAGGCTGGCACTTAAAGTAAATGACGAGCCCGTGCGTGTATCAGTTGATGAAAACATTTATTCTTCAATCTGTCTCTAATGTTTCAACAGTGCCTATCGCGTTAACTCCACTGGCACATGTTCGGCGGTGTGTGGACACACTGAAATGCCTCGAATGCTGGACATCTTTCCAATCCGTGCGTAAAACCATGTCATCTCGTCTGTGGCACCACCGGAGGCGCATTATACGCGCACGCATGACAAGGACGATAAATCTCTACAGCACATTCTGTTCATACGACACTCTGACCGGCTCCTAAACTGGGCAGAGCTCAAGCTTATATAGTGGAAGATGCAACGCACGGATTTGGAGATGTCTACATTTTCTTGGCCAGGTGTTAAAGCATTCTGGACATTCACCGGAGGCATGCGTTGCTGCGGAGCTCAGTTAAAGTTGGTATTTGTCCCAGACGTTTCTCTTATTGGGCTGTAGGGAAAACTCTGGTTATAGATCAGATTTGATCAGTCGGGTCTGTGGCTGCGCGCACGCATGCGGAGCTCGGAGCCATCTGACGCCTCCTGTAGCCGAGAAAATTCCAACATTTGCGCGTTCAAATCCCTGCAATTCATCTCTTCGATTCCATCAAAATGTGCTTTGATACACTCTGAGCGATGTACACCACATATACTGTCGCTGTGTCAGTGTGAGGTTATGAGCACGCCGCGTCCTTGGACTCACAAATAATAGGATACAAATCCAGGAAGTAGTGTGTTGTTTACTCGCAGCCAAGTCTTGCGTAGATAGCGCAGTTCTGTGGAAAAGCCCCACCAGGCTCACGCAACATTACGGTAAAAGGACTTTTGGCCCATATCTATCATTTCCCTGTAATTATCTCTCACTGGCTGTTTCCCATTACAGCGGCCTGGAACACGACCCCTCTGTGCGCTTTATTGACACATCAAGCCTTTTTATCCTTTTGTTTTATTGCAGCCAAATACTTTTTATGAGACCAGAAGTTTAAGCAGACTTCTCATTTATTGTTCTGGATGTTGATGTCCTTCACACTTCACTGCGTGAAATGTGTCCACGCGTTGTTCTGATTTACAGCGAGTTCTCAAGACAAGCTCTCTCCTAAAAAAACGCTCACATAACTCTGTCTGGCTTGTACCAGCTGGCTGTTTTCCCTCTTTACTGGAACTGACTGCGTTCCGCATGTGCTTAACAAATCCCATACACAATGACTCACCAGATAAACAAAGTTCCAACAGACTGCCAGGATGTCCGACGGAAAATCGGGAATATCTTGGGCTATAGGGACGTGCGTAAATTACGCACAGAGGCTGGCAGACTTTTTGTGGAGTCCAGAGACATGAGGCAATACTGACCTGACACCGCTGCTCACACTGCTGATTATTAAGCAAAAAAATTCACTCACTTATAGACAGTAGATTATTATACATTTATATATGTTAATATTTGCAAAAGGTCTTAAATCTTTTTATTTTACGGGTTGGTGCCAAAAGTCGAGAAACTTGGATTCACATTCATGTCTCTGGATGAGCTACGAGACCATTCTGCTTCCTGTTGATGTCAGAACAATGTTTTTATATTAAATGTTATTTTATTAAAATAATTTAAAACAAATGGCTCCTCTTTCTCCCCTCACAGTCCAGACGTGCGTAACACTTCACCCGTTCAGTTTCTTTGTCTCTGGTTATTGTAGTAAAGTGAGATGCAACGGACACCTTGGGCTTTCCCATGATTCACAGCATGTGTCACTGTTCCACTCTCTGGTCACACACACAGACAAACACAGCATTTGGCCTGCGTGGATCGAATCACGGCTATTTGCTTGAAATGTGGAAAAAGTGTGAATTTAATAATGGTGGGTGGTGTGTGTGTGTGCGAATGTGCTGCCAGTGAAGTGGAGCACATTTCATATATACAAACTACGGTGCTTAAAGTGAGGTTGTTGTCCTTGGATCCACTGACACCACGCCAGCACAATAGGCTTGCTCGCCTGGATGTGACTGCCAACCCACTTCTCTGGAAAAATGTTCTATCATCATTCTTCATCCTGTTTGCCTCGTTCCTTCTCGTTGCAGAAGTACAGGGTTGACATGCCCGGCTCCAACAGTGCCTTCATACCCACCATCAATGCAATCACAACCAGCCAGGACCTGCAGTGGATGGTGCAGCCCACTGTCATCACCTCCATGTCCAACCCTTACTCCCGCTCCCACCCGTACGGCCATCACCTGAGCAACGGGCCGGGGATGCTGGGGCACAACACGCTGGCTCGGCCCGGGGTCATCCGCTCCATCGGGGACGCCAGAGGTCGGCGTAAGCGGGACGAACAGGTGAGAGGCCTGGGATGACACATATATTTTTGGGGAATATAATTTTATGTGAATTTCCTTCTTTAGATGAGAACGAAGCAAAATAATTTAATAATCATTAAAAACCCTAGAATAAACATGTTGATTTAATTTTACTCTACCGTTAAATTCCTTCTCTGATTGTTATTCTGCTCACAGTCTGCCATAGTCACCCAGCTCTTGTTTACTTCTTGCTCCTCTCTTTAATATTTTTTCAAAAAGGCCTGGTTTTTTTTAACGTGTTGTGCTCGTTCTTTTCTCGCCCTCAGCTCACCCCGGAGGAAGAGGAAAAGAGGAGGGTGAGGCGTGAGAGGAATAAGTTGGCCGCCGCCAAGTGCCGCAACCGGAGACGAGAGCTCACCGACATGCTGCAAGGGGTGAGTGGCAGAGACCCGACAACCATAGTCACCAGAGCACATGCCAATCGTCTCGTGGGTTTCGCTGCTATCGTGTAAAACAACTGCAAAATCAGAGCCTCTCATTCCTCTCATGTGGGAAGGAGCTCTAGTTGATAAACACCCAGCTCCGTCGTGTTTATTGTTGATGCGGAAAATGTGAAAAATGACTAAAGAGCAACAAGGGAAAAGATTTTTTTGCACAGAGATCACGTAGGACACAATAGGGAGGTGGGGGTCAGACTTTGTTCAGACGTCTGGCAGGAAACCAGATTTCTGACGAGTGATTGAACTCCACACCTAAATTTACAACCTCGCATTACTGGTTTCGACTCTCACTGTGCCTCTGAGTGCAAGGTCTGAGTGAGGAGATGACAGGCGCTGAAAAGCTTTTTGTCTCGGGCAGCTGTAGACAGAGGTAGGGCTGTCTCGTGGCCCTGCCTGGCAGACAGTAACGGCATCTAAATGGACTAATTAGCCGAATTACAGCGAGGTTGAGCTTGTCAGGCCTTAAAAAAATCCCATGCAGGAATGGAATTTGCTGTAGGCAGCTGTCTCCATGAATGCAGGACATTTTTATAAAAGGGGCAAATTGCTTGTTTCACAATCCCACATAGAGCCATGGTGCTTGCACACGCACTCACACACACAAACACTCACACACACACACACACATATTCAAACACACACACATTACAGCAAATGCTTCCTGGAAGGAAAGAAAAAGCCCTTCCTCCTTCACATGCCTGTTTTCTTTATTCCAAATAAGGATGTTATGATCGCTTTCCACTGAAAGGAAAAGACTGAGCGATATCCCGACATTAATCTCCCCTTAGATTTACTGATAACGCTCACATACACAAGCCTCACACTGGGCACCACCACCTCCTTCCAGGGCTTCCTCATACCTTTGCCCATGAGTCAAAGTTCTCAGACAGCATGCCAGCTTATCAGCCAGTTGTGTCTGAGCCTGACAAACAGCTTTTCATGGGATCTGTCTTTTTCTGTTATGTGTGAAACATTAATGACACATTGTTGACGCAGATCCCGTATCTCCCAGACACAAACAATGCAGTCATTATTGGGCGCTCAAATTCAAACGGAGGGCCTTGAGATAACACGTTTACAAGTTTTAATGTGCCGTGATTAATTCTAGATTTAATGTTGCCTGTGCTACTGTCTGCTTTTGAGAAACCGCAGCAAGCAAACAGTGCCCTCTTTTGGCCCTTTGGAGGAACACACTCACACAGTCTGACTACCTGATTGTGGAGGAAACTCTGGCATCATCACATGGTTCAGAAAGCTCTGGGTTGACGATCAATTCTACAGCTGAGCATTTCAACTTCAAAATAATGTGTTTGGGGCATTTTGCATGATTCACATTAGATTCAAGATCTTTTTTTGTCATCATCTCTTCACCATTCTTCATCCTTCTGCCATTCTGTCCAAGATATAGTAAACAAAAATAAACATGTCCATACTTGTGCTCAAGTTCTCATTTCTCATATTTCATTTGTGTGTCAACAGGAGACCGAGAAACTGGAGGATGAGAAATCCGACCTGCAGAAAGAGATCGAGAGCCTACAGAAGGAGAAGGACAAGCTGGAGTTCATGCTGGTCGCCCACAATCCAGTGTGTAAGCTGCCCATTGACGATCGCCAACAGTCGGCGATGCACCATCAGCAGCACCAGCACCAGCAGCAGTGCGCCCCACTCCCCCTGACCATGCGCCCTAGCATGCCGCCCCGCTCTCAGATGAACCCGGTGGTGGTGAAGCAGGAGCCCGATGATGATGTGGGAGACCTGGGCAAGCTTCAGCGCTCCGTCATCAAGCCTATCTGCCTGGGTGGCGGGGGGATGTACTGCACAGATGGAGACAGCTTGAACACGCCGGTGGTGGCGGCGTCCACCCCGGCTGCCACGCCCAACGCCCCGAGCCTCATATTCACCTACCCGAGCATGCTGGAGCCCGAGAGCCCGTCGCCCTCCTCCGAGTCCTGCTCCAAGGCCCACCGGCGCAGCAGCAGCAGCGGCGACCAGTCCTCAGACTCCCTCAACTCGCCCACCCTGCTGGCGCTCTGAACGAGGCCGTCAGCTCGGCGCAGCTGAGAAACAAACACTGTGGCTGAGGGCGAGCAGGAGCACCGACTGCACGCCCCCTCCCCTCTCTCCAGTGTCTTTTAATAAAGACCCAAGAGCACATTGAAAAGTCCAGACCAAGCTGACCATGTGAGCCGTTTCCCCTCCGCAGGGAGACCCGCAAGGGCTACGCCGCGTGTTTCCTCTTGTTCTGCTTCACTGTAAAAAAATATTTCTATTTGTAAAAGTGCGTGCACCAAACCTAAAGAGAGTCAACCCTTTGCCATTTCAACTCGAGTGTCAACTTGTTTACTGGGCAGACAATCCTGAAGAGAGACTGGCCTCCATGGGGCAACCGTGAGTTGACGTGACTTAAAATAGAGAGCGTGTTCTTAACTAATATATATATATTTTTGAACCTGTTGAAAAAGCCATGTGGACACTTGCACTCTGCCAAGACGAATCAATAAATCACTTCTACGAGGTCAGCGTCTTACTGGCACTTCGTATGAGTGAAAGAGACAAAGAGCAAAGACTTCCTCTTGTCTTTTGTTTCTCTTCTCTGGACCTTGCATCGGGAATCGCTGCCGAGAATGTTTGCACATTCCCGGGTGTGATCTCCGTCTCTTTAATTGTATTTATGGACTGTGCCGATTCCGTTTTGCAAAGTGTTTGTTGAGATTCTGCCCCTCTCCTTAATCCGCCTGTAGAAAAAGCAAAGTTGTCATCCGCAGGGTGACTGGAGCGCTCCTCAGTGTTGCAAACGTATGAGACAACTCTCAATCAATGACTAGATCCTCAATACTCTATACCTTCTATTTTTGCCTTAGTGGCTTGACTTTATAGTAGTATTGTTGTGCTTTTCCTCAGTGGTTGTGTACCTGAACTTTACAACCTGTTTATGACAAAGTGTATGTGATTTACATTAATGTCAGGGATCATATCTCTGGTGTAGTAGAACCCCGTGGCGAGGAGCGTGGCAGGACTGGAGGCCGCTGAATGGTCGAGCCGTTGGAGAGTTGGTACTTTATGTGCAGGGGGCGACAAACTTCATCGCTTCATTGTGTCACAACATAACCGAACAGAACCCTCCTCCTCCTCAAGATTCTGTTGTTTGTCTCCTTTAGGCTCTAAATAAAGGTCTTTTCTCTCTCAACGCTGCCTCTCTGCAGCAGGTCAGGTTTCAAAAAGCCAAAAAAGGTTGGTGATTCGTCCGTCTTTGTCTAAAAGAAGGAATTTTTGCTAAAATTTGAAAAAATAGAAAAAGCCACTGTGGTCTAGACTGTCGCCAGCTGCCAATGATGTCAACCCTGTTTATACTGTGTTTGTAAATCTGTCACTTTTAGTAAAGAAACGATGTTTGAATTCAACTCAGATGTGCTAATTTATGGGTGTGTATGAATATAGGCCAACAAGGATGTACTCGATGAGTTGGCTTCGAGCTAGGGCCGGACACAGTTCACTTTGTTGAGGAAGAAATAAGAAGAACTCTCTCCCCAGCTGGCCTGACATGAAAGAGGAGACACCTTGACAAGACGTAATATTTCTGAAGTTCTACGAAGCACTTCTTTTTTTTTTTTTTACATGTGTGTATCTTAAAGGGATGAGGGATTTAAAATACCGTGCACTGAGAAGGACACAACAGCGATATTTGGGATTTTTTTTATGTTTACTTCAAACATTCCTAACGAATATAACATGTCAGGGGTGAAAGTGGGGGTGTCATCTTTGTTCGAAACCTTTCTGTTATCAGAGGAGGAGGAGTTGTGGTTTGTTGCGCTGGATGCAGAAAAACAGACTTTGGAAATCCAAAATACGAGCTGCTGCTACTTGTTTGGAGAAAACCATGTCGGCTATTTATATTTCAATGATATTGGGTTTAACATCACCGGCTGTGATATGGTGTGATGCAGCAGGAAGCCTGGGATCCTGTGAAGGTGAAACGAAAACCAAAAACACTTAACTGTGGGCGAGTCAGTTGCGTCTCTTTGTTGAAACACTCTGAAGCCCCTTGACACACATAGGAAAGCCATTGACTGTAGATCTTCTACTGTACATGTCATCTACTGTCTGTCGTCTGTTTTCAGCTACTATTACTTCTTTTCCAAATGCTTTAACTGTTGAAAATGATTCAAAATTAATAAAAAACAGCAATATGTATAGCAGTGTTTGTTAATTTAAATGAACAATAATAATAATAAAATGATTTTCAACTTCGAATTGTGCATTTTTCGTTCATGGTAATGTGCTGACTCTAATTCACTTAACTAACATTGCAGGTTCTGCAAATGTTTGAGATAAAATCTAATATTGAAAATATTATCACCCTATTAATATTACTATTAATATTATAATAATACTCAAACCATTCTAATAGAAAGAGAGAGAGAGAAAAACGATTCTACCCATCTTTAAAGGTTTAAATAAAACCTTTTGGTCCAATAACAATGTTCATTATGATCATTACAGGCTTAACTTTTAAAATTAGTCCCCGTGAAATGTTATCATTCTTTCTGCTTCAGAATTATGATATAAAGAAATATTATTCTAAATCTTAAATATGGACTAGGAGGCATATAGCCTATATATTTATATATTTAAGTAAAAGAGGAAATAGCCTTTAGTCTTCTGTATATGCAGTATTTAAAATCAAATATTATGGTTGTTATATTATGTCTCTATTTTGTTTAGTTAAATACAGTATGTATATCATTCTTATGCACCAACCTGAATTAGAATTATAAAATGAAAATGTAATTACATTGCCAAACTTAATCCACAAATAAAGTTTCATATGATAATATTACATTATTTTTATACAAATGTCTATAATCAATCATTAAGAAGACAGTGCTTTTCTTCTAAAAACTGTGTGTCTGCTGCAAAAAAGCAGCTACAAAATGCTTTTGTGGTTTGTCTGGAGAAAAATGACAAAAAAAATTATAATCTGATACAATCTCCCAGTGCTGTCTCTGAGGATGTTAAATATTACCCAACAGATTAGAGGACACAGAATTTGAATAATTATGTGAGACACTTGAATTGTTTTACTTTGAAAGGGAAAGCCTGAAGTGTGCACGGCCTCTTATTATTTTTTGCCTTCAGAAGTTTGTGATGAAGGTGTTTTTAAAACTATGAGTATTTATAATGTTCAAGTGGTCAAATTAATAATAACATTAATTATGTTAATCATAATTTTATTAGTTTTTAAGTGTTTATCTTATTTCATGTGTTTTTTAGAACATAAAAAAAAGATAAAGTATTTGTAATGGTAATAAGCGCCTGTACTTATTCATTGTAATACATCGCCCTCTCGTGGATATATTGAGTAACTACAACTACATCTTTAGAAATTATGTCTACAATTCCAGGTTGTTTGATTGTTTTTTACAGTTGCTCACTGTGACCACTAGGTGACGTAACTGTTAGATGTGCTGGTAACTTCGCCTGGATGAAGCATTGAGTAAAACATGGTCACTTACAACATGTAGACTTTACTGTGGTGTTAGCTTCTAGCTAACCCGGCTGATGCTTCTAACGCCAGTAAACGATAATCAGATGAGTGACCAACATCATTATTTTTAGAAGGTTAGACATCAGTAAAATAAATGTTGTACACAAAGTTATGTGTCTCATTACACTTTGAATTATTCAGTAATTGAAAAAAAAAAAAAACGTGTATTTGTTTTAATGACTTTATTGCTCTCGTGTCATCACAAGAATCCAGGCAGACATAATCACATCAAACTTCCGTTTGACCTCTCAAAATAAAAGGCGTATTCCTTCCTAAGCTGAGGTTGCATAATACTACCACAGAGCGGCAGTGTGGTTCCATCAAAGGCTCAAAAAGCAAACATGACATGGTGAAAATAGTCTTTCTTTCAAACTGTAGATCACGTACAGACAAATAATCCACATAACTGCCTGTTGATAAACATAAGAAACAAATACACAATATAATATCATGTAATATAATATAATATAATATCATGTAATATCATGTAATATGATATAATATAATATAATACAATATAATACAATATAATATAATATAATATAATATAATATAATATAATATAATATAATATAATATAATATAATATAATATAATATAATATAATATAATATAATATAATATAATATAATATAATATAATATGTATTATTTGCTGAGCTCCTGCTGTACTTCACATCCTGAACTGCTCCTCTTTGGTCTGCAGGCCTCTCACAATGCATGCTGGTCAGTTTAGTCCTTAAATAATGGAAAGGAGAATAAATTGATTTCAGGACACATGGTGGCACACAGGAGAAAAACTGGCCTGTTCCCTAGCTTCACATTTAAGTGTGAAAGTTGTATCCAAACCGCTTCATCTTTACAAGCTCATATAATTACATCAGCTGTTTTTTTTTCATTTGCATTTCAATTTCATTTCTTTTCTTTTCTTCTCTCCTTTCAGCACATAAAAAAAAAAAATCAATTTTCATGTCAAACAGAAAACTTGATCCCAACCTCTGCAATGCCTCGGTGCAGTGTTCAGCTCCACCATCCAGCTGCAAAGTCTTTGGCAGAGAGAGCGAAGCAGAGGAGATTTAATCGTTAAAAATGAATCTGCATATTTTAAAAAGTCAGCCCAGATGACAAAGAGCCTGCTATAAATCAATCTACTTAGTATTTTTTCATTATGTTAATAATCTAATGTAGAAACACAGTAAGAGATCAGAAAGTTCAGTCAAACAGAACACAGCTCTCTCTTTCCATGTTTCACTCTCCTGTTCTTGGATTAAATCGATTTCGGCCATGAGAGTTGATTACAGCTCACAATTAATTTAAGAAGAAAAAAACGTTGCTCTGACTTTTGCCCTTTCTTTCTTGGGGTGATCCTCCACCGAAAGCATAATCTATATGTACGGAGTTGGAGAGATGGTCTCTTCACCCAGAGAACCAAGGTTTCAACATAACCGAGCGTTCAGGTTCACAGACTCCACCTGAATGCAACATGCTCCCTGTGCTTGTGCTGAGTAAGCAGAGCCGCAGAAAAACACACAAGGATAATTACAGTAAAGAGTCAATTGATTTCAGCCACCGTGAAGATAACAAAGGGGTAAAGGCCCAAGATCGATGCTGACAAACATTGCAGATGAAGATATATACTGGGGCACATGGCTCAAATCCGATTATAAGACCAAATACACACACTGCACCACAGATGTGTAGTGTGTGTATTTGAGAAAACGTTTTTGAGAAACCCTGCAAAAAGATGACACAGCAAGAAATATTATTAGATGTCATGTGATACTCTGCTGGAAGAAGCTGGAACATGTTATTATCAGTTACATGTTAGAGAGGCTATATATTCTGCAGGCTGAAGTGTCCTTGGGCAATATACTGAACCCTTCTCATAGAGCAAGTGGGTGAATGGGTGAAAGGCAAAAACTGTGCTGTAAAGAGCTTAAAGGGATAGTTGATAGTTGAATTTTAATTTTTGGGTGAACTATCCCTTTAAGTGGTCATCAAGTGTGAAAAAAGCTCTATATAATACAGACCATTTCCATATTTTTTATTTCTATATTTCCAACTTTCAGATGAGAAGAAGACAAATGTTCTGTATCGTATCTGGACTATCTCTCCGTTAAATGTTCCATATATACAGAGTTGGAGAGATAATCTCTTCACTCAGAGAACCAAGGTTATAATGTAACCTTGTCACATTGTCATGATCCACAACTAAATCCAACACATGGAATTGTTTGTCACATCAGTGAACTTTGAGGTAAATCTGTTTTTTCAACAATGATCATTTGTAAAAACATTAATTGCATATGTACTAATATCTGTGATTCATAATATGTATTGAAAAGTACTGAGACGCACTTTAATAAGCACAGTTAAAAGGAACAGAAGCAAATGTAAAGCAGAGAGTGAATGAATTTGTTCACTTGATTCAACTTTAGTGTTTATAATGTTTACTAAAATATACAGAAGGATTAATGAATAAATCAATAACCTGAAACACTTCCTTTCAAGTAAAAAAATGTGTTTTGCATGCAGTGCTTTTATTGCTGCATGTTATTACTTCCATAGAAGTTAACATCCTGCAGCCGGACTTTAACAGTGTTCAGATTCTTTACTGAAGTAAAGATATTGATTTCACACTTTAAACATACTCAAGTATTACGCCCAAAATATATATGAAGAGTAGAAGTTCCCATAGTGCAGTACAACAGTTTGCTGCTGACAAGCTGCTGCACCGATATCTCTGTTGCATTTTACTACTGTAGATGTTTCTGTATGTTTAAGATTGAGTTCATTTGAACTAGTTCATAAACGTTTGGGTTGTGTCATCTACAGCAATGTTGAGATCAAAACTTCTCACCAGCCCAGAGAAATGCCTATTTTCAGTTCTGTGAAGATGCATTTTCCAGCTCATGCATTTGGATTTAAACAAAAGTTGATTTACAAATTGGTTCACCGCGTAAAGGAACAGTTCATGCTTCAGTTTATCAAAAACATTCAGCATCAACTCCTGGGCAGATACATGGTTTACATCTGAAAAGTAAGTAAAGCTGTGAGGCAAATGTAGTGCAGTCAAGAGTACAATGTTTCCCTAAGTAGCAATATAAAGTACAAGTATCTCCAATATGTGCTTGAGCGCAGTACTTGAGTAAAGGTACTTAGTCACTGCTCTGTCTGGGCTTTAAGTTGCGTTCTCTGAACGATCAGAGCAGCAGCAGCAGCAGCAGCAGATAACATCTCTTTGTTCCTCTGCACAAACCACCTGGACGTCCTTCAGCACAGAGATGGCCACAGATATCGCTGACGACGACGTTCACTTTTCAAAGACCAAAGCAATGAACTCACACAGAGTGCGCTACTGTGCACCTTTGAGCATGAAGTGAGGAAACAGCAGCACCCAGCCATTTAAGGTGACTGTGCCCCCTGGGTGCTGATGTAGACGTTTATTAAAGGACCGGAGCCTCCAGCTCCCTGGAAATATTATGAATGTTCTTACTAGTGAGACTGAAGATCACTGAGACACTGTTATAGCAGAGACTTATATTAAAATCAATGCAGACGTTTCCATAATCTACAGTATTGACTTTTTTTCCCCTTGAGGGCAGCGATAACAGATAAACACAAACAGATACTGTAGATGAAGGAGACTGCAGCAACAGCTAAACTGGATGTAAACGCACATAAATCCTGCTCATTACATTAAAATAAACACATAATAATATCATTGACAGGTTTACCCTCTGTTTAACCATCGAATCAATCTTCACTGTGGGATAAACTGAGAATTCAGCTTCTTGAGAGGATTGTGTATTGACTGTAAGTGTTGTTGAGTGAGGCCCATCGATTAAGAACTCATTACACTGAGGACCCAGCAAACAGAAAGCGGTCCCTCACCGGACAGAGCAAAGCCCATTGAAGCAGAATCCAGCAGAAAGTCGAGGATCAAGGAGTGAAACATCACAGGAGGATCGACAGGAGACAGGACGTTCAGAACGCTGCGTCATGTTGAAGAAAGTTTCTAAAATCTATCATAAGTGCATGACTGAATAAGTCGTTTTTAACTTTAGTCTGCCCAGTGCTCTGAATGTCAAAGTGAAGACATTCACTTTGACATTCACATGTGGCTCTATCTGAAGTTTCCAGTTGTCATAAAAACTCAAAAGGCGTTAAGTTTGTCCATTTCGGGCTACGGTAAAAGCATGGCGGCCTCTGAAGAGAGGACCCACTCCCGATGTAAATATAAAGTATTTAAATATAAAGGACCAATTCTAGAGTAAAGAAAACAACAATTTGTTAAATTAAGATGAAATACACTCATGAAAACATCACCAGGATTATTCTATAATCCAATTTCTGCCAATAGATCGCGTTCACCTAAATCTTACACACTGGACCTTTAAGAACAGAGGATTTCGCACCCTGTTAAGTCCTATGAGACGCATTGTGATTTTGAATATGGGCCATACAAATATAATTTGATTGATTGACCCCCTAACCCTTTTATAGGTAAATTTTCAACAAGATGTTGAGGAGCCTTATTATGGGAGGGCTTTCCACAGGTGCCAAACAACTGTAAATTGAGAAAATATGTAAAATGTCACAAAAGATGCTTAACAGATCATTTAACTTGTGTTCTACAATTGATGTTTTTTCATCGTTGTCTATGGAGATATTTTTTTATTGATTACAGATTGATCACGACTAGATTGCTTAGATATGCGATGTACCTGCTCTTTCATCTCTATGACATTTTCTTTTGTATAAATAATTACAACATTGAGACACCTCAGAATTTATCCCTCACGCTGTCATTTCTTATGAATGTAATGAACATTGTAATCTTTTTTATGTCTGCCCTGGGAGAGGAACCTCTCCCATGTATCTCTCTCTGAGGTGTCCTCAGTCTTATCGAGGTTTAAGGGCAGAAGAACTCACCTCTATTAAGCCCTGTGACGCAAATTGTGATTCAGGGAATAGGAGCTATAAAAAAAATATGTTTGGATTGATTCCCTGATATAAAACACATTAAAGCAGAGGTCAATTTTCAGTAAGATCTAGAGCAGCCAAATTATGGGATGGCTTCACACAGGTGGTAGAAGCGTTCTTCTATTAAAGGTTGCAAAAGATGGAAAGCAGTTAAACAGACCATTTAACTGCTGATCTACAATGGATCTTTATGCATTATTGTTTCTGGAGACATGATTTGTAATTACTGTTGATTATTGTATGTGTATTAAATGCTATCTTCCCTAACAACACACTCAGGCGTGCTTGTGAAAGCATCTGCTCACTTTTGTTTTTCTTGAGCTGTACATATTATTTTTGATTTGCTGACCCTCATATTATTTATCAATTTTATCAAAATATTTAAAATGAGCCCAATGACCATTTTCCATTTGCCCGAGCGCCGAACGGTCGGAGGCCCTATTGAAATTGTAAGGATTTTTACAATTAATATTATTTCCCTTTGGGGGGCTTTTTCAGGGCCTAGACATGCTACAAAAATCATGAAACTTTGCAGGAAATTCATGGCTTACGGATATTTTTGTATTCTGTAGTAATTTGAAAAGGCAAAATGGCTCAACAGCGCCCCCTGGAACGCAGCCCCTAGGTTTCCCTTTGACCGATCTTAGCACAAATTGTAGACCAGGTGTATCATGACCAGACAAACAAAAAAGTCTCAAGGGGCATTATGAAAAAGGCAACAGGAAGCACGCCATTTTTGCATTTAGTGTCAATATTTCCTCAGGGTCATAGCGCCACCTACTGATCGGTGTGAGAATGAAGTTGTTGTAACATCGTCCACTTGACACAAAATCGCTCACGCTACATCAGACCCCCTACTTGAATAGATCTATTAGTCTGTATGTAATAATACTGATGGCGCCACCTACTGGCGACAGGAAATAAGCTTTGTTTGACAACTATCATACAAATCACGCAAAATTATCCTTGCCGCAGTGTGCACAACACATGCAACGCTTCAAAATGCATGTGCTCGGGCCCGTTCAGTGCTGCTTTGCAGTCCTAGTTTTTCTATGTTTTTCAAATTCAATCTGTGCTAAATAAAAATAACCTAAAGGCAAAAAAAGATCACAAAAAGCGTTAAAGTGTCTTCTGTAGATTGAATGTCATGTTAAATGCGTTTCCTTTGTTTTTCTTCTTACTTTCCTCTAATTACTTCTTAAATATTTAATGTTTAAAATGCTGCTGCTGCTGAGAGCAAGACAAATTTCTCCGAGTTCAAGTTCCTCGGTGTGTTTATCACGGATGACATGACCTGGTCTAAACAAGTGGACTCGGCGGTGAAAACTGCACAAAAGCGACTTTACTTCCTAAGACGACTGAAGAAGTTTGGCATGGCTGCAAAAATACTGACAAACTTTTACAGATGCACCATCGAGAGCATCCTCTCAGGCTGCATCACTGTCTGGTTTGGTAGCTGCTCTGCTGCTGATCGCAAGGCCCTGCAGAGGGTGGTTAAGACAGCTGGCTGCCATCTCCCTTCCGTGCAAGGCATCTACAGCACAAGATGCCTGAGAAAAGCACGGAAGATCATCAAGGACCACAGCCACCCAGGCTGTGGACTTCTCACACTGCTGCCGTCTGGGAAACACTATCGGAGCATCCGAGCACGGACCACCAGACTCAAAAACAGCTTCTTCCCCCAGGCCGTAAGGCTTTTGAACAATCAACACTGACCCTATGAACAGTTACCATGCACATTCTGCTCCACCACCCATACAAATACACTTACTACACATACTCATATTCATAGTATTTAATTTAATATTCCCTACTCCTTCACCCGGTGAACACTTACTGCTGCTTCTTTTTGCAATCTGCTGCTTCATTTTGATATGTTGCTGCTTCGTTCTGCTATAGGTTATATGTTTTTTTGTAAAAAGCCTGTCTACTGCGTAGATGTTGCCTGTCATGTCACAAGAATTTCACTGCTCCGATGACACTGTCATTGGTGCATGTGACAATAAACTTTGATTTGATTTGATTTGAAATTTCAGATGTGTCTGGGAATGAAGCTTTATTAATCAACCAATCCATTTATTAACGTATCAATTACAGAATGTGGTTTTGTCATTCTAACAGTGTATGTGACTTGACTTAAACATTTTTAGAAGAAGAAACAACATTCAAATGAAAATCTGACTTCATAACCAGCAACCTTGTAAAATCCAAGCAATAAGAATTTCTGTGTAAGTGGCTTCACTGAGTCAGCTCACTGAAGACATTACTCTTCTTCACTTGTGTAACTTTGTGTTGTAACATTGGCAATGATCTCTCTCACTTTAAGTTTGAATTAGACGGCATTGGCCTCCTTTCTTTATATATGGTTATCTTGTATGTTTAGACTACTAGGAAACGGTTGCGTAAACTTCACATCTTCAGGATTTGAACTGCTGGACAAAACTAAACAAAGATAATTAACCTGGTGTCAGAAGCATCTTTGACCATTTTCTAAACCAAAACAAAAATTTGATTCATTGAAAAGAAGAATTCTTGCTTTATCATCAAGAGCCATTTATTTCATTTTCTTTCATGCAGTTTATTTTGTAATCAAGCTTTTCTCTCCACTCATAGAATACGTTGAACCAAGGAGACATATTATGCTTTGTCAGTGTTTATTACCTCTTGTGTTCTATTGGTTAGGAGGTTATGTTATCACCCTTTTTCTATTTGTTTGTTTATCAGCAAAATTTAAAAAAAAAAAACTGAAAAGTTTTACATGATGAATGTGTTGGAAGGAGGTGGGTCAAGGGAGAACCCATTCAATTTAGGGTTCCAGGATCAGAGGGTGGATCAAGGATTTCTTATTCCCTGTCTTTAACACTGTGAGGTAGGGAACATTTTCTCAATTTTGCCTGGAAATAATAAATGGACCTTTGGATATTTAAAGCGAGAGCGGAGACCGACGTCTCCAACATATCCAGGAATCGATTGCCCAATCACAACAGAACGGGCCCACTGGCCAATCAGAGCCGACTGGGCTGTAACGGGCCTTAAAGAGACAGGAGCAAAAACCTGTATTTCAGACAGCGACTGAAAAGAGGAGCTGCAGCAGAGTGATGTGTTTTCTGAGTCATAACCCAAATCAAAACTATGAGCCTGAGTATGAGCAGAATATGTCTCCTTTAAATGCCACTTTACTAATTCGCATGTCTCGGTGGAACTCCTACTTGAGAGGGTTCAGTTATTGTTCTGTCTGAGATCTATGTGCCTTTTTTCTCGTAGAACTTGGAGAACTTGTTGAAGATGTTAGTTATGGGCAGAGCTACAATCAGCAGTCCGCAGATGATGCACAGGGAGCCTACCACCTTCCCAGCTGGCGTAACAGGGATGGTGTCCCCGTAGCCCACCGTCGTCATGCTGATGGTGGCCCACCACCAGCAAATAGGTATGGTCTCCAGATCTGACTCTTTAGATTCATTTTCCACAAAGTAAATAAGAGAAGAGAACACGGAGATGCCCACAGACAAGAAAAGCATCAGCTGGCCGACCTCGCTGAAGCTGTCTCGCAGGGTGGAACCGAGGGAGCGAAGGCCGGCCGAGTGGCGGGCAAGTTTCAGGATGCGAAACACTCGCATCAACCTCAAGATCTGCACCACTTTGCCAACGTTCTCCAGCTCTGTGCTATCGCCTTCAGCCATCATGTCACAGGCCAAAGTGACATAAAAGGGCATAACTGTCATGAAGTCAATGATATTGAGAGGACGGCACAAGAACCTCTTCGCCGATGGTGCAACAGCCAAACGGAGGATGAACTCTACAGAGAAGAACAGGACACAGAAGTTCTCAAAGAAGTTCATCACTGGGTTTTCGACTTCTTGGTCGTTGACATCGAACTGGTTGAAGTCCGGCATGCTGTTAACGCACATGGCTACAATGGAGATGATAACCATGCTCAGGGAGGCCACAGCAATTGCTTTGGCTGAAGTGGAGTGACCTGGATTCTCAAGTCGAATCCAAATATTGCTGCGAACATCTGCGCACCAGGAGCCTTCAAACATTTCTATGTTGTCCTCCGAGGCTGACGGCTCCTCAGTGGAAGAGGCTGAGCTGTTGAGCTGCACTTCATCGCTCATCTGGTCCCACTGCTTGTCCCCAGCCACCTCCATCAGCTCATAGAATTTGTTGCTGCAGCAAAGGTCCAGATGACGCTCCTTGATGCCCCAGTATTCAATCTCCTGGACGAATGAAATCACACATAATCCGTCTGCCAGGTGCATTTTACCCGTGAGGTAAAAGTTGAGCACGTAACAGAAGAAATGGGGACTGCGATCAAAGTAGAACTCCATCTCAGAGGGACTGAACTCGTCGCAGAGTTCCAGGATGGCTTCTTTGGAGCTGCAGCACAGGAGACGCCCAAGACGCGTCTGTGGGAAGCGTTGCAGCACCGTGTGCTCCATCTGCTGTTTGAAACCTCCGACATTAACATTGATGAAGCAGTCTCCAGAGCTGTGCTGGGGAAACACCTGTCCATACACCATGGTGGAGCAGCAGCTTAGACACTCATCAGTTGTCCCTGGAGGAAATCTTTAGTGGCCTGCACAGAAAAAGAGTGGAATTGGTGCCCATTCCACTTTGTTGTATGTCATTTGATCCGGCTGAGGGGCGTGACATCAGAGCCATCCAGGATCAAGTAGCATCTAGGTCTCTGTGACGCCCTGTAATCAGAATGTTGGAAATGATACGTCACTTCTTCTGCACTGTTTTTACTTTATTTTATGACCTGGAGATCAATCATATGCTACAAATACTTTTAGTTTCTATTAGTTTGCACAGTTACACAATGTGACAGTAATATCTAATGCCTGCATGCCCAAGATGTGTGTAAGGTATGCGGTAGGTTTGGTTGCGATGATTGAAAAACTTTATTTAACTTTTGAAAAATAGCTAGATAGACTTTATCTGGAAATGCCTACGTCTATTTTTTTTTAAACATGAACTGTTCATTAAGGGGCAGATTTGGTCTGATGGCACCCTGGAGTGCCCCTGTACTGTCAGCAGTCTTAAAATATAGTCATTTACCAACAGTACTAAAAATACTAACAGTACATTTTAATCTTTTGAAGTATACAATTTGCCGTTCCTCCTATCGGCTTCACACTTGGCATGTGTGTCGTTTAAAGGCCCCGGGAAGTGCATTGTCTATCAGACTGACACACACATTCACAGGTTTTTATTATGGCAACGACATTCATAGAATCACATCCTCTTTTTTTTTGCCACTAATTAATCGTTTGGTTGCTGTGATTCCCTGGATCCAGCTAAATTGCAGAGCTTTTACTTTGAAAAGTTGTAATCATGAGATCGTGGCGATGACTCACTAAAGGCGAGGAATAACTCTGAAGTAGTTACCACAGTTCATTACCCATTCCTAACAGACGCACTGCACCAGCATATGTAATGATGTGCAGCTTTGCTCAAAATAGAGCTAGTAAAGAAGGACTGAATTAAACATGTCCCTCAGAGAATCACAAATTCTGCATGGATGCTGGATGTCTAATTGCCCCCTCCGTGTAAACTGTGGCCCCTTAATGGCCCCTGGTTTCAAAAAGTCCTAGATCCGCCACTTGATGAACAAATGACTCATTCAAATAAATAATTCATTGTATTTGTTTTCGTTGAACGCCCCATTTGTGTATTTTAAACACGGCTCTGAGAACTAGCAGCCGATATTGTGTACATGCAAACAGTGACTTGGCACAACAGTCACATACACCTGCTGACTGCGGCGCTGTTGGATTGGGTTACGCACGGTAATGTGCTCTGTAATGTTGCGGTTCAAATTGCAGAGACCTGCAAGCGAAGGTCAGATTTGACTCGTTTCTACAGCCGATACAATTGTGATATTCTTTGAAAAAAGGAATCGATGAGAAGACGGTGGAGATCTACAGAGAGAAAACAGACTTTTTGCGCAGCACACATGGAGCAAAGTATCTGAACATGCGCAGGAAACCAGTTCTCTGCATGAGAACAACGCTTCAAACATCTCGTCGCAGACACAGACAGAGGAGGGAATGGTGAAAGTAGCTCACCTGTCCATGTGTGGATCATGTGTGGATCATGTCCTGACTCCGGCTGCTGCTCCGTGCTCCGTGCGCAGTGGTGGTGTGGTGTCCGAATCCAGCCTCCGGCGCAAAGGACTGATGTGCTGACCACAGGAGCGCTGGGACAACTCTCCACCAACAGGCGGTACCGTAAAACACCTCCACACTGGGATCATGTGCAGAGGGCAGCAGTGTTCAGGGGGAGCCACGTCTACTCCCCTTGTCCTTATTATCATGGTTCTTCACCTCGTACTTTAGAGGCTGGGGTGAAATGGTACATCCTGAAACATACTGTAGCAACAGTACTTCATAATTAGCTTTTCTTCAAAGTGATGTGTGTTCTATAAAGTATATATGTTAAAGGTTACAACAGTATTTGTTTACGTTTATGTTAAAATATATGGTAAAGACAATGTCAATGTTAAATCTAAATCTGAATGTTAACTGTAAAATCTACAAGTAAAATAAAATTAAAATGTTAACATTCAATATTTAAATTTCGCATTAACGTAATCTTTAACAAAAAATAAATATGACAAAGTTTACGAATATTGCTGTAAATGTGCACAAAAACAAGAAGACTTTATAAATAGGCATCACTTTTTTAAACGTTTTGGAACTAAATATGTGGAAATGGTTATATTCAGCATGCACCACTTTAAAGATGGTGTCCCATATTTTCAAGGCTGCTTGTTATTCACTGTGGTAACTGACAATTTGTCTCCAATAGCAGATAAGGTCAAACCTTTTGTGGAAAAGGAATAGCAGCCCTACAGGTTTCTATATATGTTCTGTGATTATTGTTTGCTGTGTTTTAGCCAATGTGTCTGTACGTGTGTGTCCCTGCTTGAATTTATATATGAATTTCTTCATATTTCATTTGCTGCCCATCTTCACCAGGACTCCCTGGCAGAGGTGATATTATAGCTCCATGGGACTTTCCTGATTATATAAAGGGCAAATAACAGTGAAAAATACAAGTCAAAATAAATCAAATACAGCAGAAGGCCTCTAGTGTAGAGCATCAAGCTTTGCAAATACATCACAGTGTTGCAGATGCAGCATTAGCCCTGTTTGATGACCTTGCAGCAGCACAGAGCGAGGATGTAGTGTCAAACAGTATAAAAATGCTAGTAGAGGATATACCTGGAGACAGCACAAAATCAAGCCCATTTCTCGTTGTGCTATAGTTAGAGGTAAAAGTGGAAGAACTTAGTAATATAAAAAAATATATGATCTATTTAGGGAGGACAGAAATGCGTGTTAAATACATTTGAACAGTTTCTCATTTAAAAACCTCTTCTCAGACGTAAGGAGGCAGTGTCACAAGCTGCTCCTTTATAAGTGAATGACTCAAATTAAAGTGAAGGACCCCAGTGTGATTCAGGCTTGATGAAACACCGCCACTCAGCATTAAAGCCTCATTAAAGAGTCATTCATCATTGTCACTTGTAATAAAGTCTTTAATATAACATACATCAGCAGCAGGGGTGCTGCACTTCATAAAAAAATAAAAAATATGTAAAGCAGAGGAGTAACTGAACTCATTTATTCAAAGTGATACCGTTAACTGGCAGCAGGTGGCAGAAGAAGACAGAGTTGAGACCATTAAGGATGTGGTTTTACATTAACATCATTAATCTTACTTTCTGCAACCATCGGTGTTGTTTGAATTATTTACCATGTAGTAAATGCTATTGAGCAAGTTTTTTTTCCATCTACACTTCTAGGTAAATGTTAATGTCTCTACACGTCAATGAAAAAGTAAGAATATGGTTAAATGCATCATTAAAGCAGTGTTTCTCATCGATCGCTGTCCTGTTTGACGACTAAAGTAACATCTGGACAGCACACATCACTTTGAGAGGCACTTCAGAGGTTGAACATAAGTAAGAGCTCCTTATAAATAGTCTGTTCATGGCACTTGTTAAGTGCTGGATGCCAATGCTATTGATTTTTTTGTTTCCAAAAGGACTAGCTGGTGAAAATGATAGCAAACTAATCATGATCAAAATAGATTTTTATACTTATAGAATTGTATGTGACTGTTTAAAGCCTGTGGCGTTTTATGAAAATAGTTAACAAAGCATTGACAGAATATTTATTCGAGTATTTTACAACATTTCATATAAAGGAAAAACATTTTACGTTCGTTATCAGTCTGTCCTAGTTCTGATGGCTTCATAGCTGCCTATTCAAGAACTAACCACAAAAAGCAGAAACCAATGTGAGCGAATGTAGATCACAAAGTTTTGAAATGAGCTTTTATGTGTAGAAAACAAACTTATTGAGCCTCATGCTACAGGACTGTGGCACAGCGGACAGCAGTTGTATTTTCCGATCTCCTGCTCCAGAGCGCAGTGTTTACACACACTGCACATCCAGAACTGGTACTCCTGGATCGGCAGACCGGTCACGATGCATGTGGGTAGCTTTCCCTCTGCCCTGAAAAGAGAACTATTCAATTAATATCAGTAGTTTCATGGTTTACTTTGACTTTTAAAACAGTGCACTTTACATCAAAGTTAGTCATATGTAGCTCCACCCTATTTCTGCTGCTTCATACTCTGTATAAACTGTATATAAAGATGGATGGCATGATAGGTCTCAAAGAGCTAAGCCAACTCGTCTTGATCGCCCCCTGGTGGCTGACTGCAGTATAAGCCATATTTTGCACAGCTTTCGTATCTGGGATATTTTGGTTTGTGGGAGAAAGTGGAGAGACATCGGCTATCTTTATCTACAGTTTGTGATATGACGCATGAGGGCTTCCTACAAAACTTTAGTGCTAAAAAAATGTGTCTTCTTTTACTTAATTGTCCATTATTATTATTATCCATTATAGTTATTAGTCCATTTTAGTGAGGGACAGAGGTTCAGGGTTACTTCCATTGTCATCTAATGCCGGTTTCCTCAATATGTACAGTTTGACCTTAAGTAGAACAATAAATTAAACTGAGCTTTTTTTTGAGAGGAGGACATTGATCTCCAGAGTTAAGCTACACTTATGGTGGACTTTCAGTCTGCATTTGGGCAAATTAATCCAAAAAGACAAAATTGCAAACTTTCTCTTCTTCTATGGCATTAATTTAACATGATAAATGGTTTTGCAGATGTACAGATCAGGCAGCTGTTCCTCCTGTCAGTGTGTTATTTGAACTCATCGGCTCACCCTTCTGATGATCGTTCCCTCTCCATGGTGCGACTGTCCTTGGGGTTGTGCTTGGTGAAGATCTCCAGGGACAGATCCTCGTACAGCTGCCGCTGCTCAGGCTCTAGACTCTCCATGGATTCCAATTTGATAAAGGCCTGTGAGCATGTGCCGAAGGCCCGGTTGGATGCGGAGCAAATGGCCAACAGAGAGTAGATTTCGACTGCTGGGATGATGTCATCATACTCGCGCAGGTGCATGGCTTTAAAAAGTGAAGGTAAACAGTGAAGAGTTAAAACTCCATGTGACAAACTGACTGTTCATGACAACTCCCAACCTTCTGTCTGATATCACATTTCAGGTATCTGGTCTGATTCCTCTCCATCTTTGAGCAAAATGTTTGCGATGTTATCAAACAGTATGACAAACTTTATAAAAATAAACTGACTTGAGTTTGTAATAAACTTTGCGTTATTATTTTTCAATTACATCTAATCTCCTGAGGGCTAAGGGAAAACACAGTGTGAACTTGCATGAGTGGACAGATTAAGATAATGTAAATCGATGAGTTGCTAATGAGTCTTAATGAAACTTTAACCTATGAACACAACTGACCATTGTAAAACAATGTAGTAAGTTGCAAAAGTCAAGTCCCTTTGGGTTTTACTTGGGATTACAGGACAGTTAGGAGACGTTGTTCAAATGACATCAGACACTGAGGAGGATGAGATGATGTTAAAAGTTAAACTCTGCAGTCTAGGATATTTTAGACCTAATCAGTGGTAATGTCTTTTTTAATTGCTCATTTTGTTAGATTTAAACTAGTACCTTCTGTTTTTTTCATAATTTTTGTAAGGAGACTGATCTGATGACCGAGTATTGACTCATTTATTTACAGTAAAAATGTATCTAACATAAAGTGATAATTATGTTTTGTTGTTTACAAATGCTACATATGTGACTGAATACTTAGCGGTCTTGGAAATTATAACATTCAACTGGTTTCCATAAAACATGACTGAGACATATGAGCTCTGACAAAGAGTCATTTAAAAAATCATGTATTTATTAGAAGAAAATAACCCATTTACTTAAATCCTACGTTTTAGTAATTAAGGATATACTTGAGCTGCAACTGAGTATTTTTCATTACTGGTTAACGATTCTATAATTTTTTCAAATTCAAATTTCTATTGTTTAACCTTTTTAAAATGTTGAAAATTACTCATCACTGTTGCCCAAAGCCCAATGTCATCAAACGTAAAACGTTGTCTGACTAACCGTCTAAAGCACAGAGGAAATAATGACTTTTAATTAATATTTGATGATAGATACATCTCTGTCAAATGACTAATCAATGATCTGACCTCTTGTTTCAGCCCTAGAGAATACTGTTGTTTACTTGTTACCATGGGGAAGTGTTGTGTGTGATTTGGTACCTGTACGCATAGCGTTCTCCATATAGCCTCCATAGAGCTGCCTTTGAGCGAGCAGGAAGAAGTGATAGGCCTCGGCTCCACGCCACGCGTTGTCCACAATACGATCGTCTGAAGATGTTGCATCTTCCTCAAGCAGCCCAGCGAGTGCAAATTTTGCCTAATTACAACAAATGGAGGTGAAATATGGAAAAGCATTTCAGCATCACATGCAATACAATTATCAGATTATAATGGATGATGCATTTTTGTTTAGTTTCTAAAATGATTCATTAACACTTGAAAATTATATACAACATATTATAAATATATATATATATATATATATCTGTTACCTCAGACTGCTTCCCTTTGGTTTTGCTCTGCTGTGACGTTTTCACCTTCTCGTGGTAATTTTCAACAAGACGTGCCGCCAGCACATAGAGCTTCTTCACCCTCAGCGGTCGCGTCCTCTTCTTCGCCTCCTCGTCTGCTATCTGCAAACAGCAGCCATTCATTCCACTGCATGTGTCAACAAACAGGCTGATGCAACAGTTATCACACTTCCATTAAAGGTCGCAGATGTAATTCACCTCATTGTAATGGAAAATTATATCACTATGCCATATGCTTCGTATTAACCACGCTATATATTTTCTCTGCTTGGCATACCATGTGTACCTACCAAGATAACCTTAGGTGACCGGATATACGAGGTATTAGTCTGAGAGAGGTGCGGACATCAGAGCCACAAATCTGTCTGGGACAAACTGGTCTCCCACACCGAGACCTTGAGGAGGCTAGGAGGCCCTTAGCACGTGTCTGTGTCTTATCTGCTGGGATTTCACTGTTCACTCAGTTCACACGTAGTTCACACAAACACATAGTTCACTCACGCACACACACATACACACACGCACACATAGTTCAACTCTTCAAACAAACATCTCTTCACTAAATCTGCATAAAAAGCACACGCCAGCAACTGCTTCTCTGTGTTTCCCTCTGCAGAATGCTCATCGCACACTGTATGATTGGCTGACCTTCCTTGCAAGGAATAAAATACTCTTAAAAGACTATTGTTCTCTAATCTCTTTATTTCTTAAGTCTCACCAGGTCAAATTTCCATCACATCATATTATAAACCCTGTTGAAAACTAGAGGCTGACCAATATATTGTGCTATAAGAGATGTATTGTTTACGGAATATGTGATATGTGATTTTTTTATAAAACCTAAAAGAGAAAAAAAAGCTTTGGGTAAATTAGAAATTGTGTCATCACATAATGTGTCCAGCAGAGTGCGCTCCAATTCCATGGCTTAGAATACACCCAGTACTCAGACAGGCTGCTCTCAAGATGCTGATGAAGGTGAAGATAGAACCTTGCACTGTATTTTAGGTCACGTATTTTAAAAGGGACGTGAGTGAAGAAGCAATTAATGTTCTACTGAAACAACTCAAATTGAATCAGGATAAAAAAACAAGCCTACCTTAAACATGAGTTTGGCTGCATCAAGAAAATGGTGGGCTTTCCGATACAGTTCCACCGCTTCCAGAGTTTTGTTCTTCTCAAGAAGATGTGAGGCGTATTTGGACAGAAGAGATTTAATCTCCTTCATGTTGTGGGTCCTGGCGAGATCCACCGCTTTGTTCCACTAAAGGAAATGACAATATTCATTCAAAAACAAAACAACATTGTTATTTTAAGCAGTAGATTTTGGATCATGATATTAAAACAGTGTTTATTTTTACTGCTGCATTACTTTAAATGACATAACTAGTGACCAAGTTGCTATGGGCACATACCAGCTACGACCCCCATCAACATGTGGACGTTCCAACCCTTGATTACCAGAGGTAAACATTTGGATTTGGATTTAGTCACCATATTATTTTAACCATCCAATGTAACCTTCCCACCAGCTATGATATTGTGAAATAATGTTATATGCTACTGTAGAAGCCACAAGTCTGTATGATATCAACTGCATCTTAAGAAAAATGTATTTCATTCATACTGTCAAAGAGAAGTACACTACCCACAATCCCCAAAGAGCAACCACAATTTCTAACATGCTGCCTTTTGATAGAGATAAGGAAAAGGCTCTTAAGGTGAAAACCACATCAAGTCAGATAGTGTCTGTGAGTGTGGGCTAATGAGTTCTTAGTGGTTGATTGGATGCCTAGTTCTTTCACTCTTAAAATAATTACGTACACAGTTTGAATCTTTATGATTTTTGTTCCTTTACCAATATTAGTTTATACTGAATCGAAAGTTTTATGGAATTATTTTTAAAAACATACAAACTCTTAATTACTGTTATGTATCCATCATTTTTCTTACTCCGTTCATTCATAAAAATGTATCATTACTTATCATACATTTACTATTTATTTATCCTTTTTGTTGAGTTGTTATATTTTGTTTGTGTTTTTTTTTATCTGCCCTTGTGTATTCAGTCTCTGTGTCAGTCATTGCCGCATCTGTCAAGTCACTATTGTATTGTTTTGTTTTCTACAAATAAAATTAAAAAAGGAGGCGGCCATTGTTACACTATATTATTTCATTGACTGTATCAAGCACGGTAGTGTTTGTAGTATCATGGTGACAAAACTGACCTAAAGCAACCTCAGTGGCATTTCCCACATCGGTAGGTGTCTCCAGGATCACACTTTACCACGATGATAAACAAACTAACAACTTGAAAACAGGCCACACTGTCATGACTGTAGTTCTTGTACATATCTTACTATCAATAGGAGCCGAACATTAGAAGACACTGTATTTTTAAAACCATCTGTGGAAAATGGAGGTTTAGTGGAGGCAAGTACAGTGACAGACCATTCATTTGGTCTGTCACCAGTAGTGTTAACACAGTATTAACGCAGCAGGAGGAACTGCCAGGAACAGAGAAGGTGGGATGGATAATCACTTCTCCTCTAGATGAAGAGGGTCAATTTCAGGACAAATTGTAAGTCCATTAAAGTAAAGCCATCTGTGACTCAACCGTTTTTATAAAGAGCAACAGCTGCAGCTTACATAGAAGAGTTTGATTCCTAACTATTGTCAAACTAATCTTGTTAATATTTTCCATCCAGAATCAGTTTCCCCTCGAGCCAAATGTGGAGATTTACACTGGAGCAGTGCAAAGAAGCTTGAGAGCAGCATTCACACTCCGGAGCTAAATATCACCCAGGACGAGGACAGGAGTGGGAGGACAGCAGGTGCCACAGTGACTGGTGTGGTGCAAAGCTGTCCAACTGTGTGATGAATCTGAAGGTCACTGAGGCACTGCCATATGCTGCGCAGAGTTTCAGACAGAAACTCTGGCGCCGTCAGTTTACCGTCTCTCTCTCACCTGGTTCAGATGAACACATGCTTCCACGGCAGCTTTGGGCTGGTTGCACTTCAGGTAGGCATTCACAGCTTGTTCACACATGCCCACGGTGGCAAACATCTGCCCAATCTCCTACAGCACAGAGATTGAGAACTGTTATAGATGAGTCACTGTGGAGTCGGTTTATATTTCAGGTCACAGATTCAGAGTCACTGAGATTTTAGCTTACAAAACATGAGAATTATTATTAGTTCATCTTGTCTTGAACACTGTGCTTACTGGTAAAAGTTTATGATTATCTGGCAGCACAGGGGTCAGTTTCTCAAGGCCGTCGTAGTCCTCTAACATGTAGTAGCATTCTGCCAACCTCTCCTGGTTCCGGCCCTGAAGGTAGTACTGCACTGCATTAACCCTGCAAACAGAAAAACATGTTTTCAGCTTAAATAGATATACAATCTCATCACCACATCTAAGTCATTTGATTATCTGCAGTTCAAGTTATTTAGTATATATAAAAATTGTATTAATGCACTAATGACAGTGAGAAAAACAAGAAAAAGCCAGTACCACTTCTGCCTGTCAGCAAAGTAGTCTCCGATGGCATTGTACGCCTGTTCCAGCAGAGAATCATCACAGTCCCCGGAGCCAGTTTTAAGCAGCTGAAGAACCCTGAACCAGTCTCCCAGCTTGATCCTGAGGCTAATGGCGAGGTCCCTACAGAGAACAACATGTCCGTTATCCACCCTGCACCTTCATACCTGAAAAACTGCTGACAGCTCCTCTTATAAGGTGGCCATTAAAAATACCAGACAAAAATTAACAAAAAACAAGAACGAGACCTGAATCAAAAAGTCCAGACAATTGTGGCTAAACGTACCTGCGATCCATATCGAGGTACATCCGCTCGGCTTCCTCAAACCGGCCGAAGTATGCAGCCACCTCGGCCTGTTTCATGGGCTCGCTCTGCAGGTTGCCCAGGCGCTTCACAAACTCAATGCCCTGGTAGTCTTTACAACGGACGAAGGCCTGCTCAGCTGTCTTCAGATCCAACTTCTGAAGAGCTGCCTCAGCTAGCAGACGCCTGACAGGTTGTCAGAGAACAGGGGTGGTTAGTTATTATTACCAAGATGACAGCATGAGATTACATATCTATGTATCTATATATCTATATATGTGTAATAATGTGTATATAATGTGTGATCATTCACTGAGTACTTGCGAAAATGAAAATATAATTTTAATTTATACAATTTAAACAACAATGACACTTTGAACTTACCAGAGTCTTGGATGTGGATTGTCTTCAATGAACTGTGAGGCATCTTCAATCCCAACTTTTTCAATAAGTGCTCGACTGTCTCTCAGGGAGCGGATTTCAAAATTGATGAGGTTGTCTTTGTTCGGCCTCTCTGGATCCTGTGAGAGAACCTCCCAGAAGTGAGTATTTCTTTCAATAATCCCATATCATCAAGACGTGGATAAAAAATGTAAGAATACTTAGTTTCTGTTCATATCCCTATTGTGCAGTTTCTTTAAGTTGATATATGTTTGGCTATGTTTTACACATCTGTCACACCTTGGAGGCACATGCTTGAAAGGTTTACCTTCATGATTTCATCAAGCAGGACAGATTTGATTTCCAGGTCTTCAAAGTTGCAAATGTATCCAGATGTCTGGATGGGCTCCTGTTTGATTCAGATAAAACAAATGCAAAAGTGTAGATCAGGTTACAGCTTTGAATCAGATATTATATGATACTCCCAAAAGCACTCACCTCTGGATCTAGGTTCCTGAAGACATACATCCTGGTCTTCTCCATCATGGCGAACAGATCAGGGTTGTCATTCGCCCATTTCATGTCCCAGACATCCTTGCGCTCAAACTTGGATGGATCTCCCGCAGATACCTGGTTCCCGGTGATGTTGTCAGTGGAGGCACGAACATCCAGGTCCAACAGAGTCAGCACGCCTGCGATGTCGATTATCGCCAGACGACTAAAAATAAAATAAAAGATCACATGTGACAGTACTCTTCCCAATTTCAACATCTAATTGAATTAGCTATTTTAAGCTAACAATGGATATGAGCACACTCTCTGATTTCTTGTGCTTACCTGGAGTTGCAGTTAATGTACAGATAGTGGGCTCTGTTGTTCAAAGTGTATTTCTGGACAAGACCAACATTTGGGAGACTGTATCTGTGGATGAGGCCAGACTCACGACCCTGTGGGCACAAACACACATTCCTTTACTTTCATTTTACTTTTCATTTTATTGAAAAGAGATCAAAAACTAACCTATAAAACTCAAATAGAAAATATAAAGAGGGAAGTGAGTAAAGGTATTGCAGTGCTGTACAGAGCAAAGGACACTTTAGATGTTGCTGCACTTCATATTTTGTAATGTAATTATTATTATTCCATATTTGGGTTATTGCACTGAAAACACATACAAAACTAATATTTCACACTTACAGGAAATAGCAATAAAACTTATAAACAAGGTCAATCTAAGAGAATATACCAATAAACTGTTAATCAAGTCACATGTGCTATAAAATTTAGTTGACTGAAGAATATTGTTGGTTATTCTCTGGGCAGTGATATAAATGTTGACTCAAATATTATTCAATCTAAGAGAACTTATCAAGGAAAACTAATCAAACGGTATGAACTGAATAATATTTATGTTATAATAATGACTATTAACTAATAGTTGATTATTTAGGTGATTTGTGAAATGAAAGGAAATCAAAAAAGAGATTGTCATCTGTATTTATGTTATATTATACATGACAGGGGCAGCTACTATTCGATTTTCGTCCTCCAGCTCTTTTTTTCACTAAGGATTGTGTATAAGTGTGTTGTTTTGTTTACACTGAAATGAACAAACTGAACTAAACTAAACTAAACTAAACTAAAACTAAAATTGTAGAATCAAGGAGAAAATGTACATACCACAATCATGGTCTTATCTGTTGCTGTAATACAACAGATGGGGTCTCGAGTTGCCTGAAACATACAAGAAACATATTTTGAACCATGACAACTTATCTTCTGTATAGGAAAAAACAATTCATGTGATTTTCCATTAAAACTACTTTATAAGATTATTTATTAGTGACATGGATAAACAATTTAACAGTAATGGTTAAGACCGTATCAGTGAAATTTATTTAATTTCCCAATACTGAAATGACCACACTGTGTACAACAAATGACTCGGAAATATTTTCTCACTTACTGTGAAGGCTTTTGCAAAATCTGGACTGCTGTCATTGGCTCCAGATGGACTACTGTCAATGTGATAGACCCTAAAGAGGCAGGAGGTGTAAACACATGAGAAAGAGCCAGACAGACAAACAGTTAGCCGTTCCACTGAGGTAAATTGTGGTTTCAATGCGAGGAAAGTCCTGGCAGAACATTAGCTCATGCCCAGCCTGTCTGGAACCTCAGTGGCATTTTGTTCAGATGAATGGATCCTTTTCACAGAGGTGTCAGTACCAAAACTCCACACTGTTACAGTGAGCCAGTACTCTCGAGGTTTCCCCCACTGCCTCACAAAATCTAGTCTTGTGGTTATCAGGCTTTCCTGCAACTTTCCATGATGTGCTTGATACCAACTGTAAGTTCTGATGTGATCATTCTGTTCTGTCCCCATCCACCTGTACCTTGCTTTATTATCTTTATTCAATCAACTTTTAGACTGTTTTTTAATTCGGATTGAATGAAATGACTTGTTTTAGGGTAAAAAGATTTTCCCCAGAACTTAATTTAGACCCAGGTCCCTGCGATGAAAACATGTGGAGTCCCTGCAAAGCATCCTGTGGTGTAAATGCAGCCATGTGCCAAATTCTCTAACCTCTCTCTTCCTTCCTTCTTAGTTCTGGTCACTTGGTTGATCTCCAGGGCCGTTAGTTTCTTTGCCACTCTGTACTGCCACATGTAGAAAGCCTCTTTGGACGCAGCAATCACATGGGTTTTTGTCATGGTGACAAACAATGGCTCTAAACAAATAAACAAGGAACAGACTTAGCAGTACAAAGAACAACAAATGAATAAACTTCAAACTATGAGTGAAGATACGCTTGTGTTAACAAACTTCTCATTGTTTTTGGTTTCCCAGAATACCACACAGTACTCCTGTCGCTCTGGGAAAGTGTATTTTTACTAAATGTTTTCTTTGTCATTTGGTGGATCTTGAGTGTTTGTGTGTGTTTTCCCTTTGACCCCAGGGTTCAAATGCAGAAAAACATGGCAAATGTGGCTAAATTCTAACATAAAAGTCCTAAGGAGACAAAACAGTGTTTTCTTAAACAGATACACTTTAACTAGTCTGGTGGAAAAAAAAATCACAAGGGCACCAAAGGAGAAACGAGCAAAAGTCATACACTTGAACACATTCTCTGATTTTTTAACAAGGTTGGATACCTAGTAAAAACCCATTCAGACCACTGAGACTTTGAACTGTCCTGGTGTGAGCTCCTCAGCAAACATTTGTCCATTTCTGTAGCAGAAAAGGAATTCTGAATTCTTGTGAGGCATAAAGACGCCCTGTGCTGACTGTCTATTTGCTATAGGATGCTGTGGGCCCATGAGAGATGAAAGATGTCCCTGTGGGCAGCAGCAGGCCAAGTGCCAACCACCGTTTCACACCTATCTATATACACAGGGTGTGATCTCTCACATTGTCTTGAAGAGCCAGCTTCAGTTTAGCCAGCTTTACAGTAAATAAAGATTTTCATCAACCCACGGTTTTGCCAGAAGAGGTTTGTTATACAGTTCATACTCACTGTGTGCAAAGTTGTAGGGCCAACAAATTATTAGGGAGATAATATATTTTAAAGATGTGTTGAGTACAAGGGAGTGTAATGTGTTTACATGCATGTGCTCACCAATGTCAATGTATTTTGAGTCCAAGGGAGTCCCAATGGAGTTGCACAGAATCAGGACATACTGGAAAACACATAGCAGAGCCACATTATTTTACAGCTCAATACAATAATCTATATCAATTTATCAAACAATTATTTCTCATTTTGGGAGTGTGGTTTTATATGTTTGTTACCCTTGCATGAGTCCCAGACTCTAGCTCAGCATCCTCCTGCGTGGCAATCAATTAGAAAAACAGCGGGCAAGACAACAGAGAAACATCCTTAGCTCATTCTACATCATCTACTGTATTTCTCTTTAGTCTAGTGAGTAGAGTAAGTATTAGATATTTTCTTAATCAAACAGTGTAGTACCTAGAATATCAAGTTAACCTGCAAACTTTATAGATTATTACAGATCCTCTTTTTGATCTGTTATGTTTGTGTTTGTACCTGAGGCTGGCTCTCATCCGCCTTGCTGGCCAGGATACAGAAGTCCCCTGAAGTTGTGATGGACATCAGGCTCTTGACATATTTAACAAACTTCTCATTGTTTTTGGTTTCCCAGAATACCACACAGTACTCCTGTCGCTCTGGCTTTGTGTAGGCATACACTACTGTGCTGCAACAGTAGCCCCACTGTTAGAAAACACAAAAAGAGCAGGTGAGTTTCACCTTCTGCGTGGGGATTCTCAACCCTGGTGAGTGTGTGACCATAGTGTAAATTCAGACAAATTACATTTTGTTAGGCAGGAGCATGTGATCCAACATTTTTTGGACAGATTCAACAAGACGAGCCAGGAAAAGTTTATTAAACCTGTAAGCTCCCAGTGTTGACCCAGTACAGCGGTGGGTGGTCTAGCTCTCCTCTCAAAGGGTCAGAGTCGATGACCCTGAACAATATTAGCCTGATGAGGTTTCTAAGACTAATTAAACTTTCTAAAAAAAGACGACTGGTATATATTAAATGAAGAGCACCTACCATGTAAAAGAAGAAAATAATGACTAAAAAAATCTACAGACATTATGACACTATTCAAATATATTTCAAACAATGTACTGACGTATCTAGACAGATGGGGGAAATAACCTCAATTTGGAACTGGTCAGCATTTGAACTGTACTCATTTGAGATTAAGTGAAGGTTTTTTTATGTAAGAGGATGGTGAAGAATAGTTCTCTTTAAAATGATTTTAAAAGAAAAGCAATGGTTTATGGCATTTACCTTGTAATCTGGTCGTATGTTCGCAAAGTAGATGTAGGAGTCCACAGCCAGGCCGATACGTAGCCCTCCTCCTTCCCAGGAAACTCCTGTCATCTGCTTCCCAGGAACTTTGAGAGTTCTTATATGCTGATGAAACAACAGCACCAACAAACAGCATTTGTAGTGGAAAAATGTTTATTGTGTTTTAGGTGGCCTCTATCAAGGATCCTGCAGGTTTCACCAAGTTACATTGAAGACTTTTTAAAATCTTTAAAAATATATACTGAATTAAATTTAAGACCTTTGTTGAGTACGATAGATATGAAGGAATATCAGAGTAGCAGAATTGCTTACACCTCCCCATAATTGAATTGAGAATAACCCTAGAAACACATATTATAAGTATAACTACACACAGAGGCATTACAAACTATGAAAGCTGGAATAACATCTCTTGAAAAAATACCACTAAATGAACATTAACATAATAAAGACCTAATTAAACAAATTAGGGACCTATTTAATATATTTAAGACTTTTTAACGCCTTAAATTCAGATTATTTTCTTACTTTTTACTAAGACCCTGCTGGAACTAAATCAATTTAAAAAATACATAAATATACAGTCATCTTTATTGACTTAATCTATGGTGGGTCCCATATACAATTATGACCGGAACACTGCATGGTTAAGTGCTGAATATGCCAGATTCCCTTGTATAAAACATTGTGTATTTAAGGGAACAGAATCTCTATGCTCACCTCTCCAAATGGTGTGTAGAACTGCACAACGTTGAATTCTTTATCCGTATTTGAGGCTTTGATAGAACCAGCCACTGCCAGAACACTGCCACAGTGATTCCACTGGATACTGACCACATTCATCAGAGTGTCGATGCACACTGGGTCTGCAGAACAGGGCAGCAGCACAGCTCATCATTACAGGTAAACATTTTGAATTAAGTGTAACCTGGAGAAAATATCCCTGAAGGCATTTTCCTTACTTTCATCATTCTCATATCGCATGATCTGGCATCTTCCGTTGTCGAAACAGATGGCGAGACAAGGGCAGTCTGCCTCCACATAGCCCCCAGTTCCTGCATACCAGTGGATACCTGCGATACTGATACCTCCAGGTGAATTAATGAGGCAGCTTATGGTCATTTTCACCTGAAACATTATACAGAGTTAAATTAGTCAGCATGTTTTACTATGTCATTAGTTAAAGCACATGCAATTATTTCTGATTCACAAACAAGACAATATCTCACAATGTATTGCTCTGCAGTCTACCCTCTGACACTGTATGATAATGCAATGTTATGTGGATATATATATAATAACAAAATAAACGAACATTTCTATTTTCTTGAAAATTATGACTCACTATGAAGTTTCCTTGATTATCATAGATTTGCACTTCCCCATTGGCCATGCCAAAGAGGAGAATTTTGCTGTCAGGTGACCATGCCACATGTGCAAGTTGATTTCCTTTCAGCTCCTTTCCCCAAATCCGGTTACCTAGAAAAACAAGGCCATCGTGAGCCACTCATTTGCCAAGTATGTAAACAAAGCAGTCCTTGTGATTTTTTAAAGCTAAATCTGCCTGGAGGACTACTGTGATTTCTGGCCATTTGTTAGATTTTAAGTAATCATGTTGTGAAGCTATTTACCATCTACAGATCCAACAATGACAGCTCCATCCTCATACACAATGCAGATCTTTTGACCATCCGCGTTCCAGCTCATGCTCCTGACCACTGACTTGTTCCTGTTGTTGATCATCTCCTCGTACCACGCTCCTGAGGGAGAGACAACGGCAATAAAATAGAATTCCCAAATTTATCTCAAGTCAACATTTCTATTTGGCAGAAGCACTAACCTTTGTAGAGCATCCATACGATGATGAGTCCATTCTGGTCACTGGTTGTCAGCTTTTCATACTGTTCATTCCAAGTTACCACTTGCACTGCACCTGTAAGTGTAATCATTTAGAAAAGTCTAATAATTTTCTCATGGTTCACTTAAGGTCTGTGGTGTCTTTCCTTTTGTGGACACTGGCTGTTTTAAATGCACTATAACGTTAACAGCAGAATTTAACTTACCACTATGTCCCTCTAGTGTCTGATTCATTGACAGATTACTGGGTGCAGCCAGACCTTTAAGTTTGGCATCATCTGTTTAGAAACCATAGGGAAAAGGGTATTATTATATTATTATAAGTTATTCTCAAGCAAGAACTGTCTAATGAACATTTGAGTTTTCATTGTTTCTTCTACTTGACTGTTGGGGATTTTTGACATTTGTTAAACATAATAACATAAAGTCGGTCCAACAGACGGAGAGGGCAAAGTAGAGGCATTTTCTCCTTCCAGTGACTGGACGTATGGGTACCAAAGCAGAGCCAAAACGCTTATGAAAGATTACTTACACGCTGTTGGAGCTGTTGTCAATAGCCCTCAAATCTCATTCACATGGGTGTTAGTTAACAGCTTGGCCTTGGACAAATAAAGTTCCACACATAATGCTGAATGAGCATGAGTATTTGTCGTAAACAAAAAAATGTTTTTCCAGTGTCATTTAATTACCTCCATCAAGGAGGTTATGTTTTCACCCCTGTCCTGTTTTATGTTGGCCTGTTGGTTTTTTGGTTTGTATGTATGTTACTAAGCAACAATATGTAAAAAATACTGGACAAATTACAACAAAGGAAGGTAGAAGTAGTGGTGTTTGTGGTGTTTGTCAGGTTGGAACCTGTTACATTTTGGTGTAGATCTAGATCAATAGATCCAGGAGGGTTTTTTCTCACTTTCTTTAAAATTGTGAGATAGGGTGCAATTAATGGATCTTCATGAAATTAAAATCTGACATGTTTAGGGGACTGATATTTATGAGTATGTGTAATTTGGTGCAGATCCAAACAAAAATCCAGATCAAGTGACTTTAAATGTGGTTTCCTCTGGGTCCTATTGGGCCGTTAGCCGTATGTACTTCACTGAGTGCAAGTCTAGTTGTTCACTTCTAACAAAATAACAGAAAACATAAATAAATAAGTAGAATGTGTAAATGTGAACATACAGGTAAGTGGCTGAAGTTTGCTAAAACCAGGGCCAGCCAACATCAGCATGTTGTGTCAGAATGTTTTAGTATAGGACTAATCATTTTTACACATATCTTTATAACTTTGTGTTGCATTGATGTCATATAAGTACTATTAGAATGTTGTAGAAACAACATAGAGACTTAAAAAAAAAAAAAAAACTCAATGAGTTACTCTACACACATGAGTGACATTTCGACTTTGTGACAGTATTTCAGTCAGGGTCCATTTTTGTTTGAATGATTTCAAAAGTCGAGTGACATTGTGTATGGCACTTTTTGGAAATGATATAACTTGTGTTTATGACTACCCAGGCATTCATCTTCGTCCAGGAATATGTTGTTTACCATGTGAGCTCCAGGTGAAGCAAGAGGTGGCCTGTAAACACGACCTGCAGCAGGGACCTTACCTGTTTGGGTTTCGAGCTTGAGCACCCTGAGGAGACCGTCGTCCCCCCCGCAGGCAATGAAGCCCTGGTCTTTGTTCCAGGAGACACATTTGAGGTGGATATTGTTGGGGATGGCGATCTACAAGACACGGGAAGTTGTAGTCACGAGTTGACAACCTTACCTGACGCATTGATACGTGTTGGGCTTGATGGCTGAGCCCAGGAGGGGAGTGGGGGGGGGGGGGGGGGGGGCGAGGGGCACTCACCTTCTTGCTGAGGTAGATAAACATGGTGGTGGTGATAATCACTTAGAGATGAACTGTTTCCTGCGCGGTTGCACGAGTTGACATAATGAAGAGACTAACCTCAGTTAGCAGAGAAGGCAGCAATGTGAGCTAACACTGCTAAAGCTAACTGTACTGTTAGCCTGCGCCGCTAGCTTTGCTAATCGCTCACAGCCAAATGCGACCCGAGTTACTTCGTTCACGTGATAGAGACATTTAGCCAAACTAATTCCATGGTTGAATACGAGTTAGTGTTTCCCGTTATCAAGAGTGTTGGAAGAGTAAAGTTGAAATGCTCCGTTTCATTCTCGGTGTTAGCAGAGTCCAACGGATCCACAGGCTGGAGCTTCCCTCGGTCTCCCGTGGTAACCGTAAACCGGAAGTCCTGGGGTTGGGGTCTGTCTGGGAGTTGTAGTCTTTCATTTGGCTGATACATGGGATCAGTTATGTGTAAATGTAAACACTTTATTTATCTTTGCTGTGTTTATTTTTTAACCTACAGTAAAACGTGTAGAGAAGTCTTTAAAACCAACACTAAACAAATCGTAATAATGCAATTCATTGGGTTTGCTAATACACAACAATGTCAAAAAAAAAGGAATCATAATCATGCTAATAAAGTTTCACATAATAGTTTTAATTATTTAAAATGCGGCTTGGTAACAAGTATAAAAAACACAATACAGCAGATATAACAGATCCATTGTTTCAGAGTGTTTATTTTCCATGTGCAACGTCTCTGTAGAAAATACACAGACAAGTTCTTATCAGCCACAAAAGCACCAACACATTATAATGCACCTCAGCTCTCAGTTTACACATAGAGGCTTGCACCGCATTTTTCTGAAGTGTTCCAACAGTTATGACGCAGTGAAAATACAGTACAAGGAAATAACTTTGCAATGAAGGAACTTTATTCTTAACTTAAAATCTGGTTTCATACAGGGCCGGGTCTAGATAGGCATGTATGAGGGGGCAGCCACAAATCTTGAGGGGGCATTGTGCTTTATTATATTATTATTATAAATTGGGATTTAGTTTGAGGGGGCACAACATTTATTTGAGGGGGCCAGGCCCCCTCTTGCCCCTGCCTAGACCCGGCCCTGGTTTCATAACTTGCATTGAAATTAGTGTTTAATGTCCATGACCATCCGTGACATGCTCCAGGCTTCATAATCTGCTCCAAGCTTCCTGAACTCTACCTTCCGCCCAAAAAAGACCATTCTGTCACAAAATCCCCCCAAAGCAATTGACAATCAATGTTGTGCAATACAGTTGTAGAGATATTTCAGTTCACAGAAAAGGATTATAGTAATTCTGTGATTTAGCATTATCAGGGGCCAAATGGATCAGATTTTATTTTGGTCCTTTCTCCTGTAATGCTACAATAGAGGAATAGCAACAAAGCTATTGTTGCATAAGAGATTAGTTTTTGCAATATGGTTATGGATGGAGTCTTTGTGTTCAACCAAGAGCACTTCAAAAAAACACTGACCAAGAAATGCTCTTAGACAAGTGAATACACAACAAGAATGTGGTACGACATTTTTTGCAAGAAATTTATGCTGATTTCTTCAATTTCCCGAATAATCTTACAGTGCGTGATTCTGAACTCAATGGCGTACATGCTTACAAATACAGAGGTATATGTAGATATTTACACCAAATGTACCCAACTGTCAAAGTAATAACAGCTAGAAATCCAAAAATGCAACTTTATGATATTAAAACATAAGGCTACCAATATACTGAATCAGAAAGCTACCATGCAGATCTCTATCAAATCTTAGACATATACCAGACAAGAGATTTTGAGGGTTACAGTCAGGAAAAGTGAATATATTGCAATTCTTTAACATGTCTTCGCCAGGAACCGCTGCTCTTAATACTGCCGTTGAGCTTCAATCAGATTCACTTTATCTGAAAGTTCATCTAGTAAAAAGACAGTCAAGGAAATTGTATTTTTTTTAAATGCAGTAATTAACAGTTAATTACGACAGCAGGAAATTATATAAATATACAACTGTAACTCTGAGACTCAAGTGTAATCAAAAGCACAAATGCACACAAAAAATCACTGTAAAACTGTAAATATTACATTTTTAAATTGAAATCAAATACTTCTATCACATAATATTCACAATGAGAGTCTCACAATAAAACTATAGATTCTCAGCTTCTGAGATGCAAAAAGGATATGTTTTCCGCTGAGCTCCTGGATAGCTGACTGCACTTTTTTCTGGAACACAATCTGGGCTTCACACATGCAGGCATCTTGGGTTATTTCACCTCTCATTTCCTCTGAAAGAGTGAGAAGAGATATGGAGAAGGTCAAAGCATGTGAGTGAGGTTTCACCATGTTTAGTGTAGCTTCTTTACTAAAAAAGTAACACAGCTTTTCACAGATTTGTCAGTAGCAGCGGACATTTTTTGTAACACCCATGCAGAGTGGATGTTCAATATGACCCTTTTCTTATAAAACTTACCATCACCATTGACATTGATTCAACAGTAGAGCTGAGATATTGCAATCAATTTTTACTTTTGTGATTAATGTTAGAAAATATGTTTAAAATGCTTTAGTCACGTCAACTACAAAATCTCAATCTAGGAAGATGTATTAGGGTCAGGTGTCATAGGCTTAAGACACATGTAAATCACTTAAGCACTCACATATGTGTTACAAAATCACTGAAAAGATACAGTCATAACAGACAACAAGCAAATCAACATCTACAACTGTGCTGTGAAAGGCTGGAACCAGAAGTTGTGCTGTATGTCTTATTGCTGGACACTGTAGCTGTGGGTGCTGTCAACTACAGACTTTTCCACAACTGGAGAATGCAAAAACAAAGACATAAAAAGGAATCAGAATTGTGACACATTAAGTTTCACATCACAATCCTCAACCTATATAAAAAGTAAAATCAACCTATCATTGTTAAAAGGGCTATAAACTTAACAACATTTTCATATATATTCTGATTTCCTGCAAATTTCAGTATCAAATGGTCTAGATAGCCTATACACCATTTTGTTTGTGTAAAGTATGACGTAATATATATGAATTCTATATTGAAACAGGGAGCTCACCTTAAATCATCTTGTGTAGTTTAGGATGGTTTCAGAATTGCTCTTGTCCAATGAGGCACATGGATCAACTGCTCTTCAAGTATTATTGAAATAGAGTTCAAGGAGTCCCCGGGGCAGCTGTTGCAACTTTGGCTGATACAGGTGTTTGGGGGACTCACGGAAACCATGTCCATGTGTGTCAAAGCTCTTGGTAGGTCAGTACCAGTCTGGCACATTTGCTCAATCAGGCTGGGTTAAATACTTGTTGCAGTAGATATTAATGCTTTGTAGCTCAGGGTTTGGTGACAAAAGCGTGGCTATGGAAACCTAACACAAACAACCTACAACTCAGCACACTGGCACAATTATGTGCATTAAAGAAAGCAAATTCTTACGTGAGCATGTTCTCTGGTCTGCATTCAACACATATCCCACATGACAGTTGCAGTTGTAGGAATCCCCATTGTTGATACAAATTTGTTGGCAGTTATGTCCTTGTGCACATGCATCCGCGCCTGAAAAGAGACATTCCCACATCTAAGAGACCTTGTAGCTCATTGAGCAAACTAACCAGACATGTGTATAGCATAATAAATGTGACTCCATAGTTCCTGGAACGTTATAGAATAATACAAAAATATCTTGTGTTATTGTAAAAAGGTTGAAAGGAAGAATTTTCTTACGTGAGCATGTTTTCCTATCCATGTTAAGGACATATCCCACTCGACACTTGCAGATGAATGAGTTCCCCTTGTTGACACATATGTGCTGGCAATCATGTCCCTGGGCACAAGCATCCAATCCTGGAACTGAAAAGAAAAGCTCACACCTCAATGACTCAATCTCTGACATTAAAAACATTCACTAAGCTTGTTGGGGAGAAAAGGGGTGGATCCTACGACCATGCCATCCATACATTCAGACATACCCAGTCTCCCATGTCTCACCTACACAGACCTTAGTTCTGAACAGCTCAATTCAATTTATATTGATGGATGTTTGGTGTGTCCATAAGAGAGACTGCCTTTACACACAACAAAAACTCCTATTGTCTGGATGGAAGCTCCAATATTTGGTTGAACCAGTCCTGCTTAGATACATTGAAACTTCAAAAGTGTGGAATACCTGAGATGATGGATGATACCAAGACATCAAATAGGCATAATGAAACAATTCAGGTTCTTACGTGAGCATGTTTTCTGGTCTGGATTCAATACATATCCCAATCGACACTTGCAGATATACGAGTCATCATTGTTGACACAAATGTGCTGGCAGTCATTTCCATGGGCACATGCATCTGAACCTGAAAAGAAAAACTTCAACATCTAACTGACTTTCAGTCTATCAGTCAATGACCCCTTTATCTCTGATGAACCCTCTGACTATTGCCATTTGCTCAATTTCTCTAAATGTATCACACTGAGGTTGATCAGGCTGACCTCAAGCACTGGGCTAAACTAACAAGAAACAACACTATTTAGGCATTACTTTGTATTGTTCCAGTCTAGGAAATAACAGTGACGTCCCAAGAAAATTGATAGGAAGCTCCAATTCCTTACGTGAGCATGTTTTCTTATCAGGATTCAACACATATCCCATTTGACATTTGCAGATGTAAGAGCCATCAGTGCTGACACAAATATGTTGGCATTCATGTCCCTGGGCACATGTATCTAAACCTGGAAAGAAGCAACCCCCTATCTAACTATCAGTCAAAGAACCTTTAATTATTAATAAAACCTTTGATAGCAAACCTTGAGGGAAAACCTTCAGCACATTGCAAAGAAAGGTCTAAGTTGTTACGTGAGCATGTTTTCTTATCTGGATTCAACATATATCCCATTCGACACTTGCAGGTATATGAGTCATCATTGTTGATACAAATATGCTGGCAATCATTTCCATTGGCACATAGGTCAGAAACTAGAAAAAGAGACATGGACATCAAAATGTCCAAATGCGTTACAAGTTACAACATCATACATGCAGAGAATGGACTGTTGGAGCCTCTGTCTGGCCATTGCTCCTTTTACTACTTATGACACCTGTCTCCTACGTGTCCAACTTATTCTGGCAAACCAAAATTTGCTGGCAGTCATATCCAAGGGTACATGAATCTGAACCTGAAAAGAAACCTTCCACATCTGACTGACTTAATCTATCGTATCAGGGCTATTGTGAACCATACAACTATGAAAAGAAACACTTTCACATCTGACTGACAATCACCCTTTTCCCTTCTCTTCTATTTCATACAACAAAATAACAGTGAGATCCCAAGTAAATCAGTTAGAAAGGTCAAAGTTCTTACGTGAGCATGTTTTCTTATCTGGATTCAATACAAATCCCATTCGACACTTGCAGAAGTACGAGTCATCAGTACCGACACATATATGTTGGCAGTCATGTCCCTGGGTACAGGTATCTGAAACTGAAAAGAAACATTCCCACATCTAACTATGACAATCAGTCAAAGAGGCCTTCGTAAGAAATAGACCCTTGGATGGGGGATCGTGATCAAGCATTGATAATGATTTTAAACCAAACCCTGAGCACTTAAAAATATCTCAAAGAAATGTCTGAGTTCTTACGTGAGCATGTTTTCTTATCTGCATTCAACACATATCCCATTCGACACTTGCAGATGTACGAGTCATCAGTACTGACACATATATGTTGGCAGTCATGTCCCTGGCCACACTTATTTGTACCTGAAAAGAAACACTCCAATGTCTAACTGACAATCAGTCAAATATCCTTTAGTAAGTAATAAAACCTATGATGGGGTATTGTGGTCAAGCACTGCTAATAAACCCCAAAGCTTCAGCACATTTGAAAGAAAGGTCTGTAAGTTCTTACGTGAGCATGTTTTCTTATCTGGATTCAACACATATCCCACATGACACTCACAGATGTATGAGTCATCATTGTTTATACAAACGTGCTGGCAATCATTTCCATGGGCACATGGATCTGAACCTGAAAAGAGACATGGACATCAAAAGTCCACAGGTGTTATGACATCATACATCCATTGCTCCTTTAAAAGTGGATGCAAACTGTCTTCCAACATCGAAATTATTCAGACAAACACAAAGTTGCTGGGAGTCTTGCTCATGGTTAAGTGCATCCAAACCTGAAAAGAAAAACTCCCACATCTGACTGACCTACTCTGTCATCTCAAGCAACATTTTATCGGTTGTGAACCCTCTGACTGACTGACAAATTGAATCAAACAGGTTGGAAAGTACTATCGTTATACTGTCTCAGTCTACAAATAAACAGTAAGATCTTAGGAAAAATGTTTAGGAAAGTCCAAATTCTTACGTGAACACGTTTTCTGGTCTGCATTCAACACAAATCCCATTCGACACTTGCAGGTATACGAGTCATCAGTACTGACACAAATATGTTGGCAGTCATGTTCCCGGGCACATCTATCAGAATCTGAAAAGAAACACTCCCACATCTAACTAGGACAGTCAGTCAAATCCTCACGAAGTCACAAAACCTATGATGGGCAGTTGTGGTAAAACACTGATAAAGAATCTTGCAGCAAACCCTTCATCACATTTCAAAGAAAGCCTGTAAGTTCTCACGTGAGCATGTTTTCTTATCTGGATTCAAAACATATCCCACTCGACACTTGCAGATGTAAGAGTCATCATTGTTTATACAAATGTGCTGGCATTCATTTCCATGGGCACATTGATCTGAACCTGAAGAGAGACATGGACAACAAAAGTCCAGATGAGTTATAACATTACAGATACAGAGAATGGACTATTGGAGCCTCACTCTGGCCATTGCTCCTTTTACAGTAGATGATGCTATCTGTCTTCAGTGTGTGGGACACATTCATGCTAACACAAATTTACTGACAGTCTTGCTCACAGGGACAAACATCTGAACCTCCGCCAAGTTAATCAAACAAGTTAGATATTACTGTTCCATTCTATGAAATAACAGTGAGATCCTAAATAAATCGCTTTAAAAGGTTCAAGTTCTTACGTGAACATGTTTTCTCATCTGGATTCAACACATATCCCATTCGACACTTGCAGGTGTACGAGTCATCAGTTGTCACACAAATATGTTGGCAGTCATGTCCCTGGGCACACATATCTGAACCTGAAAAGAAGCACTCTTACTGTGACAAACAGTCAAAGATGCCAGTAATAAGCAATAGAACCTATGATGGGGACAGTGATCAAGCACTGGTAATAACCAATTTTGAAGCAAACCCTGAACAATCCCAACATCTTAAAGAAATGTCCAAGTTCTTACGTGAGCATGTTTTCTTATCTGGATTCAACACATATCCCATCCGACATTTGCAGATGTACGAGTCATCAGCACTGACACAAATATGTTGGCACTCATTTCCCTGGGCACACGTATCTGATGCTGAAAAGACAAATTCCAACATCTAACTCTGACAATCAGTCATGGAACCCTGAGAAACTAATACAATCTATAATGAGGTATAGTCAAGCATTGATAATGGATCTTGAAGAAAAGCCTTCAGCAATTTCAAAGAAAGGTCCATAATTTCTTATCCGGATTCAACAGATATCCCTCATGACACTTGCAGGTGTATATGCCATCGTTTATACAAATGTGCTGGCAGTCATTTCCATGGGTACATGGATCAGAACCTAAAAGTAAGACATGAAGCTTAAATGTCCAGCTGGATTGTGACATCATATATGCCGTGATTGGATTGTTAGAGCCTCTGTCTGGCTACTCCTCCTTTTGTTATTAGTTGTCTTGTTTAGGCTAACACAAATTTGTTTACAGTCTTCTTTATCGGCACATGCATCTGAAATTTAAAAGAAACACTTCCTCATCTTACAGACTTAATCTATCATCTCAAGGATCCCTTTATCCAATGTGAAGCCTGTGACTATTGCCATTCGTCAAATTTCTCTCATTTGATCACATCAGGTTGATAACAACAAGCTCAACCTGTGAAGCTAATTCAATTAAATAAGTCAAGCATTACTTTCCTTTACTGTTTCAGGCTACAACAAAATAATGAGATCCCAAGAAAGTCAGTTAAAGGTTCAAGTTCTTACGTGAGCACGTTTTCTTATCTGGATTCAACACATATCCCATTCCACACTTGCAGATGTACGAGTGATCAGAACTAACACACACATGTTGGCAGTCGTTTCCCTGGGTGCACATATCTGAAGCTGAAAAGAAACACTCCCACATCTAACTAAAACAATCAGTCAAAGAACCTGCAGTAAATTACCTATGATGGAGGATCATGGTCACGAAAGATAATAATGCATTTCAAGCAAACCCTGAACACTTAAACACATCTGAAAGAAACTTTTAAGTTCTTACGTGAGCATGTTTTCTTATCTGGATTCAACACATATCCCTCTCGACACCCACAGATGTACTCGTCATCATTGTTTATACAAATGTGCTGGCAATCATTTCCATGGGCACATGGATCTGATCCTGAAAAGAGACACTCCTATTCATAAATGACTTAACAGAATTAAATTTGTCAGGAAGCATTTAGTCGGCCGGACTTTACTCCCAACATCCTGCTCATTCAAAAAAATTGACATACGTATAAATGTATATGCAGAGCAGGTATACAATTTAGGTTCTTACGTGAGCATGTTTTCTGGTCTGCATTCAGCATATATCCCTCATTACACTTGCAAAAGTAAGAATCACCATTTGCGTCACAAATGTGCTGGCAGTCATGTCCGTGGTCACATATATCCAAACCTGAAATGAAACGTTTCCAGCTGAAACCTTCAATCAATACTAAGTACTACCCGATTTAAAGCCAAATTCTTCAAGCATTTTTCTGTCTAAGAATCTCCATTTCTTTAGTTAACCAATGACACTGCACTAAGGCGTGCGGATCATAATGTCCAAGGTCTTACTTGAGCATGTTTTTCGGTCGGCATTCAACACAAATCCCATTCGACACTTGCAGATAAAAGAGTCCTCATTGTTTTCACAAATGTGTTGGCAGTCATGTCCATGGGCACATTGATCAAAACCTATAAAAAGAGACAGATCCGAATGAAACTAATATCTCAGTCAAGGTGAGCTTGGTCTGTTCCCAGCTCCATTTCTCTTTTTTTATGAATCAGCCTCCAAAGTCTATGAGTTATTACCTCTGCCAAGGAGGGTCTGTTTCCACCCCTGTCTGTTTTGTTTGTTGGCTTGTTTATAAGCAAGATTCCACAATTGAACAATTGAATGGATGTCTGTGACATCCATTCAATTGTTCCATTCAATTGTCCTCAAACCTCCCAAGGTTGGAGGACCCCATGTTTTTTTCAAACTATCTTTCACATTGAATAATGTTATGGCAATGGTGTTTTTCAACATATTTACCATTTCCCTCGAAGAAGATGCATACTTCTTAATGAAACCTTAATGTGTGAAATTTGTTGCAGCTTGATTGAATTTAAGGGGACTTTTGGTATGCACTCTACCGAAAACCATTCTTATAGTTATTATAAATCACATGAGGAAAAGTCTTTCTGTCCAAATTCAATTCAATTCTTGTTTTTTCACAAAAAACAGTTTTTTCTTATTCAGTAAACCCAGTGGATTTTGTATTTAACGAAACATTAGTAACCACATTAGCAATGACTGATATAAACAACACAACATGGCTCTAAGACATAAAATCCTGTGTTGCTGTCTGCAAAGCTGCTTACGTGAGCATGTTTCCTCATCAGCATTCAACAAATATATCCCAAATGACATTTACAGATGTAAGAATCATCAGTGTTTATGCACATATGCTGACAATCGTGGCCCTGGGCACATGCAGTTGAACCTGAAATCAGACACTCCCTCATGTAACACACACAGCCAAACTAATCAGTCAAGCACATTAAAGCTAAGACATTAATGAGCCATTGACTATTTCAAAAATCACTCAAAATAATATTTTTTTCAAGATGCATCAATTCTAGGTTCTCATTCTCTCTGCATCTCAGGAAAAAGTTTTGAAGCTGCTCCACAGACTGGATTCTACTGTTGCTCAACCTATCTATTGGTAAAGGTTCTTATTATGTGAACATGTTTTCTTGTCCAACATACATCCCTCATGACACACAGAGGTAAGCATTACCATTTTTGACACAAAACACTCTGCCAGTCAAGTCCTTAGACACATCTTCACCTACATGAAACTGATTGTAACTGAGCTCAACAACAAGCTATGGTACACTTTTCAGGGCAAGATCGGAAAATAGTCACATAAGCTAAACTGTGCCTGATCCGGTACAAATTCCAGCTGAATTGAAACTTCACTTCCCTGCACTTTTCAGAATAATCCAAATCCAAACAGCAACCACCACAACTGAAACTGAGGCCAATGTGGAAGGGCCATTTCTTCAGTTTCTATGATGGCACCAAAATTCTACTGGAAGGGTCCAGCTTCTTATGAGGTTAAGTTCTTTGGTTTGTACAGGCTATGCCATTCCACATTCACACAGTTGTACGTATCATTGTGCTGACACAACTGTGCTAGTGGTCATGTCCCTAGGAACTTGATCCAAACACGACGAGAAAAAATGTACTGATACAAAGCTCTCATCATGCTCTTATTGTAGAGCTTTTGATTAGAAGTTGTCAATGTTCCAGCTCTAAGTCAAGCGACAGGTTACGGTGACTGACCAGCGTTTGCTTTATAGTTATACGAAACGTTGCAGCTGTACTTGAAAAACCTGAATTATTTAAAGCTTTGAAGCCATAAAAGATTGTTTCAAATTATCACACAAAACACATTTACAGTATCTGTGGAACTGGCATGAAAAACACACAAGCGAAAAAAGCAAATTTCATCAGAAATATTGTGTTCTTATGTGAGCAAGTTTTCTGGTCTGCATTCAACAAATATCCCATTTGACACTTGCAGATGTACGAGTCATCACTGTTTAGACAAATGTGCTGGCAGTCATGTCCATGGGCACATGGATCAGAGCCTGAAAAGAGATACTCACATCTCCCCACATCTGACTGATACAGTTTTCTAGAGGTAACAGATGTGGAGGCCTTTGGTCGCCCATTAGTTTTAGAACTTGGGCCTATCACCAACCCAGGCCTTCATCATGTCCTGCTTATTGAATTTGTACTCACTAGCACTCTAATTTATTTAGGTCAACACAAATCATTGCTTTAAAGAGACGTTATGCAGTCTGACCACGAAATGCTTCACTAACTGATGTTCAAAAGTATATGGAGTTGGATTTATACGACTCACTTCAAATTCTGATATCAATGTTTAACAAACTTGACATTTCTACCTCTTTTCCCATCCTATTTCCAAACCAATGCTTTTTCAACCATGTTTTTTCAGATCATGCACAAACAAATAGGGATTTCAAGACACTGCGAGACTGGACAAAAAGATAAGACAAAGATAAAGTCTCTTACGTGAGCAGGTTTTCTTGTCCGGGTTCAAGACGTAGCCCGAGCGACACTTGCAGTTGAACGAGTCGCCATTGTTGAGACAAATATGCTGGCAATCGTGTCCAATAGCACATGCATCCAAACCTGAAAAGATACATTCCAGTTTCTGATTGGCTTATTGTCTTGCTAAATCATTATTGTTACAGGTTAGTAAGTTGTAAGTAAATATTCATTAATTGTGCATTATTTTTATTTTATGTAGCCACATGCAGATTAGTTTGCTTGATCTCTGTGCTTCAGCTATTGCAATGTTGTAGTGATTCTATGTTGTTTGTTTCAGTTCCTGTATTATTTGTGAAGGAAGAGATTAAGAGATTTATCACCTTGAATTTTTAAACGGGCCTTTGAGGTTTAGGCACCTGAATATGTATCCATGTTAATGTTCATGCAGCACAGACCATGCAAACACAAAATCGAATGCAGGGAACATTCTTTCACAATAACACAGAACCATTCTTTAGTAGTGATGTCACTTTTGCGGACGACAGAAGTGAAACACAGAGGTCAGTTGAGCTCATTCTTCAGGCTCAAGCTGTTATTCAAAAGCAAAGTTTTGAATTCAACTGACTGGAGGCTAGTCATGATTTCAAAATGCTGTGCTATGAGTTTGACAACAACAACAAGGTTATTTTAAAGTTGGTAGGCGAAATGTAAACAATGATAATTTCAAATCCGATCTTAACTGAAGTAAAATTACTGAACAAAAGTACAGGTCCCAGGAAAGTCATGGAGGAAATTTGTTTTTTCCCACTAAGTAGCTGTTTGCAAACCCCTAATCTTAATGTTTTTGTGTTGATACCACAAATTTAGAAATAACTTTCCTGCAGCCAAATATGCTATGTATCTCTGCTTTCATTTAATTTTAAATAGTGCAGGGCTTGTTCTAAACCTGCCTGATTTGAATTAGCTATTTCTTTCTCGTTTGTTTTCTTGGTCTGTGTTAAAGATGATATGATTTGGAGCTACATCAGAATTATTCATTGTCATTAGTCAGTCCTTGTCCAATAGTTCTACAATATACTGTCACTTTTTATTGTTTGTGTGCTGGACGTTGTGTGCAGCTGTTTATAAAAATTATATTGAAAAGAGTGAAGTTAGACAACTTTGTGCTCATCCTTACTGGTTTGTCTACAATGAAGATGTATCTAGGGATAACATAATGGTTCTGCATCCATTCAGAGAGTAATACTGTATATCTAATATAAAATGGAATGTTTTCTTAAAAATTACTTGAATTAAAATGTTCCACTCAATTAGCCGAAATTTAGGTCCCATCCAGCACAAGCTGAATTAGTTTTTGCCTTGCCTTGGATCAGTGGCCGTTAATGTTGACAGAAGCCTTAAGTGTGGACCTGGGCAGCTAAGCATATTTTCTGGTAACTGAGCGGAGCGCACGGCATGAGGCATAAAATACAGTGCAGACTGCAAAGAGCAGCGCGCTTCCTGTGAAAAGTACAGGTAGCATCATTTTAGGTTTCTACCATTTTAAAGTATTTTTATATTGAAGATTTTGCTCTGAGTCAGAGTCTACCAGTGATCAGAGGGTTGTCTTCTTCTTTGGGTAGGTTAGTACATCCACTTCAACTATTGTCCATTTTTAATGCTGACTGCATTAATAATAATTTTTTTTTAAATCAATGTCTGCGTGGCAACAGTTAGTAGAAACCATTTTGGGGGAAATGCACACACAGACAGTGATGGTAAATAATATCTACAATGTCTATAGAACACCAAAGAAGAGGACTATTTACTTTAGAATGGAGATTCCCTCTATGGTGCTACCCATAAAATCACAGGTTAATTAAAAAAGATGCGTCTGACATACCGTTGTTTCCTTTATCGTCATTTTCATTATTTATCCCACTAAGGTCATAATCATCAATTCCACCATTTAATGGAGTGTCCGCACTCCCATTATCATCATCCTTACCACACAAGGTTTGCCTAAATATGGAAGTTAGCTTCTCTATGACACCATAGGTCTCGACATAGAAGACATGGTCATCATGTGGAGGGCTGGCCATGAGGCGGAGAGACATCATATCAGCTCTGTCCACTCCCACTGCGTAAATCTCAATCCCAGAGGCACGGGCTGCGGCTGACACTTCGTCCACCTTGTCCTGGGGCCTCCCGTCCGTCACTATGAAGGCCACTTTGGCAATGTTCAAAGAACTAGCCCGGGCCCCTGCTTCAACAGTGAATGCTTTCTCCATAGCGGTCTTTATGGCCAAGCCTGTCATGGTGCCTGAGGCAAGGGGCTCGACTCTGGCCAGTGCCTTCTTTAGGGCAAACTTGTCAAAATACGTCTTCAGCAGGAACTCGATCTGCACTGTGCTGGCATAATTGACGAGGCCAACTCTGGTGGCATCGTACCCGATCTCCAAGGTGTCCACCATGTCTTCCAAGAAGTCCTTGGCCTTCTCAAACTCAGCCGGACGTACACTACGGGAGCTGTCTATGATAAAGACCAGGTCCATGGGCCGATTTCTGCAGTTGGATCTTGTTGCTGTAAAATATAACCAACGTTTCACACGGATGCAAAAGTTTTTCAATGATTTTGCAAGGCAGAGTATAAAATCTCCTGATATTATCCTATAGGTTCCTAAGTTGTGCCCACAATGTGCTCTGAAGCTGCACTGTAGCTGAAGTGTGCTGCAAACATTGAACTAAACTAAATAAACTGTGGCTCTCTTTGTGTGAGAATAATGTATATATCTATATTTCATAATTTCTTAATTACCCGAAGCAACTTTTTCTGCATTTTGCTCGGGAAAAAGAAAATTCCAAAATCTATATATTGGAGATTATACATGCTGATAGTTGTTTCAAATTGATTTTACTAACTGCAAAAATAGCATGAGTTATGATAAACAATGCTTATCATACGATTGACTATTAAGGCTAAGGTGTCCAAATGCAGATTACCTTAAATTCCCCTTCAACTGAAATATTCTGTCATTTGAGAATGCACCTTTAAGTTTCCTTCTAAAACATCAATAAAATCAACCTTGAAAAGAAATAATATTTGAATTAGAACATGTTATTTTTCGGCATCTAGGCTCCTCCTTCATCCATCGATTCCCCAGATATGATTACATAGAGATGATGGGAATACCAGTGGACTTTTCTTATATCTTACGCCACCTAATGAAAGACAATCTTTTTTGAAAAAACAACATTATATTTAATGATTGAACCAGGAAGCACAATCAACAACCCTAAAAGCTGTCATTATGGGGGCAACATAACAGTGTGTTAGTTGTATGGCTACCTGCAGCAGCTCTGATGGGTGCAGCAGAGACCCTCAAGTCTTTAGCAGGCTGCCGGGATGTGAACGGTGCAGGATTGAGTTGCAGCGGTGAGGGCAGCTCCCTCTTTGGCAGCAGGTGATCGGCAGGCTGATAGCGAGACCTGGAATTACTGCTGCCAGCTTTGCCAGGGGGAAGAAAAAAAAGAATTAGAGCAGAGGCTTAAGAGCCGACTGGCAGACATGCATGAATGATAATTAGCTTAATAACATTGTCGATGGAGGGAAAGGAGTGTGCAGTGAGAGTTCACACACAAACACACAAACACGTTTGTACTTCCATCTTACTGAGAACCCTCAACCTTAACCTAAACCTAATTCTAACCTTAACACTAAAACCAAATCTTAACCCTCAAACAGTCCAGGACCAGCAGAAATGTCCTCACCTCCAAAAATGTCCTCACTCTGTAAGGTCTTTGCTTAAAATGATCCTCACAAAGATATAAGAGCAAGAGCACACACACATACACACACAGACACACACACTCACACACACACACACACACACACACACACACACACACACACACACACACACAGATAATCATATATACTGTTATATTTTTGCCCAATTCTAGGTTGCCAGAAATTACAATATTCCATCTTTTATATAATTAATAATAAAAGTAATAATACAATATTAATGATGTGCAACTGCAATATTATTCTAAAAACACGTTGAAATTACTCAAAGTTATATATATATATTATATTTTCAATTTTTAAACAAAATAACACCTTTCTGTTCCGGTAAAAAACAAGCAAGTGGATGTGTTTCCATCCCTTGGTATGGTAGATTAAGTAGAATTTATTTGGATATGCATCCTAATGATAATTGGTAAAACATAGTACAGTTACCAAAGCCAGAAGAAGCTCATAAAACAGATTAACATCTCTACATCATGCATTCAGGTGGCTGTAGTCCTTAACATGCAGTCTACTTACCTGCCCTGTCACTCCTCCATCTCTCCTGCGCCTGGAGGCTGCTGACTCCTGGCCGGACGCTCTGCTGCTGCTGGAAGCCTCGGTCAGTGTAATCACTCTCAGTGCTCAGGGCTTCGTCGGAGATTTGCTCAGCAGATTCTTCAAACCACTGAGAAACCCTTGCGTGTACTTTAGGGGACGCTCGTGGGATTAGTGGACTACCTGAGTGGATCTGTCGGTGCTGGGCCCGAAGCTGTGGGAAAACTCCCAGAGCCCCTGATGTCAGATAGCCGATGAAGCAGATCAGTCCCCATGTTAATGAAGTCATGTTGCCTGTACACAGTTTCCTACGCTGGGTGCCTGCTGGGTCTCCAACACTACACTGTTGAATGCAGCCTACTTATACCCTCTGCTCCACGGCCCACAAGGCGTGGGGAGCAAGAGGCCCAATCCACAGACAGTAAGAGGAAGGAGTTGCTCAAGTGAGGCTGGTTTCACTGCAGCAACAATTGCATTACTTTTCTGTGATGGCTATATTTAGTGTTGGAATGTAACTAAAACCTTTACTTAAGTACTCTCATTTTAATTATAGTTTTGAGATTTTCTACTTCAATAGATTTCTGTGGCAAATTTTGTACTTTTTAAAAACTCTATATTTACATAATGCACTGCTATAAATAAGTCAGCAGAAAATTAGCTCCTCAACCAATAAAACATTTAAGACAAACATCAAGATAAAGCTTTTGAATGCAGTTTGCTGCTTCACATACACTTTTTCTTTTGATACATTTTGCTGATGATGTCAAAAGACTTGTCTCATCCTAATTATTCATGTGTTATTTTTAAAAGTGTCCGTTGGTGTCTTGAAGGCGTCGTGAAATAAAAACGTTTTTCATTATTATTTAGTAAAGTTATACATCTCAATACTTATCCAGCGCTGACTAAATCACTTTTACTGTTAATATTTTATTTATTTGAATCCTTCATAAGAAGATAAACAGATTAACATTTTTGTAATAAGTTTTATAAATCTGACCTCTACTGACATAATAAGCTACAAATATTCAAGAGATGGCTTTGAGGTAGATGAATAATTGATGACAGTGCAGAAAATAATATCGAAACCAAGGCCCACTTAATTTTTTCTGTCGTTTTTGACCATTTCACATTTATTTTGCTCAGTTCTCAAACTTCTCATCTAATTTAGGACTTCTGACCTAATTTATTAACCTTTCATGTAGAAATTAATTTGGAAATAATTAAGTATAATCAGCAGTATCTCTATGGTGAGTGAATAAATGACATGTAGTACCTTTTATGAAAACAATTTCTATTTTTTTAAATACAATGTGAGTGCAGTTACTTTATAGCATGCTGCCCTCTCGTGGCCTGTAGTGCAAACTGTGTTCCAGAGGTCACTGGTCTGAATAGAAGAGACATTACTTGATTCAAAATCAAATTAAACATAAAAAACTACATTGTCCCAAACAGTTTATCGGCTGAATTTCGGAAATAATTATCTTCTTCTGTGAACAATTAATTTACTTTGAAAAATCTCCAAATTTATACAGTAAAAATGTTTGATATTCAGTATGTAGGTAGTCGATGAGGTCCTGAACACAGGCATATCAGTCTCACTCTTAACTTATTGAGCAAAGTGTTTTTAAAGAACTTTGAAATATCCAGAAATGAACTGATTTGATTGAACACATGTTGGACTTTACTTTGAAAAATCTCCAAATCTATACATGAAATTGTTTGATCTTCAGTATATTGAAAGTCGGAGAGGTCCTGAACACATGCATATCAGTCTCACTCTGAACTTATTGAACAAATTGTTTTTATAGAACTTTGAAGTATCCTGAAATGTTCTATTCCACAGTGAAAATGTTGGACTTCACTTTGAAAAATCTCTTAATCTATACAGTAAATATGTTTAATATTCAGTAAGTAGGGTAGTCAGAGAGGTCCTGAACGCAGGCATATCAGTCTCTCTCTGAACTTATTGAGCAAAGTGTTTTTAAATACTTTGAAGAATCTGAAATGATCACTTCCACAGTGAAAATGTTGAACTTCACTTTGAAAAATATCTTAATCTAAAGCATAGACCGTATAATAAAGTCTGTAACATTTAAACAGGATTATAAATGTAATATTCGATTGGCAACTCATTGAAACATCACCCAGATAATGTCTTATTCACATTAAGGTCAACAGTTTGAATGCGGCTGTTTAGGAAAGGTATTAAAAATAATGAGGGTGATGTTATTTGGGTTGAGGTGGTCTCTCACAGTTCACTGCCTCAGTGTCCCACCTTAAAGAGAAACTGTGTCCATGTTCATCAGTATTTGAAGATGATCAATACTCGATTTCCCTTCATGTTGCTTGCACCCTCAACTACAATTATACGAGCATGAGGCCCAATTTAAGTTAAAAAAGAAAAGCAAGTTAAGGAGAGTAAGGTTGTAATACTAAGAGAATAAAAGGAATATAAGGAATGAGCAGCAACATGTTATGTCAGACTTCAGGTTTCACAAAAATGTAATACTTTTGGCAAATCAGTACCACATGATCATAAGAACATGGGTTCTCCTTGCTGCTTATTTCCAAAAAAAAGTTCTCAGATATATTATGTAATGTTTTCTTATTAAATTGCGAGGTTTTTCTTATTATTCTAATTAAATTACATTATTCTGGTCAAAAGATGTGTCAATTGAATTACGACTATATTCTTGTAATATTATAACTTTCTTCTTAATTGTTTTCTTCAACGGGACCCTAAAACTCCTTCCAACTGAACTTCACTCACATGTTAGCTCATTGCTGGCTTAAGCAAATGCATTTAAGCTGTGCGGCTGACTTTGCCAGGGCTCAAACAACCAGGGTTACGGTATAAACCAGCACACCTTTTAAAGGGAGCCTCTACAGCCCAGCAGGGGGCAGAGCTGCGTGACTTTAACCTCACTAAAAGGAAAAGGACCAAACAACCAACACAAGCGTGGCGAAGAAGTTACAATAACTTCAAATGCGACAGTGTTTTATTACTAACACAGCAACGTTACATGATGAAAGTATACCACAACACAAACAAGCTATTTTAGTGTGCCCATTAATGAGTTAATTCAGGTTGGTATGTATAATGCAATGTCTTCAATATATATTCATATATATATATATATATATATGCGTAAACTATAAAGTGTACTGTCTTCTGTACACCATATCTGTCTGTATTTATATCCATTATATTACATTTTTATTATACCTTCCAATATTATCCTTCCCTTGCAATCATTCTGTGCCACTGAACTTTCTCTCATACTTTCTCCCTATAATGCCTGTGTGAAGTTAAAGGTATTAGCCTATATTATATTATCTCCGTATGTATTATATTGTCACTTATAAATTTTTTGGATACTATATATTTGTGCTAATTTGATTACAGAACTTCATTGTGTTATCAGTGTATTTTCTCAGTCTATTGTATTGTTTTGTCCATAACAATTACATATGAATACTATGTATCAACATGATGCTGTTACTGCATTTAAAGATAACAGGTGACAGATTAAATTAAAATAAGTAACCCTTTTTTAGATTAAAGCTGATTGACTACTTTATGTAATCCAGCTGTTGCATTATGTAAAATTGGTGATGGTCAGAACTGACCTGACAAACAGTGGGTCTCTTTATTCCTCACACAGACCATCAGATCTAGGACGTCGCAATTTTTTCTACACTGATATGAAGACTCAATTGTTTGTCAAAGGCACAGTTGTGAGCAGGAAGCAGACTATTTGTGTCGCAGCTGTTGAAATTTACGCTACGAAGCAGGAACTGTAATGTCCTTGTGCAACTACTAGATGGACTATGTACATCATTTTTCAAAGGTCAATATAGCCTGTGTAAGTACTGAAATGACTGTACGTGGTCCTATATGCATCAAAAACACACAACATCCACAATTTGACGCAGCTAATGTTTTATTTATTAAAAAAATACAAAACTTCCAAATGTTTCCACAGGAAAGCTCAATGAAATCGCAATCCCATCTCTTTTGTATCTATGCCATATGTGTGGTTAAACATGTTATTAATATCACAAATAGATTTCTTGCCTTTTAAAAGTTACAAAACATAAAAAGAAAATAATAGGAGAAGAGAAGGGGTGCAGTCTGCTTGAGTCCCTGTGTTATAAGTGTTAATCTTGAAGATTTGTTTGGCACCCGATGGGTCCAATAATCAGGAGAAATAGGATATGAGTGGCTGAGATGCCAATTAAGTGTAGGTATCTGTATTGTTGCTTGACAAAGTTTTTCATTTGCTGCAGCCGTTTTAAACCAGTGATACCATATGGTGTTTTTACATACAGAACAGATACAAATTTAAACTTAAAGGTCTGGCGATGAGCAGCAGAGAAAAATTTACCAGACACACATTAAATACTTAATGAAATATAGAACATTGAAATAATGATGGGTGTTTCTTGATGCATTAAGATCTTAAGGATTAACACTTGTGGAGTTCTGTTCAAAAGTGGAGATCATGGAAAAGATAAATATTAACATAGCAGCCATTTAAGGAATTAAATCACCCCTCCAATCACCTCTTTGCAAGTTACTAGCAGGGGATGTGACTTAAGCTGTTAAGCAATTTGCCATTATATTTTAACATTATAAATTAAAAGCATGAGTAACCTTTGAAAAAAGATTTAGTCCAAATGTTGAGACCAATGGTGATGAAGAACCATCATCAAAGTGGTTGTGATATATTTAGCAATCGACTCTTACAATTCAGCAGACTCTAAAAGATCTAATTTCTACAGTCATTTCCCCTGACTAGGGCAAGAAGGCTACACTAACACATTCAAGTGCAGTGTTGCCTTTTTAACACCCATAGAGACACTCAGAGTGTGATTTAGCCTCATTACATTGAGGGTTGATCTCCAGCTTCTATACAGAACAGAGAAATTGTGTACAACAACATGCCCCTCTCATTCTCCTGTCAAGTAACTGGCCTTAAACGTTCACATACATTTGGGGAGAAAGCAGGGAAAACCCCCCCAGAAGAATCTTCTCCAATTTTTGAAAACAAAGGATGCTAGTTGTGTTTAAACCACACGGGCCTGGCAAGGCTTGGTAGGCATCTCCAAGCTGCTCTCTTGGCCACAGCATGCAGACACCTCGAACAAGCGAGACTCCTCCGCAGGGGCTGGCATGCCCTGCAGACAGATTTGCTGCACGTGTTGCCTGCAGAAGAAGGTGCAGATGAAAGTTAGATTATAGATAATTCTATAACACAAGAAGCACTTAAAGATGTAAATGTTCCTCAAGTAATACAACAACAACAAACTCATTTGGCTACAGTGACATCACTCACCAAGCAGGACGGGAAATGACATAGTGAAGGTCAGGTCTTTGGAAACCATTGAAGGTGGAGGAGGCAGCCACGGTGTAGGCACCCATGTTTTCAAAGACCAGCCAGTCGCCCACCTGCATGTCAGGCAGGTAACACTGCTCAACAATGCGATCAAGACCATCACAAGTTGGGCCCCAGATGCTGCAGGGGTACATGATCTCATCTGGCTTTGGCTTCTGTTAGTCGTAAGAGGTTGGGAGGAGAAAGAAAGAATACATGTATCATGACAATGCATTTCACCTTTCATTGACTATGAATGATGAGTATCTTTTTGGTGTCTTATGTTACCTTGTGCAGTACTGGCAAACAATGAGCGTGGTCATAGAGTATACAGTTGAAAGATCCGTACACTCCATCGTTGACATAGTACATCAGAGTCCTGTCATTGGTCCCTTCGTCTTCATCTAAAAGAGAAAAAAATATCTTTAGTACTGAGTAACGCAACAAACCTGCTCCCAGAATAAACTGTTTAAGTAAATCATGGTAATTCTTCTAAATTAAGGCCATTACCGTCAGAGACTGAGTCCTCATCCATTATGACCTTCTTGGCAATGATGTTGACAACTAGTGTGTAAGCAGAAGCTACATAAAAGCGTCCTGGCTCAGCGATGATCTTAACACCGCAGTCAGCAGGGAAATACTTGTCCAGGGCAGGGTTGATTACAGCTGTGATCTAGAAAGAACAAATATCCATATGTGAATAAGACTGGAAGAGAACTTGTCTTATGTTAGTACTACTGATGCTCCATGTAAATTCCTGCAGTACTTTTTTCTCCAATATAATAAACTCAAATGATCAGTTTGACCCTGTTGTACAGCAGCCAATTTATATATTTGAAAAAGATTTAATTTAATTTTACCTCCTCAAATTTGAGTTCAACATTGTCGGAACCAGGGAAACCACCACCAATGTCCAAGAGATCCATGTTGAAACCGAGCTCATCCTAGAGGGAAAAAGATTCAGTCCTTATTGACTTTGGTGGAAGAAAACACTCATAAAATCAGCTGTATATGTATTTAAGTCACAACTCACCCCCATATGGAAAACAGTGCGAGCATCAGCGATGGCCTGCGTGTAGGTATTGGCATCGGTACAGCCACTGCCAACATGGAAGCTGACACCAACCACGTTCAGTCCCAGTTCTTTAGCCCGCTCCAGAAGACCTCGACAAGATTTGAGCGATGCCCCAAACTTCACACTCAGACGACACACTGCCTTTGAGTCATCTGTGGCAATACGCAGCACCAGCCTGGGCAGACAACAACATCAAGTTATTCAAAAGGACAAACATTCCCAAAAGATGGCAGACACACATTACAAATACCAAAGCCTTTGTTTCATGGATGATGGAGTCTTACTTGGCATTGTCATGACAACGGGCCACTTTCATGAGTTCCACTTCGCTATCAAAGGTCATCATCTGGACCCCATGGGCAGACGCATACTTGATCTGCGAAACTTGCTTACAGGGGTTGGCATAGATGATTCTGCTTGGATCCACTCCCAGAGACTGAACCAGCGCAATTTCCGTCTAGAGAACAACATTCAACAAAGAAAATACTTGTTCAAAAACTAAATTAGCAAGTTATAAATTGATCTTTTCAGTTAAGTGCTTTGCATTTTGTGCTATGGACAATTTTCCGAAACCCACCTTGCTGGCACAGTCAAATCCAGTTCCCAGGGACGCCAGTGTTGTCACGACTGTCCGACTGTCATTGCATTTGACAGCATAGAAAGGAGTGATACGAGGCAGGGCCCTCATCCAGCGCAGGTGTTTCTTAAGCACATCCCCCAAGTCACAGACGTAGAAGGCATCCCTCTCATCCTGTAGAAGAAAGGAACATACGCATTAAATGGAAGCAGTCCTTTCTATCCATCACTTAACAAATGGGGCACTGTGTCCCCTGAACAAAACCAGCACCAGACCCTTACCGTGGTGGATGATTCATTGATCTTCTGCTCAACGACATCCCGGGCAGTGAAACCCTCCTCCAGGAAGGGGAATTCAAACTCAGTGGGAGTTGCAGTGTTCATGGTAACAACAAGTCCTTTTGTTTACTCACAAGTAAACTAGAAGAGGGAGGGAGAGGCGTATTGAGATTACATTCAACTTTGACAACAGTTTCTTTTGTGTCCGTGATTACACTCTCACGTGAAAGTCTCAAACTTTGTGAGTAACACTCAAAACACTTTAACTGAATGGATATGGATTTGATTGTACACATAGAAGATAAGAGAATGATTCACTTACTTTAATACAAAAGAGATGGAATTTAGTGCTGCTGTTCCTCAGGTGCAGAGAAGCCAAGGTGGTTCACCAGTGAAGTTAAACCCCTTCAGATAAGACTCAAGGCCAGGGCCTGCTGAGTAGCCAGTGTGAAATCTCCTAGAGTTATGATTCTGTGGGCAAGACAAAATGTTAATTAAAATTCTTCTTCCTCTGGTTGCAAAAACAAGCACACAAGTATTTATAGACCCTACTTTAGTGAGTTTGAGTTGTCTTCATTTTTAGTAACAAGTTACAGATTATTCTATCAGAACCACCACAGCCCACGAAAGTTCATGGATGTCAAAAGACAAAAAAAATTGGTAAGACATTACTAATTTAGTCCTCAGCAACGCTCCATTTTATAACTGTCAGGTCAACTTGACACCATATGTAGAAAATCAATGAAATGACGGACGTTTTAGCCCCGCCCCGTCTATATATCCTCCAATCACAGAGAGGCCCGCCTTGCAACGTAGAAGACCGACAAGGAGGCGGACCAATCAGCGACCTACAATTGACACGGACGTAGAAATGCCGGTTCCGCTTGGAGCGCTTCTTGCCATGAGGCAGTTTGACGTTGGGCACATTTCTCTTTAACGTGATTCATCCGAAATGACCACGAGCCTAAATCAAACCGGTATCAAATGTCTCCACCTCGAAGTCCGAGGTCCTGGAGCCTTACGTGCGCAGTTAACAGAAATAAGATGGTTTATAGACAACCAGCTGTCCAACATAACGGCCACGTCGCGACGTTCGGAAACACCCTCTCCAGCTTTGAAGGAAACCGTCGTTACTGGCCCACTCTTAACCCTAACCCGTCATTGTTCTTTCCTCAGCCGCCATAACCGAGCCGGCCTGCTAGCCGACCTTTGCTAATGTTACGTGACTAGCATTGAGGCTAAAACGTGACGCCGTTCGCGAAATGGCGTCGAGTAAAAAACGTCTGGTCTTACCTTAAAAAGCATTTACAAAGAGTTTGTCCATTAGACACAACCGCCGGGATTAAAAAGAAGCAGTGTCCCTCTGAATGGAGTCCGCTGCAGGAGGAGTGGCTTCTCTGACCCGAAGAGAAAGATGAGTAAGAGCCGGCAAGGGATCCCGGCGGTATTTATAGAGAGCTCGTTACCACGGCAACGCAGCCAGCTGAAACCGGCCCCCAGTCCACGTAGGAACCGGTTTGGTCTCGTCACCTCATCCACATGGTGGGAAAGACAGAGGAGGCTTCCACCGCCGTGGATTACTAATGGTAACACAGCTCCAGACACATTACTGTTCAGGTTCCATCCCAACTTCACAGGAGACCAAACACTGGGTCTGTAATGTCTCCTTTTGTTCGACTGCTCTGACTTCACGGTGTGTTTAATCCTTTAAGAATCATAATGTAAGTTCTTCAAGTTTGATTCTCACCAGGTTCATGAATTCAAATGAGCCTGTCAACAGACATGCTCCCCAGGACTGCCTGGATAGGCACTCCTTGCCAGACTGTGTAGGAAATTAATAAAACATTCATAAATAATAATAAAAAAATATATATTTATAGACATTACGAGCTGTTGAATAAACTCATAGGGGCAGCAAATGTGAGGATCTGATGCCTTTCTTTGTCACACTGTTTAGGAAAGTAAGTTAAAACCCCTTTTCTTGTATTTTAACTTTTTTTTTTAAGATTCATTTTAAGACATCACGGATAATTCAATTTCACACACCATTAGCCATTAAGGAAAAAGGAAGTGGTAATATTTGATAATGAGGGGGGAAATGTTTTGTGCTTTAATCTGACTTCATGGTGTTGATCAAAACATGTATCCAAGGCCAGCTGCGATGGAAGAAGCCTGTTCTGCCTTTGTGTTAATCCCAGAGAGACTCTCTGTCACGCTGGCACACTGCAGACAACACGGTGCTGGCCACGGCTCGGCCTGACCTGACACCCGCCTCCTCAGTCTCTCTCTGAGTGTTTGACCTGCCTGATGAGATTACAGGGGATTGCAATGTGACAGAGAGCATCAACACAAGCACATGTGTCACAACAGCTCAGCAAGATAAATGCACTCACAAATATTTACTCACGAAGTGACACAGTAGCTTAATTTATTGAGATTCTAAAAACAACTGTTTTCCATGAATACAAAATCCAAAAGCCTGTCACGGTGTGAATACTTGTAATCGGAAACTAATTCTCTCTCCTGTGGTGTGCCTCAAGGTTTTGTATTACTTCCCAGTTTTACTTGCTCTGTACAAATTTTCCTCGGGTTATATTATCGGTCAATATAAATGTATCACTTATCATTCATATGCTGATGATATCCAATTGTATATCTCATTCAAGCCGGATGAAACTAACAAACCTTGTGTCTTGCTCAACTGTGTGACTGCCATTATGAACTGGAGGCACGTTTTTTACATTCAGACAGAACTGGTTCTTTTCATTGCTCAAGAAAATATCATTTCAAAGGTTTCTCAGTGTATTGGGTCTCCTTCTTAGAAATCTTGGTCTCATTTTTTATCAGTACTGCGCAACACAACCATGCATCCATGGCTCCGACACTGGACCGCCGTTCCTATTAGCATAATATCTGCTGCTATCAGAAGCTAAAAACAAATTTATTCTAAATGGCCTGAGCCTGGTTTTACTTCTGTCTTTTTTTTGTGTGTGCAAATGCTTTGTCTGACTACTTTATTACACTTTTGTGAAGCACTTTGCAACTTGTTTTTGAGAAAGGTGCTATATCAAATAAAGGTTTCTTACTTAAGAGAAATAAAATGCTTTTAGTCCAGCATCGTTATATTCCTGATGCCGATACCTTCAACCCTTACTGCTCAGACGAATCAGTCCAAATGTTGCTTTGTTAGACATTTGGTCTGCAAGCAGACATTACCAAACGGAGGAAAATGAAGAATCTGGTCAATCCAGCCCAGCAGTACATGTGGAAATGTTGCACAGGCATCTGTTCCAGGACACTAACAGGAAACTTTTGGGCGCCGTGAAGACCACATATCTGTGGGCTTAGCTTAATATCTTTTCCAGGTCTCGAGGCCACCATCAACATGGCATTTTACTTTCTGCAGAAAAGTTTCCAGTAAGATCTTCTGCAGGGTTAAGTGAATTAAGTCACTTTTTTCCAAGCAGTTCTGATACATAAAAGAAAATTATAAAAAAAACGACTCATGTCTTTCTGAATTAATTGAAGAGTTAAAATGAGGACGAGTGTCTTACTTATTTGGGGACAGAATTTGCAATCACTCTTATACATTCCAGCTTTCCCTATAGCCCTGCCCGGAATCTGAACTTGTTCTAGCAGGCCTCATGTGCCTCTGAGGCAGGAAGTGGGCTCACACACTTGGGGACTAACTCGTCTTCAAAGTTCAAAATCACGAGATCACGAAACGCTTAAAATATATTACAGAGGAAACCAAATAAACAGTTTCTCCTCCCTCCAGTCATTTCCCTTTGTTTCTGTTTTCGTCTCTCTTCCTCTAAACGTCTGTTTCCACCATCTCCTTCACCTCCTCTTGTTATGTCTGTCTCTCCCTCTGTGTGGACTTTCCGTTATCATTACTGTGGCCCCCACATTCACAAAATACAAGGATGATGTGTTCTAGTGGCCGACCAAAACATACAGTGCAGTGTATGTGCCTCTGTTTTTCACCATTTTATCAACTTTATGTTCCTGCACTATCAAGCTCAGTGTGAATAACATATCTTGTAACAACAAGCAAATTAAACGAACCAACATTTTCCTTGACATTTTTCAAGAGGATAACCTGAACTTTATTTAATTTGTATCAAGATGAAGGAAAAAACCCTGATGTTTGGAACAAATAATTTCAACACTCAAGGGAGATTCTTCTAAACACATTGGTTCTGCTTCATGCTGTGTTTTGGTGAGACATCATGATTTAAATGGTTCCATCTACCGAGCTACCGTTTTAGTGGCACCCATTAGTTATCATGTGACGATATATACTGCTTGTAAACAGTGCCTGGCAGTTACATAACACAGTAACACAGTCACACACATAAAGTATAACCTGTTGCCCACAGCAGCAGACGATTCTTTCATTCATGTTCACACAGTCTTTGATTCAAAGAGCTACATTTCTATGGGCTCAGCACTGCGGGATTGCAAGTGTTTAGTCTTCACAAGAAGGCTTGATCTCAATATACCTTAGTATGTCTGACTGGCCCAGACAGCTACTTATGACACCACAAATCTCACTGTTTCTCTTTTATGGCCTCAGGCCCATATGAGCACAGCACAATACCTAGAACAAAAAGTGAACTTGGATGACTAGGTTCATCCATAGTTAGTTCATTCATAAGAAGGATGACACACTACTCAATAAAGGAAACACTCTTTAAGGCTTGCCATGGTATCTTTCGTTTAACAGTGTCAAGTGAGCCGCAAGTTGTAATTTGGGGTGAATGATAAGTTATCAATGAACTCAATTTGTAAAAGGAAGTTTTATGTGTTGCTTCTTATGTAAAGTCTCAGTCCCCAGTGGCAGCCGTGGCCCATGTAACCCACAGGGTTAAGATTAGGGCCTGTACTTCAAATAACGCTGAAACTTAAAGTGCTTGTTCCAGATGTTGGCTGGCTCAGACACCAAGTCAGAAATGTCAGCTAAAGAAACAATTTGATATTTTTTTCAATAAAGTTATCAAATAAATTATTTGATTTCAGACCATACACAAAACGATGCCCATGGCAACGATGTGGTGCTAATATGCCAAATGCAGGAAACACCATCTCACCTGTGATACAATCTGCACACGCTCAAAAACAAGAGATGGATCAACAAGTACATTTTACAGGTGTTGCCAACAACCTCTAGTAGCAAAAAATTATGTGCAGTGTTGCATTAAAGTTTAACACAGACATTTTCACAAAAATGCTCAAATATTATGACTTTGCAAATTAAATGAATGCTATACATGCGTCAAAATAGATTATTTAAATTTAGCCTAATCACAATCCATATGATAACAAAAAGTCTTCATAATGAAATTAGCCTTTGACAATGTAGCTGCTCCACTTGACAGCTCTGTCCCTGAAGTGATGAGAACGGGGTTTGTTTAATCTGGCTCTGCGCTGACTCATCACTTCTTCTTCTTTCAAGGTTGAGTTGCCCAGAGTTAGTCCAGAGACCTCGGTAAAAAAAGAAAAAAAGTGTGATCATATTTTCACTAGAAGTTCTATTGTGCTCTCCTGGATTGGCCTGAAGCAGGACAGGGCTGCATCAGCACATTTCACTCTTTTGATCCTTTTGGAGAAAAAAAAAAAAAGGCTGAAGAGAAGGCTTCGCTGCTTCACGTGTGTGAGGTGTCATGGTTCTAGCGTTCACACGGTCGTATTTGATCTATGAAATAAAAAATGTAAGGAGAATAAGCGACAGGGCATGCCAGTGTTTATATCTATACCTCTACCTTCCCATGATGCACAGTGGCAGCAAGTTTGCCTGCAAAAAAAAGTCCCAAAAAAGTTGTTGACCTAATCGAAGTCAGAGGGCTTGATGACCTCTAAAATCCGAGTTTCATGCTCTGAAGCCTTTAACACACAAAAGTTATCTCACAGGAGTTCAGATAATGTACAAGCACATTCATATAAACCACATTGTTGGGCATGTCTTATTTAAAGTAGACATCACAGCCTTGTGAGCCAGGCTCTTTGGGGCTGGATTTGTACACGTTTGTATTTGAATGCTTAAACCAGCACATGAACACAAAATGCAGGTATAACAGTTAACAGTGGTAAGGAACAGATTGGAGGTCATAGATAAGGTACAGGTACTTAATTTTCCTTCGGGGATGAATATAGTACTCTATCTATTCATAAAATGATTTGTCCAACATGGTTTTTAAGTAGATTCAGCAAGGCTCTACTGTGGCCTCGATATTTTAGGTATTTAAATGTGAAAACCAGCATATTAACAAGCTAGCGTATAATTAGCATGTTAATATTTACTCAAGGCACAGAGTGGAGTTCATAGTGTTCAAGCACATTCATATAAGCATCCAAAATAAGTTCAACAATTTCTTTGGCCTCTAAATTTTTTAGTAGACCTCACAGCCATGCTGGCCAGGCTCAGCAGCTGGATTTTTAAGCATTTAAATGCTAAAACCAGCTAATGTTAATATTTTATAATTAGTGTTAACACAAAACACAGCTGCAAGTATAACAGGAAACCAAAGTACAAGGCTTTTCCTGAGACAATGTTCTGGTAACTCTGGATAGTCCTCACTATGAACAGTTTCCAATCAAGCCACTTTCTTACTGTAGGAAATAAAAGCACAAAGCTTCATCACATACTGTGATTGTCACATTAAAGGATGCCAGTTTCTGACTCTGTTTATACTTCATTATGAAACAGTATGATTTTCAATTATGCTCTATCCCGGTGTCCCACTTCGACCGTGTTCCGATTTGCACTGATTATAGTAAAGCATAACTTAGATGGTTTTATTTCAAGTGAAAACAGGCGTATATAAAGTCCAAAAAGGAGAAATCTACCACAAGGCATACCATGGGTCTACCCAATGGTTTGTCTTACAAGGTATATCAAATAGCGCTTCCTTGTGCCTGTGGAAATTCAGTTTCTTTCCTTATTCTTTGTGACGGCCCTGGTTGACCCACTTCCTGTGGCCTGATTGCCAGTTGTCATGGTGAAGTCAAAGCACTGAGAGGAAAAGGGGCCAAATTGCCTGGAACCAGGATTAAACAACTATACCAGATGACACTTTGCTAAATGATGTTTTTCTTCTTACAGTGGGACTCCGTCACTGGTTTCTCAACACAAAGGACTAAACTAGGATAGAGCTCTGTCGTCTAGCCTCAGCAACACAGTTTCTTCCGATAGAAATCACTCTTTAGATACTTGGGTAAAAAGCTCCCTTTTCATACCAGTTAGGCTTTATACCGTTGGATTTCCTCCTTGAAACAATGACCCTGATCTATTGGGTACAAAGTGAAAGGGTCAAATGAGGTAAAGCCAATTAATAAACACGGTTTAAGGTTGTGGAATTGCATGAATTTCCTTTAGCATTTAGATAAGTTAAATAATATCCCCTCTTATATCTGTACGATAAATGGGTAAATATGCAGCTGGAGGCTAGCTAGCAGATGGTTGGCTTATAGCTTAGCTTAAAAAGTAGCACACGAACAAAGATCATTGCGATAAGAAGTATTTCACATACCAAGACACAATATTTGGGGAAAATGCTTTGGACATTTTGACAATGTCCCATCCACAAACATGGAGGCAAGATTTATGATGAATACTGCAGCCAGCGACCAGATAGCGATCTACTCGCTTTGGCTTCACTTATGGGAAGCAATCATGTTGTCCACCTTTATACACTGTCACTGATGAATAAGAACTGAATGAGGCTAGCTTTATTCCCGCTTCCAGTTTTGTGCTAAGCCAAGAGGCTAGCTCAAGCTTCAAATTTGCCGTACAGATAGTTTTATACACCATCTAACTCTCTGCACGGAAGAAAAGAAAGCCTTTTTCCCATGACAGTGTACTTTCATTTTAATGCTTACAGTGCTGATAGCATGCTAGACTCTTGCAGCAAAGCATAACGACGATTTTTGTGTCTAATATGTTAAACCCCTCTTCAGAGATGTGTTGTTCATACGGTCACAAAAACCAACTGATGGGTCACGCTGAAATAGCAAGGGGACATCAAATTAGCTCAAATAGGCCTGGGGGCCGGTTTGGCATGCTGAGCGCCAAAACGCACCTCCCTCCCATTTGAAACGGGCCAATGCAGAAGCAGAGGGGGTTTGCACACCATCAGCACATTGGGGGATGGGAAGGACACCCAAGCAGTCCCTCTTCCAAGAACTGCAGTTGTTGGCTTGGGGAAAAAAAAAAACCTCAACTCGTTCACATTTGTTTCCTCCTCTCACATTACTTCTGACGCAAGTCGCTTGTAATCCGCTGCAAAGGAAACATTCTCTACTGAGTAGTAAAACATTTTACATCATTCTGGCACATTTTAATTTTCAACAATTAAAAAAGCAGAAGATCAATGCGCCAAATTCACATACATTGTTGGCTCAACAAAATACAATAATAAGAAAATTATAATTGGACAGATCTTTTCTCCAATCATTTCAATGAAATAATAGGCTCCACTGAGGAGCAGTAGTAAGAAACTAGATGCCTCAGACAAGGCAGGTCAAGTCAAGTCCTTTCAGCTCTTCGTGTCTTTGACTACTCCTGGGTCCACCCTGCTCCAAAAATATGCAGTCAAGGTACTTTTGGATAATGGCATAAGAATTATATGTACAAAGGCAGACACATCGCTGATCTTTTTAAATGTGCTTTGAACTTGCAGAGAGCAGCTAAACACATGGCTCAGACCACCCAGGAGCAAGACAACCTCACCCGTTCATCATTGTCTGTCTCAGCTTTGTGCACAATGTCTCCAATATGTCCATAGAGCATAAGAGCAGTTTTCTTTAACACAACTCAGAGCTGAAACTACTAAACTTTGATTTGAATGTGAGGGCTTTTGCAAGGAATGCCTCTGTTGTCCATCCAGGATGAAGCCTCTGACAGTGGACTATGTTTCCCGCCTCAGAAGTGGCCTCTTCCTCTTCCCCCTCTTCCTCTTCCCCCTCCTCCTCTTCCCCCTCCTCCACCTCCTCCTCTTCCTCCTCCTCCCCCTCTCCCCCCTCCTCCTCCTCTTCCTCCTCCTCCTCTTCCTCCTCTTCCTCTGCCGCCACCCCAGCCTCTTCCCCGGTCACTGCTCAGGTGTCCTGCCGAGCGCCGCAGCTTCTTCCTCTCCTCGTGGTGTTCCCGCTCCGCCTGCAGCTGCTTCCTCTGCTGCTCCGACTGCAGAGTAGGACAGAATTATTAATACTTATTGTTACCTCTGCTGTAGACTGATGACTTCCAGACAAGATCAGAGGAATATGCACACTCAGGGGAATAAGCAATAACCTACTCAAATCAACAGCTGTTAAATACGACATTTACAAAAATGTTATTTAATTCAAATATAATTGAAGCAAAAGCAATAGGGTCCTCGCACCGTCAGTGTCTAGGCCCTAATTGGAGTTTTTTACACTGACTGAGTGCATGAAAGTTTACTTAGACCTAGTATATATTAATATTTTCTAACATAATCGAATATTGTGTGTTCAGTGTAGATTTAAGATTTGTAAAGGTATTTTGAGGTTTTATGCTCTTTACTATTCCGTCTCTGTACTGTAGTGAGAACTTCTCCTACAGTTCAATTAGATTGTTGTGCCTTTATATTTTGGCAATTACTGTTATCATATTCTGCTCTTCCTGTTGAATTGCTGACATGACTCCACCTTGGAATATTTTTATCATGCTATTTTGGCTTGTTATGGGAACGCAGGATAAAGGCCACTTTGGCCAAGGCCTAACTTTTTATTGAATTTATCATGGATGACAAATAGAGTTGCCTTGGAAAATTGTGGCATCCGTTGGTTTACAGCAGTTAGTGACCTGAATTGTTTTTGTTCTTCATTGCTTTGGAGAATAGGAGAAGATCCATCTGCTAAGGGATTAATTTGACTTCCTTTGTCTCAGGATGCGTCTGAGGAAGAGCCTTGTGCTCGAAATGTCCTTTAACAGGAGCTAATATTGGTGCAGATTTTTTTTAGTTGATCTGTCACTGATGAAACTTTTTTTTTTTTACTGGAAGTGAGCGTCTTGTTCACATATTTTGTCTTTTGCTTTGAACAATCAAGCAACAGTACACATTACCTTTTTGAGCGTGAACGTTAACTGTTTGCTGCCAACTGCAGCGTCGGTCACGTTGCTGGTTCCAGAATTTTCCTCTAGCTTCAGACGGTCCTCAAGTGAAGCCCTGCAAGAACATGCACATGTTAATGCCACATAACGCACACAGTATACATCCAGGTACACAGTCAGAGTTAGGTTATTTAATGTGCTAACCTACAGCTGTTAAAATTGCTATGAATGTTATTTCTATAAGTTTGTTAATGTATTCATTCAGCAAAACCTGCAGCTCAAAGCTTCTTTTACCCCGATACAAAATAAAGTGAACATTGGCCATCAACAGATGCAAACCCTAAAGTAAACAATAAACCATCACTTGTGTAAGAGTTCCATTTAATACATTTCCAAAGACGTACTTCTGTAGTTTCTGCTTGCGGGCCATGTCGTTAAAACTTCTGAACTCCTCCCCGGCTTTGATTTGATAAAACTGAGGCTGATTTGTCTTCTTGCTCTCGGCCATGTTTGAGGTTTTCTCTCCTCCTTTCTGTTCCTTCCGCAGCAAGCTGGTGTTGCGGTCAGCATCCTTCCTCTCCTGCCGCCGGCGGTCTCGGCCCTCCTGCCACAGCAACCTCCGCTGCTCCCTCACCTCCTCCACCCAGCTCTTGTCGTCGTCTGAGCTCTCCTCCTCGGAGCTTGCTCGCCCCTCAGGCTCCTCCTCGTTGTCAGCCGCCTGGACAAAGACATTGAAAAGTTTAAAAACATTTAATGAGATATTGTAATATTCTTTCAGGGCTCTAGACACAGGCCTGACCATTCATCCCAAATCGTGTCTAGAAAACACAGTATGACTAAACATAGCACGCTCCCAGAGGCTTGTGAACAGGACAGAAACAGATGACCGTGTCTGGGAGGATTATGGAGCACCGCAAGCTGGTATCACACTTAATACTCTACTTCCAGGACAAGAAGTGAATGTGGAAAGCCACGATTTGGTTACTATGCCACTTCCCTCCGGCTCAAACTAATTAAAACCCCTCACAAGACTTCCTTCCTTTGCCACATAGAAGCAGTTCAAAAAGTGTTCTTTACTCATACTTCTCATTTCCAAAAATCACAGTCGTACGTGTGCTGAGAATATTACCTGTTCGGAATCTGCAGCCTGCTGAGCCAGTAGACGCAGCTTCTTCTTCCTCTTCAGCCCGACCTTGGAGACGATGGGGTTGAGCAGGCGGAACTCTTCGCTCTGCTCGTCTACCTGGTACTCAGGGTTTTCGAACATCATCTTGAAGCGGTCGTCGCCCAGGATGCTGGGGATAGCCTGCAGTTATGAGAAGTTGAAATGGTGGAACAGGTTAGGACACGCAGCTCATGAGGTACAGAAAGAAGTATAAAACCTTAATCTTAATTTCATTCAATTTGTTTGATAAAAGTTTCAACTGAGTCCCATTTTATAAAACACAAAGATGACACTTTTATGAAGGTGCCAAACTGTGCACGATAAACATAAATGCATTACAGTATTATTGTGATGGAGACAGCTTCTTAACAATTAAGCACAAACAGACACAAACATCTTTATTTCTGTCGTTGCAAACTCAGTTATCTTACCTTGCCCTTCTTTTTCCTAGAAGCCAGCTCTGCTTGGTCATCACCCTCCTCCATCAGCTTGAGAGCCAGATCTTTGTTCACCTTGGGCAGCTTCTGTTTCGGTCAAGGACAGTCAAATATTTCATTAAAAACACACAGGAAGCAGGAAACACGATTGAACCAGTTTGAATTATGAAGCAAGTTTTTACTTACATCAAACAGTCTTGAGAGGTTATTTGTTTTTCACTTTGGAAATGAAAAATACACTCACCGTAACTTGCACTCTCTGAGTCCTGGACTCGTCAATCTTCTGGCGGATCTTATCCTTGCGATACTCCTCATATGCAAAAGGATTAGCCATGCTTTTGACCTGCGGTAAAACCAAACAGCAAAACTGTGAAATCTGAACAATCCACTTCCGCAATAACAACAACAACACTTTTACAGTAAGTTTTGTCTGTTCAGCCTGAACTCCACAACTCAGCTAAATAGTCAACGTATGTAAAAGAAACATTTATACAGCATTAACACCATACCTTGTGATAAAGCCGTATGTCCATGAAATAGCCGTGCATGTAGGCTCTCAGGAGAGATGATCCCACCAGATGAGACAAACCTGACACAAAGTAATAAACAGAAAGATAAGTAAATGAATATGAAGCAGAGATAGATCAGTTTGAATTGTGCTAGCAGTATAGCTCTATGGGGGCAATGATGCTCTGCCCATTTACCGCTGGGCAAAGAATCGACTATCACCCACTAACATCTGGCTTTTGTCTGCAATGGGAATGAATACATCCGACATTCCCTCTCGGCTCAAATGACTCGGCAGTAGACAGATTTTTGTATCGACTCCAGCTCCATTTGATAGTGATGGAAACATGATACCCCGGTGAATGAGACAGGGCTCCTCAGTTTTCGGTGCGTTTGTGACTTTGAACATGATGCACCGGGGGGGGTAAAAGTCTACAGGTCAAGATTGAATCATTTTTGCGATATTTCAGAGATTTTTTACAGACGAATCCCACTGGCAAAGAATCTTAATTCTTGGGTGATCTTTTTCAGAGGTTTTCAAGCAAAGTCTAATGATGTTCTGATCATTTTCTTCATTCTTAACCTGTGGTTCCCAGCTTATGTTGAACACTTTATATTTACATTTATAAAGGTGTCTCCAGATTCTATTTGCTGAAAGTGACACTCTGACCAGGTTGGGATTGTTCTCTATCTGGCCATCTGGCCAAAATTGTTTCATTCACAAAGAATTTGGCAATCATTACCTTTAGTCGTCTTACATGCTCTTCCAGGCCTTTTGTTTCTGCGGAGCTAGAATTGCTTTATGTATTTTTAAGAATGTATGAAATTGTTGCACACTTGAGTCCCTGTTATTTGTCTTTTTTCAGTCTATCTAGGTGCCATTAATTTGCATCTACATTTCCTCTTAGAGTTCCCATTACCAGCTACTGAAAGTAACAGCTGTTGTTAGATTAGCTGTTGTACTGCAAATCTAACAACAGCTAATGAAGGGCTTAAGGGCTTTTATTTGCTTGAATTAAGATAAAATGATGAGAGAAGAGTTCAAACTTTGCCAAGAAACTGAACCAGTTGCGCAATTGCTAGTGGGCCTCTGGAAACTGAGGGATTGTGTACAATAATGGCTGTAATTCCTAAACATAAGGGTCAATCTTTGTGTTCAACCCCCTTGAATCAAAGTTGAATCTCAACTTCAACCACATCTACCACTAAATACATTGTGGTGTTGCAGTGAGGCAACATTATAAAAAATTGTGTGACTGTCCAAATACTTATGGCCCCAAAAGTATGTGAAACTAGTATTTGTATGTGTTTTCAATGAGGAGCTACACTTTGTCAAATATTTCAGCAGTATTTAGTCTATCAATGCAAATGGTAGAGGAAAACCAGCTTCATTGACCTATAGCATAGATAATATACAAATCAGTTCTGAGAAAATGTGTTGAGTACTGAGAAAAACTGGGTTAGTGAGGTCACACACTGTGTACTGAAACTGCAGGATTCAGTTGTGGTGACTATACACAAATATATGTTAGCCAGAGTGTAGGTGCATGAAGTTAAACCGGGCACAGAGAAAGTGGAGTAAGTTACTCTTCCCAGGAACTTACACCAGATAGACTGAGCTGACTCCGGGTTACACAACAGGGCCACGATACGCAGCTCCTGTAAATCAACACCGCTGTCCCCCCCACCCGCCTGCCCCCTCCTCTCCATTTATTCCACATTAGCCAACCACCTTTCTGCTTCTTGTCATTTGATCTCTTTAGTGCTGAGCCTGCATTCCAATGTTCATTCAACCCTTCAAGTGTCCACCCCCCCGGCCCTTCTTTCTCCCACCCCCACAAGCCTCTCAGTCGTTCACCAGAGCCCTGTCTACGTCTGGTTTTTATATACGTGTCCTGATCTGATCACGTGTCGGCAGCTTTCAGTTCATGTATGAAAGCACCAGAGACACATTGAGGAAAGGTTTGAGATTCGATCAAACATTCGGACGTGGTCTGCGACACATGTGGCCAAATTCTTTGAGCTTTCTGTGTCGGGGCCACATTGAAGGGCCGCCTACTCGAATGACGTCTGACATGCTACAGTTACATAACGAACCAAAAATATTTTACACTTCTTGGTGTTTCCAATCGATTTATTTATTTCATATCTAAACTGCGCCACATGTTCATTCTCTACTTTTATTTTCACACAAGTAAAATCTTATTCTATCACACAGCTGGCCTGCTCTGGCTCTATTTCTCTAACACACATGGACAACAGACCTGTCCATCAGAGTCAAGAAGAATTTGGACTTTCTCCTTATCTTGGGAGTATTTATGGACTTTCATTTTGAGAGCAGTACTTCTTTTCACTTTCAGAATTAGTAAAAGTCCCCCTCCCTCTTAAACAGCCTCTCCTCATGTACACATTTTCTCAGTTCCTTTACAGAACTTTATCTGCAATCAGATACATATTTTTCAGCGCAAATGTCTTGTGCTTCAGTTTGAGTCTGTTTCCTCGCGCCCTGACTGCTTCTGTGAGCATGTGAAACTTCAGCTCTCAGATTTCTGCGTTCGCTCTTAGACTCAATAAGCCTGATTATAAAGGACTGATTATTTTTTTCTAACTAAATCAAATAGGACTTAGGTCCTCATTATTGATTCAGACAGCTTCCCCAGTTACTCAATGTATTGGTGGACTTTCTTCTCATGTAGAGTCTAATCTTAGAAAAACCTGGTGATATACAAAATCAGTGATGGTCTTTGACCATTATATCAAATCATTAACCTGTAGTGCATTTTCCATTTAAAAAATACTGCCAACCTCAGCAACTTTTGTTTCATCAACGGGGCTACACACGATTATTCAGGCCTTTGTTTTATCCCATTTGACCGACTGCAATTAACTTTATTACCTCTCTGTATCAGGCTACATCCATACTATGGCGGTTTCATCCAAACTAAAGCGATCTCTGTCCACATGAGCGTTTTGGCTCTGTATCACTTTTAATCCCTGTCCATGCTATAAAACCGGAAACACACATCACATGGAAAATTATTTACACTAACCATGCACGTGCCTGTGTAAACAGAAACCTTTTGTTTGTTAGCTGCAGAAAGAGCCAAGTGAGATGCACCGCAGTCTCTGCGGACTTTCTCCGCCTGGCCTCTTAGTATTAAGTCAGTAGAAATCCAGGGGGATCGCCCACTGGAATCTCCATGAACGAGTGAAAAAGCGGTGAAACATAAAAGACACAGAAGAAGACTGCTGTGTCTTTGTGTTGTAAAAATAAAATCATGTGATCTCCGCATCAGAGGTAAAATGCCAATTCCTGCTTCTGTGTTGCACCACCTCGCGCCTGAATAATGGGGAGGATTTGTTGCTGTTGTGAAATCGCGACTAAAGGTAAACTCTGTAACCAATCCTCTGAATTTTACCTTGTCTGCATGCATTGCCTTTAGAAAAGATTAAACTGTAAAGCTGTTTGTTCAAATTGATTTGCAGATGCAGTGATGAGGAATGGAGGCAGCAAGGTCTCACCCAGATTGTCCAGGTCCTTGCGGGTGACAAACTTGTAGTCATCGTACACTGTGCTCTCTGGACTCTCCTCCAGCTCCTCTGTCAGGTTGTCGAGGAAGGAGCACCACCGAGGTGCAGGGCCCAGAGCCTAAACACACACACACAAAGTTCAGATTTAGAATACTGAGTAAGTACTAAACCTGTCGTGTATTTAGGGAAACAAAAATAGTCTTTACTGAACAAGATTCAGTTTCAGTTAGAAATGACTCAGCTGCTTCTGTGGACTTGTGCTGAGCCAACACTGGTGATAGAGCAGAAGCATCAGCTAAGTTTCGACTGCAATCATTGATGAGCAGTTTTTTTCACAGTGTGCACATTAACAGTTTGATTCCACTCCCTTTACACTGTGTGCTTGAAATCCGCATATGCTCATGTTTAGAAACACAGTCGTATATAATCACCAAACCAGGTATTTCATTATGTCAGTGTCACAATCTCATACAGAGCGATTAACAGGAAGTTATAGTTAACATTCTGAAAAGGTATTAATCATTAAACTTGTTTAAACAAAATTCCAGACAGTCTCTCGTTCCAGCTTGTCCACTGTGACCATCTGCTTCTATTCTTTGTACTAAGCGATAGTAAAGTCAATATCTTTGGATTTTTGTCTCTCTGTTTGGATCAAATAAGCTATTACCAACTTTCTGATATTTTAAACAGTTCATTGATAAACCAAGATCGATTAATCAATAATGAAAAGGATTGTTTGTCACAGCCCTAAAACCAACTCTCTGCAGGTTTTATCATGTCTGAAAACAGATCAGGCAAGAGGTGGAGTAGCCGGGCGAAGCAGGGAGTGACTCTTACCTCCGCTGTGGAGATCGCGTGGGGTTCTTATAAGATCAGCACGATAATACACAGCAGAAAATAAAAATACAGAGCGCTACACAACTCTGTGTCTCTTTGGGATCTGTGTAAATTACTGGATAATTTGACATTTAAATCCATTAAATCATTCAAATGATAAACACTGAGGAGGTATAATCAGTTTGTTGTTGAGCTGGTTTAAACCATAGACTGTATATAAAGAGGTAAAAACCCATGGACACATCAGGTGTGAGGAGGCGTTGCCAGTGGCTTTCGGCTAATCTAAGTCTGTCTTCATACAGCACTATCAGTAGCTTCCGACATGATTTTTCTTTATAATATTATAATAAAGATTAATCCTCTTAGATTGAGATATTGCATTACAGAGGTTTTAGTTTGATGTTGGTTGTTAGGTGTTGAAATAGACATTTATTAGTATAAACGATATGGATTTGTAATGATGTATCCTGTTACTGAAGCATTCTCTAAAAACCTGTAGGGACCCCAGGTGGAGTAAGCACTGTTACAATAAAGTGACCCACATACTATGAGTAACATGTGTTATTTGTCTCTTATCGGGATGTTTGAGATTAATCACTTCAATTATCTTCTATCTAATTCCAAAAGATCTCCGTCTGTCTGACTGTGGAACGTGCCTCTCGCAAACCATTTTATTATTGAGGGCTCAAAGAATTGCAATGTTGAATTTGGTGCGATTCGGACACGGAACACGTTTAATATTGATGACATTTGAATAAACAGGCGACCGGTGCTCTGTAGCAGCAGCGGCAAGGACAAATCAACACAAGTGATGTTGTCGATCACAACAACAGCAAAAACAAATGATTTGATCTTGTTCGTGGTTTTGCAAACCTAGTGGAGCTTCACCAAACTTTGAGCCAACAGGTGAGGTCACTTAAACATTTTTGGATTCTCAAGAGCAAGCTGAACTGCCATTTACAAAAATGTCAATGATGATAATAAATGTCAAACACAGACACTTTATATTTAATAGAATATGATCTCTGGAAATAATCCGCCTAAAAAAACCTCCTAATCAGGATTTACATTCAGACATGTTTGTGGAACCTGGCATTTATGTTGATATTGCTTTGTCTAACGTCCTACGGTCAGACGTCACCTCCTGATACAACACAGTCTAACTGCGTAGGAAAGCTTAGACGGATCAGGTATCAGCTCATTGAGGAAGCTAAACCGTGACAAGGTGCGGGAGGCCGGATTCTTTTGACTTTGTCCCCAGTGTGTGACACAGCGTGACATTATCATCTCTGTGGAATGAGTAGATTGCAAAGAACAGGCTGAAATACTGAGTTCAAAGTCGTAGTACAAAATGCTGAAGAAAACAGCCTTTGCCCATCATGCAGTAGCTTTGACAACATGGACAACAGACCTGTCCATCAGAGTAGAGACGAATATGGACTTTCTCCTTATCTTTGGAGTGTTTATGGACGTTCATTTTGAGAGCAGTACTTCTTTTCACCTTCACAGCCTCTGCTCACGTACACATTTTCTCAGTTCCTTTTCAGAACTTTGTCCGAAATCAGATTTATATTTTTCAGCACAAATGTCTTGTGCTTCAGTTTGAATCCGTCTCCTCGCGCCCTGACTGCTTCTGTGAGCATGTGAAACTTCAGCTCTCAGATTTCTGCGTTCGCTCTTAGACTCAATGAGCCTGATTATAAAGGACTGGGTGCCAAAAAAATGATTTTTTCAAACTAAATGCAAATTAGACTTAGGTCCTCATTATTGATTCAGACAGCTTCCCCAGTTACTCAATGTATTGGTGGACTTTCTTCTCATGTAGAGTCTAATCTTAGAAAAACCTGGTGATATACAAAATCAGTGATGGTCTTTGACCATTATATCAAATCATTAACCTGTAGTGGATTTTTCCATTTAAAAAATACTGCCAACCTCAGCACCTTTTGTTTTATCAACGGGGCTACAGACGATTATTCAGGCCTTTGTTTTATCCCATCATGCCGACTGCAATTAACTTTATTACCTGTCTCAAGCTACATCTGTACGGCGTTTTCATCCAAACTAAAGCGATCTCTGTCCACATGAGCGTTTTGACTCTGTATCAATTTTAATCCCTGTCCATGCTATAAAACCGGAAACACACATCACATGGACAATTATGTACACTAACCATGCACGTGCCTGTGTAAACAGAAACCTTTTGTTTGTTAGCTGCGGAAAGAGCCAAGTGAGATGCACCGCACTCTCTGCAGACTTTCTCCGCCTGGCCTCTTAGTATTAAGTCAGTCGAAATGTCAGGATGTACATTCAGACATGTTTGCGGAACCTGGCATTTATGTCGATAATGCTTTTCTAACGTCCTACGCTCAGACGTCACCTCCTGACACAACACAGTCTATCTGTGTAGGAAAGCTTAGAGGTATCAGGTATCGGCTCATTGATCGAGCTAAACAATGACAAGGTGCTGGAGGCCGGATTCTATTGACTTTGTCCTCAGTGTGTGACACAGCGTGACATCATCATCTCTTTGGACTGAGAAGATTGCACAGAACAGGCTGAAATACTGAGTTCAAAGTCAAGCCTTTATATATCATGGAGCAGCTTTGACAGTATCAGATAACTGCCAGAAAAAGTTGACGGCCCACACCCTGTTTTGTTAACTCCCACATGTCCATGAAGATCGGCTGAGTCACAGGGGCTTGTTAACACGCCAAATATTCTTTATTGCTCCACATGGCTTTTTTCTCAGATATAACCTTGAGATCGGAGCGCCTGTTGACTTCATGGTTAGGGAATGTAAAAGCCTGCGCACTCACCGGGATGTAGAAGGTGTTCATCTTGGGATCTTCATTGGCAGTGAAGAGCATACCTGTCAATGACATGGAGGATAAACGCAAAACAAAAAGCAAAGAGAAAATATTAATGGAGATCATATCTGGTGTAAACTAGTACCACCAACTTTTGCACTTCATGGACCCTTTAACTGACACAAACTAGACCCCGGACCCCCATTTGACAAGATATTTGGTTTTCGATGTTTGAGTCAGTTAAGTGTATGAAATTTACGACAAAAATAGTTGTACATTCTCTCAATGTGTTTCTTGTGGATGAAATTATACTGAAAATAAATGATTCCCCTTTTTGCTCGTTTCCCTTGGAAACCCCCAAGTACTCGACTTTAAGAGCCCTAGGTGTAAATATTGAATTTAGTAGTAGTCAAGTATAGGGACTGGTATTTAAAAACGTAAAAGTTGCTGTTTAAGTTTTGAACTTTGATAGACAACAGAAAAGGAATTTCAGGAATGGTCTTTACTTCATTCCTCTATAACAGACCAAAGGAGGAAAACTTTTTAAAAAAATGGCTTATCTAAAACTAAACAATGACTTTAATGTGAATGTCACCCTCAGCTTTTTATCTTGTGTATACTGACTGGCATGAAGTGACCTACAAGATTAAACAGCAGTCAAGCACGTGTGAGAAACCGACTGTGGGACAGCGCCACCTGTTGGTTGAAGAGAGCTGCAGGAAAGCTAGAGGTTGTGACATTTAGACCATCTTGTGGTTTTTAAAGCAATGATTAGAATAAATCTTGCAATTCTCATTTTATGAAATTTTATAATTTATCATTTATATTTTCCGCATCAAATATAATTTATATAATGTTTTAGTATTATTTTCTAATTATTTTACTTTGTATCATTTTAAAGCTACATTTTGATCAACCTGTTCTTATGTTTTTGGTCCTGCGACACTGGTAGTTTCTCTACATCGGGACCAGTTAGCTTTATCTTATCCTGTGATGTTGCTGAGGTAATTCTCACCTGAATTAGGGTACATGCACACATCATTAATGTTGGCCTGAGGCTGTATGGAGGAGAACACCTTGCCCTGTGGAGGACAGACAGAATAGGTAAGAGATCATGAATGGTGTCAGAAAGAGTCAAGACAGATAATCAGACAGTTCTGTTTTGTTTGTGTTCAACTTTTGAAAATACACATAAGCAAAGCCTGCATTATGAAGAATCTCAAAGTGACAAAATTCAATATTGCGATCTGATGATCAAACATATTATCAAGTGTGCATACTGATTTCCTTCCTGTGATTATGTTTACTAATCTAAAACATTTGCTTTCTGTGATGAAGGAAATCACAGCGTAGCATCATGTGGAGTCTAATTTCGGTAAATTTTGAATAGTCATAGTTATGACAAAAAAACACTAGAACAAGAACTGATTTGATGTATGAGTGGAAGGATGCTAAAAGCTGCCAATATGTAAATATGAAAACAAAAAGTCACACACTTCATCATCATTCATGTGCAGCTCAAGTCAGGTCTTACGTTGTCTTTGTTCCAGAATTTTATAATCTTGGAGTCAGCAGACACAACCAGGTCGAGCTGATCGTGGAAGTTGAGCGCCTTGATTGGCAGGTTGTAGAAGTGGTCTTTAACCAGCAGCGGTTGGTTGGAGCGCAGGTCGTACAGCAGAACCTTCAGAAGACAGCACAGGGGGGATAACACCAACGACATTCAGAAATGTATTGTATTCCAAGAGAATAAAAGATTCCACCAAACTCTAAATCAATAATATAAAGTTAAAGCTAAATTACGCCAACAGAGTCAACGTCACCTGGCTGAACATTTTCACTCCAGAAAGCTTTTATGAGAACTGTCAAATTGTAGGGGAGTCCGGCTCACTTCAGTATATTCATAACAAGTTAACAAATTGCGGGGAAGAAGTGAAATTTCACACCAGGCAGGCAGCTGAGGGTTTGCAATGACATCAAACAGAGGGGAAGATAACAATGTAGCCACAGATCTCTGATACTGACGTTACATCCGAACAAATATGTCTTCAGTTTAAAACACCCTTTAAATCTAAAGCGATCTCCATCCAGACAAACTTTTTATCAGAAGTAAACTCCGTCCATACCAACATACATAAAGAAAATTGTGCGAATGAGAAACGGCATTTGTGAAAAGTTAAGAGCAGGGGATTCCTTTCGTGGACAGAAGATGAGGTGGAACTCTTACTGACATTAAAACCATTTTCAGACATGAACTCTGGAGTTTATTCCTGTCACATATGAAGAACGCAGCCGGAGATCAATTCTTGTCCACTCGCTCACAGAGAAGGCTCCAGAGGATCTCCTTCTGTGTTCTCATATGGAATCCTTAGGACATTATCTGGAGCTTTTACTAAGAGGGCTGGCAGGAAAATCTCTGGAGAAAGTCCGGAGCCTCTGACTCGGCCATTTGCGTCCAGATAATTGGAGGATATTGTAGTTCAGTTCATGTCTGAAAGCATTTCAAGTGTTAGCAGTGCTTTGCATTCTCCACTAGTGGTCCACTCTGCTGGTGACTGTATCATTTCCCCCAACATCTGAGATTCTGCCTGTTCAGACTTAACTTAGTCCTGGGTTTTCCACCTCAAATGTTATCAGCAACATTTCCAAACTTCTCCGTTAGGCACCCGAAATAGTGGCATGAAAGACAAGCGTAAGCGTATAAACAGATAGTTAAAGAGCCTGAGACTGATGTTTGCCATCGTGAAAATCTTGTGTTGTACACTGATTTGAATTTTTAACACCAAAACAAAGTGGATGGATGGAGTAAAAAGCAGGATATCATAAGAGTGTTTCAGCTCACCTGTCCTGTGCTGGTGCCGACTGCCATGGTGAGGGAGCCATTAAACTTAAGAGCACTGATTGAAGGCAAACCTTGAACTCTGTTGAGAAAAACATCAACAGAATAATAAATGTCAAAGTGAGACACAGCAGCAAACATAAGATATAATGACAGAGAAAATATACCTTTGCGGAGACAGGAAAATAAACCGACTGGGATCATAGAATAGCTGGATATTTGGATGGAGCTTGCACTTATTGTTCATGCAGCTCAGATACAGTAGGGCTCCAGACTAACTTTTTTTACTAGGAGCACTTTAGCCCCTTACTGAAAATGTCAGGAGCACTAGCAGAACATTTAGGTGCACACACCTTAAATCGACCTGCAAAGCAACTATTCAGATTTTCCCACATAAATAGAAAACTTACAAAAATGACAATGTCAGGGATCCAGACAATTTTTCCACTAGTAGCACTGGTTTTACGAGCACCAGCACAAAATGTAGTTGCACCACTTACAACGACATCTGACGCAACAACTTCATATTTTTTCCCATCTTAACTGTTTTACTGATAAATGTTTTGGTAATAAATATAAATATTACAACAAAACAAGTAAGTGAAGACCTTCCTCTGACAGAGCGTCTCTCCCTCCCCTCCCTTTAGAGCACATCCCCCTGAGGCACCTATAAAAAGGCCCAAACCTTATATTTGGGCCTTTTAGCCCTTTGCCCTGACTGAACCTCATCTGTTCAGCCTCCTTGGCATCAACCTCCTCCAAGCTAGTTCCCTCAAGACTTATTCTAATCAGGAGCTCCACTGTCTCCACATGCAGGGAGCCTCGGACATCACATTAAATCCACTCTTGTGCCAAGAATCCTGTCACATATTATTCTGAAATTGGCTATTTTGCACTTTTACTCTAAGTACATGCTGATTAGGGCTGGTTATCACCACTGATTTCCCAAATCGATTTGATTACGACTCACAGGGTCTCGATTCGATTCAATATCGATTCAGTTAGGGATATTTCAGTGTACAATACCAATTTTGCTTGGATATGATATAACTTAAGCTGTAAACTGTGAAAGGAAGCCTCTCACTTGATGCATTATTTAAAATATGAAGGTAGGCCTGTCATGACAACAAATTTAGTTGGACAATATCCATGTCCCAGAAATTACTGGATAAATACTATTATTTTCTCACTGAAAAAATAAAAATATTAGATCATAATCCTGCAAGTACACCCTTTCAAAGAGCAATGGACTTTCAATTCTTAAGAATATTCAGTCTGACAGTTGAATTAGAATTTAAAATATTATATTATCCTCAATAAATAAACCATAAATAAAAAAGACCTCACATACAACCAATATTATCAATGATATTGACTCTCTGGCTCTGTTAACAAAAATTGCTCTTGGATAAATATTAAGCATTTGGCCCAGAGTATGTGTAACCAGCTCGATAAACAGGATGGCAGGATTATGATTTATCGATGGTGTCGGATCAATATATATATGCGACTAGTTATAAAATGTAGTCCCCAAACATAGTTGCAAAAAGTGACGAAATGGTCGCAGTGTGGCGCCCTGTACAGACAGTGGTCATTAGGCTTCATATGCATCGTCAGGCTGATGTCAGCTGAAACCATTCGACATGTCAATGCGACAGCTTGGCACTTACTCTGTTCCCTCAGTGAGGCTGCTCAGGGCACAGTCCAGTATGCCCACTCTGTTCCGCACACGAGGGTCCCAGCATTCCACCCTTCCCTGGTGACCCAACAGATGAACCAGTCAGTTAAAAACAGGGAATGTGGGTTTTTACCTTACACCTCAAGGCTTCCCAAAACTGACTGCGACAGAATTCAAAGCAACACTTGGTAGATTTAATCACTTCAAATAACAACTTCAAAATGACTTGATGATACATTAAGTTATATTAGGGAGACTGGCAGGTCATTAATTGCCACAGTGTTCCCTGGAGGCCTAGAAGTGCAGTATGTAACTGCTGGAACATTACGAGCTGCTTTCCTGATGAAAAGTGCCAGGTGAGGGTTCGAAATAGTTGAGCTTAATATGAAATGTACAGTATGTATAAAGTACAATGAATATAATAAAATGAAAGTCTAAAGTTTTTACAGAGGTCAGACCATAGACAATACAGATGAAGGACATGACTGCTTCCTAAAATGAAGCCAAAATATCTTGATAATTTCCTGGTGGCTGGCTGTAGTATAGGTCATTAGCCCCGACTTGGAGTTAGGCGTTTCCCAGGAAGTAATTAATTCATCTTGGTTTTTTTTAAAGAAAAAACAGTTTGGCAAATTTAAGGAAGTGATATTTATGGGTATGTGCAATCTGGTGCATATCCAAATGTAAATCTGGAACCAGCAGATAGAATGTGGGTTTTGTGTGTGTAAGAACCACAACTGGTTGCAGAAATAACATAATGTGTCCTGAACTATGAAGATAGTTTGGATTTAAGGGGACTGTGGCAGCGGTATGTGCTCTACTGATTGATCTAGTCTCAAATGCAATTAGCAAGAAACAGCCAAACACTGTTTTACTTGAGTCTACTACTAACTAGTGCATCACTTCAAACACATTCTGCCATGGCACGTACCTCTGAGGTCCCTGCGGCAAGCAAATGATGGACGGGGTTGATGTCACACACATTGTTCTCCCTGGTGGAGAAGTCAAGAAAAAAAGAGGCATTGTGAACATCAGAGAGCGATCACAGCAAAATATGTATGTCCAACTGCACTAGTGGTAGAGTGGAACAACAATATCAATATTTACACTTGGATGAATTTAGAGTTAACAACTGCTTTTATTGGATCATATGCATATCATTGTACACATCAACAGTCACATACTACCCATGGTGATACTTACACAGCATCAGTCTGGAGTGAGCTGAGAAAGCGCCCTTGTTCCAGATTCAGCCTGAAAACCTCTGAACTGTAAAAGAAGATTCCGGTGTCACCAACAGGCTTGTTTATAGGACACGCTCAGGATACATTTTGAATGAAGAATGACAGAGGCGCTCATCCTCCATCATTCAATCACGTATTCACCTTGTCCCCACAAAGAAGAGGTCACAGGAAGGGTAGTGGTAAGAAAAGTCTCGTCCGAACTTTGGAATACGCGTCTTGTAGTACTGTCCGTGCTGAGAGTGGATCTCTACGTAGCGGTCAGCATGCAAAAACACCAACTGCACAGACACACAGCAAACATCACAGATTGACTTTAAAAGCAAGGTTCGTCAAAAATGCTGAAAAACACAAGGGATTTCAGAGAGTTTGGTGTGACACACAGACAGACATATTTTCACATACGGGACAAATAAATAAGTTAAAGCCGTAACTGTGCTATAAAGGATGACACTACAAGGATTTCACAGTCTTTAACAGAATATCCCTAAAATATAACTTTTATATTTCTAATATGTGGATAGATCTGGTCGTGGATTGTAAATAGTGCTAACTGAAGTGTGCTGTGGAATCATAGTAAGCAGGGACAGTTTTCTCTGTGGAAGTGAATAAAGCTGGAGTGGGAACATTGGTAAGATATATATAGGCAATTTATTTGGTAAACGTATGTTTTGTTGCCAGGAAGTCCATGTTTACACCTATGATGTTACTTTTATATTGTATGATTCAACATTGATTGTCATAGATAGTGGTGGTGATGTATTGGACTGTAATATATGGTAATATATGTAACTGCTTATTCCAGAAATCTGTGTCTGTCTATGGCTCGTACCTCTCAAGACTTGTTATGATTGTTAAGGGCCTAAGGAAGTACTCCAGCGCCCTGTAGCATCGGCGGCTGGGACACATTACGGTAATTGACGTTGTCAGTCGTGACAAGAGCACGTTCAGAGCAATGAGATCTGATTCTTCAGTTCAAGGTTCTGTGGAATCAGCCCCGGTCCTAACTTAATGTGGTTCAATCACTGCAGGTCACTTTTACAGTTTCAGAAAGAAAGCTTAACCTTCTCTACCACAGGCAAAAGCAAAGAACTTATTCCAAACAGGCAGGTTTAGAACAAGCAATTTCACTGGTGCTATTGTTGTCCAGCACAACACCACCTTTACCTCGGCAATAGATATATTTCTGAATTTATAAATTTTCAACAATGTCACCAAAGCTGCGTAATAGGTGCTTGGTAAAGATATGGATACAATTGGATTGTACAGGTTGTACCTAATAAAGTGGCCAATGAAAGTAATCAATATGTTGCTAACAACAAAAGTCCTAATTTTACAATTACGAATCCTCACATGGCTGATTTTGATGTCTGTCTTCTCATGATGTTACAAATGATTCGACTCAAACTTCATTGTCAGTTTCTGAGGACCTCTAAGTATATGCATCTATAAAGAGGCAGGACGTGACATATCAATTCTGCTGCAGAGATCACGTGTATTTGTCTTTGAGTCTTACTGACATATTTTCGAACCGTTGTCATTTTTATGTCTGTCACGTGTAAGAAACATCAACACGCCTGCTGGCTCTTGAATCCTGTACAGGATCTACTGTTTTCTCACATCTGCCTTTTCTGACATTCTCCTGTTTTCATGTCTGAAAGCAGCTATACACAGATCATGTATAAAAACCAGCAAGTCTAACAGCATTGTTTTTAAGTGTTGGCGCTGCAGGCCACTGATGGCTTACCTTAGAGTAGTCATCAGAAAGGATGTCAAAGGCCAAAACTTTGAGGGAGAAAAAAAGAACCTTGTTAAATTAAGTCATTGGTGACATGAAGGCCAGTGAACAAGTGGGAACGTCTCCTGACTTACCGTCAGAATCCAGACAGCGTTCGAACTTCAGGGACAGATGATAGGTGTCGTAACAGCGAACCCTTGGCTTGTAAGTGCCTGAAATCAACAGATAAAAAAGTCAAATAAAATAAAATAATGAAATGATCGGCATGATGGGAACATTTTATCCACAGCTCATCTCACCAACTGCCAGGATGAACTGCCCGTCTCGCGACACTTTGATGGAGTTGCACACTGTGGGCATCTCAAAGTCCTGGATGAGCTCGATCCTGCGCTGGATGTCTGGAAAAAGAAACGATAAATACAAAAATCAGTCAAAAATAATTACGTGCATTTTGGGGGGGGGGGGGGGGAATGAGCCTGTGTGTAATGCTGAACTCACCTGCATCGTTCTTTTGTAGCTGTCTTTTCTTACGATCTGAAAGCCACTGCATTAAAAAAAGACTCTGTTAAGCTCGTAAAGAAGCATCAGTTAAAAAAGGTGATAAAGAAGTAAATATACAATATAAACATCAGACATATAGTTATATAAAATTAGATATGATTGCAGATATAAAGATAAGGAAACTCAGATCAAATCGGGCAAAGAAAGGTATTGAAATTACCCAAAGTATCAGGATAAGATGGAGATATTATTTGTAGAGAAATGGGTAAAGAGCAGTGGCACATGGTGATTGCACGAAGATGTATACTGTATATGTGCATGAGTATAAAGAGATATTGATGGTTTGTATGAAATTACACCTGTGTGAACAATGAGGCGATCCATAATAAAAACAGTGCTTGACAACAGCAATGCTCCCATCTCTAATATGTGTGTCGTTTATTCTAGTTTAGGTAGTTTCTATTACTTTTGCAGCATTTTGTGATATGAATGAACAGAATGAGGGATGGAGGCTTAACTGAGGAATCTCAAATGATGACCAAACACATCCACGAGTTCCTAGAGTTACATGAAATGTTACATTAGCGTGGTGAGTTCATGTTTAGTGTTATTTTCCTCCACACGTAATGTTGGGGCTGCTCCTGACACGTTCGCCGGGCTCGTTAGCGCTGTTAGCTTCTTAGCTAAAGTTAAACTTCATGGATTGAGTCACGTTGTTTCTTACCTCAGGAAGAGACTTCCCGTGACTCAAGTTATAAATCTTCACGTCGTTCACACTTGAGATCTGCATGATGCCGGTGACAGCGGCTCCGGACTCACTCACTCACAATCTCACTGCACCGTGGTGAACCGGAGCGGATCCACGTTGTTACCACGGCGTAAAAACAGGAAGTGGAGCTGTGTTTTGGGACACGTGTCCGGGTGGAAACAACACTCACCGCACACGGTCCTCTTCCTCTTCGCAGTTATTTTTTAGTTTAAACGTTAAGGAAATTATTTCTAAAATAATCAGTGGATAAGTAAAATAATATAACTTCAAAATATAAAGCTACAAGTGAATTATATCGCCTTATTATATTTCTATATTGCCAGGTCAACCGAGTTGCCTAGCTCCTCTTTTTCTTTAAATTGTACAATACAATATGGAAGTTCAATAGTGTCATAAGATCTAAATAGAACGGATCTTTCGACGGTATAACTTAAATACACAGAAGATGATCAACTAATTAAGATAACATTGTCATAGTCAAGGGGCTTCTAGTAATTCCAGGTTATTTTGGCCTTTTTCTACTTCATATACATCAAGGATTTGTTGTACAGTGCAAACTCTCTCATCAAGACTGTAAATAGAGTCACACCCAAATGGTTTAAAATCTGTATGTTTAACAGTAAATCATAATGTTGATCCTCCATCGTGATTCTAAATTTTACTTTATTAGAGTTTAGGTTCCACCCAATCGTACATATCACACCAATGTGTGTTGCTGTAAGGCCTGAGTGAAAACGTGTGTGTAGTGTTGATTTCTTCATCACATAAAAAAATTATTTAAAAAACGTATTCTTGTTATTATTAAAGTTAAATCTTTGTCCGAGGAGTTCTCTTAAAGTTTTTGTTACAGTAATTATTTTTTTTAATGAAGCTCTTACGCTTTTTTGGAAAATTATAAGAAATAAGTCATTAAGAAATTAGCAATTGATTTTTTACTTGCTAAAGCTATTTATGTTGCTGTTGAGTTTTGCAAAACACAACTTTAATCACATGGATCAAACAACTGAGAATGGTTATAATACATCCATCTAGACCACACCTCTATAAGAACGACAAAATACAAATAAATGCATAGAAACAACCCAAAAGGAGTTGACATCATTCTATGTGTGGTTTCCTGACTTTCCAAAGTGTGGCAGTATGAAAGTTATTTAAATTGATCACCTGTATCCTCTTTTATTGCACATGTGTTCAAAAGTAAAAATCAAATCATAGCATTAGGGAAATTAGTGTTGATAACTTGACTATAACACCTGTACTTGTTCAAATGACTTGGAGTGATGTACCAGCTTGGTGACATCCTCTGATGACAGTGTCCGTCAGTCAGTCAGTCCCAGGTGGAGCTGCTGCTCACATTCTCCCAGAGGGACTAACACAGGACAGTCATGAGGATGACCTGACGGTAAGAAGCTTTAATACCTTATTCATCTTCCATTTTTTAAACTTTTGTTTAACTGTGTGTTGCCATAACCAAAGAGAGACATTATTATGATAACAGGACATTCAATAATTCAATAATCTAGTGAAAAAAATGATAAAATATGAAATTTTACACTTATAAATATCTGTAAAATGTGTTGCATGTAATGTTAGCATGAGAGACTATGATTTTAATGTTATTGTGTGTTTGTTTTTTCTGGGTCACAGACTGTTTGTTGCCAAATCCTATTCACGTGGGGAGGACTAGACTGAGGGTCTCTATGTGAAACACCGCAGGAGTTATGACAGACTTGTGGTTGATTTCTGTCCCACTGGACAAGACTAGTTTAAACAGTGTAGAGCAACTCAAGCGCACCATTGCCAAAACCAGCCGGGCCTCCTGCTGCAAGTTCTCCATCCCAGATCTCAAGGTGAGGCTGTTTGTCGTCTGCCTGACGGAGTCAGATACATTATACAGAACACATAGACAGACATGAAAGTTGTAGGAATTAAAGAGAAGAATAATTGCAAATGTGTATTAGTTCTGTGTTTATTCAAGTACAGTAGTGCACTGCTGAGGAGGATGATGGTGTTTGGTGTCCTTCTCAGGTGATGGGATGAAGGCTCAGGTTGCTCTCTACAGTTTGAGGCAAAATTCCATCTGACCTATTTAACTGAGCGAGATCACTGTTCACCTCAGTTGACAGGGGTCACGTTTGAACTGCCGTTCAAACCCGTTCAAAAATATAGAACCCTTATAATCTGCTAAAGGAACATATTACTCTGATTTTAGCTTCATTTTATTGTCTTCAAGTAAAATTTAGATTTTGAGATTTTATTGCTGACTTCTAGGGCCCATTCTGGACTTGGACCTGATTATATTTAAGATCTTTTGACACCATATGTGTCCGGTCGCAACCTGAGGTTCTCTGTGAAGGCCTTGTTCGCCATTCCACAGTTCCATCTGAGGACCAGAGGTGACAGGGCCTTTTCTGTCAGGGCTCCCACTCTTTGAAACAATCTCCCTGAGGAGATCTGCGTTGCAAACTCTTAATCCTCTTTTAATTCTCTCTCAAAGACACATTTTTATAGGTGTGTTGTTTAGCAACTATTTTAATCATTTAATTTATTTAGTGTTACTCTTTTCTAATCTGTAACATTTTTAATTTCTGTTCTCTATTCCTGTGTGATCTTTAAATAGTTTTTTAACTGTTTCCTCGGGTTTAATTTTTAATATCACTAGTTAAAGGATCAGTGTGTAGAATTTAGTGATATCTAGTGGTGAAGTTGCATGTTGCAGCTGAATACCCCTCACCTCAACCTCCCCTTCCAAACATGAAAGAAAACCCGTGGTGGCCTTCAGTGGTCATGAAACCCAAAAGCCGTTTAGTTTGTCCATTTTGGGCGACTATAAAAAAACATGGCAGCGTCCGTATAGAGGATCCGCTCCCGCTGTAAATATGAAGTATTTAAATATAAAATGGCCCCATTCTAGGATAAAGAAAAAAACTATTCTTACAATTTAGATGAAACACACACATCACTAGGATTATTTTCTATTCTGCAAATAGATCCCTTTCACCTAAATTGTACACACTGATCGCTCGTGTTTAGTGATTTGAGCTCTAGACGATGTCGGGTGGATGAGGCCTCAGCCCGTGTAACACTTCCACCACTAACTGTCTATGCTGTGACTTCAGGTGGGAATACTGGACAGTCTGCTCACTATGTCAGATGATCTTTCCCAACTGGACATACTGACTGAGAGGTAAAAAACCTGTTAAAGCATCCTGGTGTTCCCCAGTCAGTGTTGGGGAGTAACGGAATACATGTAACGGCGTTACGTATTTAGAATACAAATTATGAGTAACTGTATTCCGTTACAGTTACAGATTAAATAGATGGTATTCAGAATACAGTTACATTGTTGAAATCAGTGGATTACATGACGGTACTTCTCGAGTTTATTCACTCTCTCGTAAATCCACCGGCGGCAAAGCCCCCAGGAAGCAGCTGGAGACCAGGGCTGCCGTAAGAGCGCCCGGGCCCCCGGCGGCGTGAAGGAGCCTCACCGCTACCCGCTCGGGACCGTTACAGGCCCGGGACCGAGGCTCTGAGAGAGTTCCGTCGCTACCAGAAATCTACGGAGCTGCTGATCCGCAAGCTGCCCTTCCAGCACCTGGTGAGAGAAGACCGACCTGCGCTTCCAGAGCTCCGCTGTCATGGCTCTGCAGGAGACCAGCGAGGCACGCCGGGTTCACACCGGACGCTGAAGCGCCGGGCAGCGCTAATAATATCACCCGTTGACCAAGTAGTATAAAAGCATTTAGTCACTTGTTGCTCCAACATTAACTGCAACCGCGTCCCAATTTAATTTCATCCATCTTCAAGAACTTCTCCGCTGTTCTCTCCGTTCAATGTCGGGTGTCGAGGGTAAATTACGTATTCTCCGCCCCCCCCTCTCTTTTTATCTTTATGACTGCTTGTGTGTCTGTAGTGGATGGGGAGAGGGGGGCATTTAATAATGTGATCGGTAAAATTGGTAAAATTAAAACTCCAGGACAACAGAAGGGGAATGCAAACTATGGGATGCATACTTTATCATTTATATCATATAAAATGTCATCAATATCGTTTAAAATCATTTTTCAGTGTGTTTCATGGAGCGATACGCTCGCGTCAAGCGCAAAAAAAAATAAACTCGACGCCGAAACGATCGTAGCACGGCGCGAGGCAGCCTTGGCGCAGGGGGGGGGGTCCTTCAGCCTCCGGTGGGGCCGGCACAGAGGTGGGAGTGGATGGGAGCCGGACATCCAGCTGGAGAGAGAGTTTAAACTGCTGCTTCTCCACTGACTATAACAACGCCGCAATCATACACTTAAAAAATGCAATACAAACCGGAAGTATTCCAAGTATTCAGAATACGTTACTCAGATTAGTTAATGTAATGGAATACGTTACAGATTACATTTTTGGGCATGTATTCTGTATTCTGTAACGGAATACGTTTTGAAAGTATCCTTCCCAACACTGTCCCCAGTGGTCACGTTTGCAGCTTAATGTGCAGCTTAATGTGTCCTTAATCAAGACCAGTAACTCTAAGCCTGTGTGCGGCCTGCCCCATGATTAATTGATGGTCAGGGGCAGCTGACGGTTAGTTTTCCCTTCTGATTTTAAATTCATTGTTGCTGAGCGGACGCAGTGTAAGTGGGGAGGCCTATTTACGACATCAAAATGTGGCCTAACGATATCAAACCAGACAGATTTATTTGTTAGTTTACTCGTAATACCTTTAAATAAGTTTGACTCATTGTTTTCTGTTTCTGTCGTCAGTTGTATGTCTTCACTAAAATAAAAGCCCAGTTCCACTTTTTTATTTCAAAAGGCATATTGGTCTGCTGACATTGCCAGATAGGGTGATTTGCCGACATTTCGAGACGAAATAATTAATGCTTCTTTGAATTCACAGATATCTGTGAGTGTTTATATTATATAATATAATATGATATATGACATTTTGTATATTCTTCCCCTTTGTCTGCTCAGTGTGATCAAAAAAACATGTCAGTGTATGAGGGAGGTGATGGAGCATTCTACTGACAAAGTGCTGGAAAACGCCTTAGCCAATGGAGGTGAGTCTCTCTCTCTCTCTCGCTCTCGCTCTCTCTCTCTCTCACACACACACACACACACACACACACACACACACACACACACACACACACACACACACACACACACACACACAACCATGAGGGTGTTGATTACATTGTTTACAAACTCATCAAGTAAGTGCATAGTAACCACAGGGTGCATGTATATTGCAATGAAACTAAGAGCTGCTTAAATCATGCTCCATATGCAAACCCACAGAAGCAGCAGGAAAACAAAAACCAGGCTAACCGCTGTCTCTGGTCCCGTTCCTCCCTCAGACCACGGCGTGCCTCAGAGATCCGTCCTGTCGCCCCTGAAAGCTTACCTCAAGTCTCTGAGGGGTATTTTATCTGCTCTTTGAGCTGCAGTGCAATGATGTGTGAGCCTTCTTGTGCAAAGTGTGTGCTCATGCCCTTTTGTTTCCTGAACGATAAATTTCCCTGTGTGGTGGTGTGATTTATTTTACAACTGTGCAAATGTTTGGTTTGGAGTCAGGTCACGACTTTTGACTGTGTGTGTGTGTGTTTCTCAGTGGACCTAATGAGCTATGTGACAAAGTTTCAGTGGGACAAAGCCAAGTATCCCACAGCACTGCCTCTCTCCAGCCTGGCAGATATCATCAACAAGGTACAGACTGCTGAAAATGAGGGTTTAATAAGTGTTGTATAAATATATTTATTACAGTCAGAACCAGCTGCAGGAGATCTCCAGCAATGAATAACTGCACTTCCACAAAGTAACAAGACCCCAAAAAAACATTGAAACATTGAACATTGAAACATTGAAATAGAAATCACATCGTCATTAACTTATATATAGTCTTCAAATGTGATTGGACCCCTCAGAAGTGGGCTGAGCTCCAGTGATAGAACCTTTCACTTGCACTCACAACTTCCTCACCTTATATCTGCATGTGTGCCAGGAAGTTTCTCAGGTGGAGACGGAATTGAAATGTCGAGCTTCGACGTACAACAGTGTGAAAACCAGCTTGCAGAGCCTTGAGCGCAAACTAGAGTGAGTAACATCCATTAAAGATGAAGTAACCCACATAATGATGTGTATAATCTACATTTTAAAGTGGCGTTCTTTCCAGGGGGAATTTGCAAACTCGCAGTCTGAATGACATTGTGAGGAGAGAAGACCTGCTGGTCTCAGAGTACCTCACCACTCTACTGGTAGTGGTGCCCAGGTCAGTGATAAAACAGGAGTGTTAGTGTATAACTGTATATTGTGATATTCCTGATGTGTTTGAATGTGTTTTGGTCCCAGAGGGAGCTACCTGCAGTGGGAGAGGACCTATGAGTCTTGGTCACAGTTTGTGGTTCCCCGGTCGAGCAGGTGAGTCGCCTGTAGTCGCCGTTGACCTTGAGAGGAAACCACACCACTTGATCTAGGCGCAGGTGCATTGGCTAAGCTCAACATCCACAGGGTCAGGCTCAGTAACCACTAGTGTTCTATTACCTGCAGAAAGGGAGAGTTCTGAGTAGCGAGTCTTATTACTTAAACCAGGGGCTTTTCCTAAAGCAAAGTGTGAAAGTGCCCTCAATAAAAACCACGTATTAGTAAATGACCAAAATCATGCAATACCACCATCATCGCTCATCTCCCCCTGATGAGAGGACAAACCAGGGCATTTAAATGTTAAGAGTGTATGATTAAATGACATCCAATGGTAAAGATGCACATTAGAAACAACTGAGCCAACAGAGCCTATATTGTTCATTAAAATGGAAGTAGACTGAAACCCATATTGTATCGAATGACCAACAGAAGGCGACTCCATTGGTTCCAATAATAAGTTAGTTTCTACAGATGTCCATAAGACAAAGACCCTAATTCTCACTTGAGTTATAACATCATGTTTCAAGTCTTCTTCAGTACAGCATTATGTCCATTTTGTAAATTTGTATCCCATTTAGAGTAGAACAAACAATATGATGATTTGCATTGGGGCATGAATACTATGTGATTGACAGATGATACTATCCAATGGGTGCAGGTGTAGGTGGGCGTGCAGTTTCCTTGAACTCCGACCGAAATGCCAAACCTGAGGCTTCAAAGCAGCAGCTCACAAATCAATTGTTAACACAAATCAATTGTTTACGTCACGGTTGGTTTCTGCTTGGGAAGGGAACAAGTCAATAACATGTTAGAGTATTACTGCAGAGTGGTTCCCATCACAACAACAAACAAAAAAAAAAAATATTAAATTACCTACTTTTTTACATTGTATATATGTATGCAGTCCTCTTCCAGGGTGCACCCAGCTCTCTTCCAATGTCTGATTGGATTGGCTTCAGCCCCCCAACAACCCTCAAAGGATAAACACTACAGCTGATGGATAAATTAATTGATGAATGAATGGATGAGTGAAATACAAGAAAATAAATGTATTTATTGTCAGTGTTGCCCAGCAGAGGGCAGTCTAGTCCACAGGAAACTGTAACGTGAGAAGCGATCATTATGCCCCAGACAAGTTGTGATATACAGTTGATTGTTTTTCAGTCTGTCTCCATCTCATTAAAAGAAAAAAAAAGATGCATCACACCTACTCATGAAAACTAAAGAAACACTGTCATGGATTTAATGTTGGTAGGTCTTTGCTGCCCTCTGCTGAGCCAACTGGGAAAACCAAGAAACATATCCTCACTGAGTTTAATGTGGCATGAAAAACTAATTTCACCATGAAAAACAATAGATTTTTGAATCATAAAGAAATAAAAAGGTTGTTCATTTTTCAGTATCGTAAAAATTGATTTTTATTAGTGTGTCATGCACTTTATGAGCCCAGCCTAAAACAAGCTAACAAGACTCTCCACTGTTAAGAAAAAGAAAAAGGACAAAAAAGGAAAGGAAAAAAGCAAAGTTGCAGCACCTGTCATCATCTGCACACACATTTCAGGATTTTGAACATGACATTTCATGTAATATAGATTATTCTTAACTCTTCTTAGTAAGGGCAATACACTAGAACATGTGATTCATCCTCAACCTCTCACGCAACCTATTGTCCAGAAGAATGTTTTTAAATCAACAAACTTGGGCCAGAGGAAGGATTTCCAAATTACCAGATCACCAAAATGTTACAAAGTCATCCAGAGGGGAACAACAGTAAATACCAATTAGCTGGTATATAGCTAGAAAACATGCATCAACAATACCAAAATGATGGTTATTCCCCTTATCATACATAGAATAAAACAATATAACTTTCACAATGCTTGATATAAAGTATAGTTATTACATTACATTACATCAGTATCAACCGGCTTTGATTTTTCATTCCATTTCTCTATTATGGTTTTGTGTGACCATCAGGAAGCTGCATGAAGACAGAGAGGGGGGAGTTTTCTCAGTCACACTTTTCAAAAGGGCCGTGAGTGAATTTAAAGCCAGAGCCCAGGAGAGCAGGTAAGCAGGAGGGATTTCCAAAAAACAATCCGTCATCAGGTCAAAGACGTGTTGTCTGTGTCAGTTACCACAGCGTAGCCTCTGATCCACAGGTTCACTGTGCGTGAGTACCGCTTTGATCAGGAGGAGGAGAAACAGCAGGAGAGGAAGCAGCTGAGCGTTCACAAGAAGGAACAATGCGTGAGTCAAACATCATGTAGTCTCTCTGTAGAGTTGAATTCTGGTGTGTGTGTGTGTGTTGTGTAGATATTTGTGCTCTGCTCCTCCACAGGGAATCTTTGTGCGCTGGCTGAAGGTTAATTTCAGAGAGTTATTTACAGCCTGGATCCACTTGAAAGCGTTGAGGGTGTTTGTGGAATCAGTCCTCAGGTCAGTGGTGATATCATGTACTCTCAACTTTAGTAAACCATTGGCATGTAGAGCATGTGCGAGTAGACTCATGATGATATCTCACTCCCAGGTATGGACTACCTGTAAACTATCAGGCTCTTCTGCTGCTCACCGATAGCAAGCGCTCGAAGAAATTCAGAGGAGAACTGGCTTCGCTCTTCATGCACCTGGATCCCACAGCCACTTCAAGCAAAACAGACGTAAGAGGTCACATTAAACTTCACCTATTCTAATGCTGCTTGTAACGACAACACTGTTACGTTCATATTTTTTCCAAAGCCACATCGAGTCAAGCTTCATGAAACATGGTAGCAAACCTCCCCTTCTCCTGCTACATTGTGTTAGATAACAGACAGAAAACTGTTTTTGCAGAACACCATGACGTCACTGTGAAGTTGACCTTTGACCCTTTGGATATAAAGTGTCAGCACTACTACATCATTTTATCCTTTCAGACATGTGCATCCAATTTTTTTCATATTGTGTTATTGTGAAGTGGCAGAGTTCACAACATTATACATTTACTTGCATAATATTAATTATACATAAAGCAGTCTTACAATATTTATGTATTTTTGGTGAAGGAAAAAAAGGAATCGTCCAAAAAAAATATGAAAAAATAAAAGTAAGAAAGGAATGGAAGATAGAATAAAAACAGTTTACAGTGTACAGCATGCAGTACATATCAGACCTACTTCGACCCTACACCCCTTACAGGAATCTGCAAACCTTCAACTTCTCACCATCAACACCCGATTGGTGACTTTTGGGTACAGAGCTTTCAGCGTGGCGGCCCCCATCCTCTGGACTGCTCTGCCAACGGAGATTCACAATGCCACATCCCTCTGGACATTCAAAACTCATATTTATCTATCTGCATATGATCTGACTTAATGCAATCTGTCCAAAATGATATAATATATTATAATATAATATAATCCCAAAAATTATATATCACTCCCTCTTCTGTGCACCATCTTGTCTTTGTCACCTTAAATATGCCCTTTTCCCCTACATATGTAAAGCATCCATGGGCACCTTTTAAAGGCGACACAAAAATATCATATTATTAAGATCATTGTATATTTACACACCCACAACCCAGGGGCCGCAACCAATAAGAGTAACATTTGAACAAAGAGTAGTTTCATTAACAGAAAAAAAAGCCATTTAATTAAACTATGGGAGTTCGGAGGCCTGGCCAAAAAGAACAAAAAGATGGAGCAGATGTGAACCAACCACGAAGTTTACCCAGTTCAAACCCAAAAACTCTTAAATCCATGACTAACAAAAATCTCTAAAAGTGTTCATACCCTTAATTCAGAAGTTTTGGGGCTTTGTCAGCAGCTACAGCTCTAAGTCTTTATCACTTTATTCAGGTGGATTCTGGCAGTTTATCTCAGTCTTCCTGGAAGACCCTCTCAAACTCTGGGGCTTTGGCTAAGCCACTTATTGACAGTCAGAGACTTGTCTCTGAGCCAGTCCAGTGCTGTCTGTCACTGTGACAGTGAAAAGTGACCCTGTCACCCCAACTCAGGTCTCATGCTCTCTAGAGTGCATAGTTTTTTTCTGTCAGCTCCACAGATCATATTTTTCTGTTTGTGTCAGTTGACAATTGTTTCTGTTTCCTCCAAAACGTGAAAATCCTCTGACATCTGTCCGATTCTAGTGAACATAATATCTCAAGAACACTTGAGAATTTCTTCATATTTGGTAAAAATGTTCACTTGGACTTGAAATATAACTCATTCGATTTCTATGGTCAAATGTCAAAGGTTAAGAGCACAGTGGACTCCAAACTATTTGGCCTCATATACATGATATCTCAAATCTGCCTTTACGAAGTATTTTAAGATTTTGACCAGTGGTCGCATGGACTCAAAGATTACCTGATACGATTTCAGTGGTCAAGGAATACAACGGCAGTGCTGCATTTCTAGTTGCATTTTTCTAGTTGTTACTTGTACTTAAATGTGCATTAAATTACCATTTAGACTATTTGCTATTAAGGTAGATTCTCAGGCAAAAAACAACTGAAATCGATTTTATTCAGAAACTGCTTGTTGTGAATAATTAAGCTGGAACTTGACAATGTTTTTCCATTGTCATAAAAGCACTGAGAGTCCGGGAAGTTGAGTGTTCATCCCAATTTCATGATAATGTCAGAATGGAGAGGAGCACTGTCAGCCATCTGCTGTCCGGCCTACACAAAATGACATCTGTCTCATGCAAATGTACCCATGGCCTTGCCAGACTGCAGGGAGGAGAGTGAATGTGTGTGGGCTGCTGCACTACACACACATTCACTGCAGGCAAATAAGGACAGTGGAACTATGGTGCACAACATACAAGACAGAACAATCTGTGAAATGAACATCATTTGCATGGTGAACAGACGCTCCAGTACAGGAGAATAAAGGAGGTTTGATTGGTACTAGATAAGTGTAACGCTCAAGGGTTTTCTTTGTCTAACTCCTGCCAAACAGGTGAACTGTGACATCCCAGGACTCTGCCAGCAGGAGTACTTCTCCTACATCTGTTTCGACATCAACACCAGCATGCTGGAGATCAGCTAGCAGTTGGCAAAGAGGGGACCCACACAGTGACCAAGCAGTGACGGGCCCTGTCGCCCGTGGAGGGAGGGGCCCCGAGCGCGACATCAACACGGACAGCAAAGAGAGGACCCATGATGAGTAATGAGAGACCCTGTGGCTCATGCACTTGTTCCAGACCAGTCCCTCACACTCAGAGCCAGGAGTGTGAAAGCCCTCAACACTAAAAGAAAACGAATCTGGTAAAGAGTGTATCCAAGAATGTCTTTTCAATATTTCTCCTGAGGCAGAAGGAAGTGGCTGCTTCAGACAGAGATGTCAATAATCCAGTCAGGTTAACCGTGGATGGATTTGGCTTCTCTTCACTACAGTGTCGTCTACACACAGAGGAAACCGTGTGATGTGCTGCTCATGGAATTATAGAACGATTTAAAAATGTTGGTCAGTGTTTTCCTTTGACAAACATGTACTGTAAGCGCACAAGAACTTTTTGAACCATCACAGTAATAAAGTGGATTTCTGCATGCACTGTTGTACATCACTCAAAAAGATGAGATGGTATCAATAGAGACATAGGAAACCCCAGATACATCCATCCATCTGTATCAATATCGTTTATCCTTTTGAGAGTCACCGGGGAGCCAATCATTCATTTGATCATTTACGCATGCTTTTCCTACCGTGACATGTCCAAATAGCTGAAAACGCCTCGTAAAACTCCAACTGAAGTGTGGGCAGTGGCGTTGCACTGTGGGAAATATGCTCCAGCCAGGTTCGAAGAAGAAGCCTATATTTCTGGTTTTGCTGCATGAACATTAAATCTGTTTATTCTCATTACAACAATGATAAAAACCAGTTGAACACACTTTTAACTAAAGTTTTGCTAAGTCCAGTGGGTTCTTACCTTGTTTTTTTCTTTTTAAGGACTCTTGGACATTTGAAACATGACAAGGGCCCCAAGAACACAACGTTTTTAATAAGGGTCAAGAGTATGTGGGTGTAGAATCATACTCTGAAAACTAAGCACTAACTTAATTGTCAGAAAAATGTAGTGGAGTATAAGTAAATTGCACTTGGGTAAAGTCTTGATCTTCATGTGATTGTGCGTTACATGATCACCAGATAGTGCACTGTCTCTGTTCTGTGGGACAACTAGCATCACAACATGTGTCACTGCTGTTAGAAATGTTTAGTTTTTTTTTTTTTGGAAGGTTTCCTTTAGATATTAGCAGCTCAGAAAGAGAGAGAGAGGGAGGGAAGAGAGAGAGAGGGAGGGGAGAGAGAGAGAGAGAGAGAGAGAGAGAGAGAGAGAGAGAGAGAGAGAGAGAGAGAGAGAGAGAGAGAGAGAGAGAGAGAGAGAGAGAGAGAGAGAGAAAGGTGGGAAGTGTTAAGAAAAGCTGGCCGATCAAACTGTGGCATTCAGCGCATGGCACAATCTGAGGAGGAAACATTTTACGCACGGAAATAATGGTCATTCATTCTTGTTAAACACAAACGGTTTTTTAAATTTATTTTGTATTAAATGACAATTATTAACTACAATGTGGACAACCCCGAAGCCCAACTACAGGAGGGGTTTCTGCGCAGAGGGGGAGGTTGCTGTGAACATCGGCGGAGTCCGGGTGGTGCTGTTCGGGGACGTGTTGAACCGCTACCCGGAGAGCAGACTGGCGGAGTTAGTGAAATGTCCAATTCAAAATCACGAAGTCATCTCCTCGCTGTGTGATGACTTCGATCCGAGTAGGAAGGAGTTCTACTTTGACCGAGACCCCGATGCCTTCAAGTGCATCATCAACGTTTACTACTTCGATGAAATCCACATCAAAAACGGCATCTGCCCCATCTGCTTCATCAAGGAGATGGAGTTCTGGAAGATAGACAAAAGCGTTTTAGATGAGTGTTGTAAAAGTTACCTGAGTGAGAAGGAGGAGGAGCTGACGGAGATCTCAAACAAGGTGAAGGTAATATTGGAGGACATGGAGGTGGACCAGTGCTTTACGCGCGCCCAGCGGTGCCAGAGGTTCCTGTGGCGGCTGATGGAGAAGCCGGGTTCCTCCCTGGCGGCGCGCGTCATCGCCATCGCATCCTTCCTCTCCATCCTGGTGTCGGCGGTGGTGATGTGCGTGGGAACCATCCCGGAGCTGCAGGTGTCGGACTCCGAGGGGAAGCTCGTAGAACACCCTGTATTGGAGGGGATCGAGACCGTGTGCATGCTGTGGTTCACGGCGGAGTACCTGCTGCGTCTCGCCTCCTCTCCGAACAAGCTGAACTTCGCGTTCTCCTTCATGAACGTCATCGACTTCATGGCCATTATACCCTTCTACGTGGTGCTGTCCCTCACCCACCTCGGCACCTCGTCCATGATGGAGCTTGGGAACGTGCAGCAGGCTGTGCAGGCGCTCCGCATCATGCGTATCGCGCGTATCTTCAAGCTGGCGCGCCACTCCTCCGGACTGCAGACTCTGACCCAAGCGCTGAAGCAGAGCCTCAAAGAGCTGGGGCTGCTCCTCATGTACATGAGCGTGGGGATCTTCGTGTTCTCTGCGCTGGCCTACACCATGGAGCAGAGCCACCCGGAGACTCTTTTCAAGAGCATCCCTCAGTCTTTCTGGTGGGCCATCATCACCATGACCACCGTGGGCTATGGAGACATCTACCCCAAGACCACGCTCGGCAAGTGCAACGCAGCCGTGAGCTTTCTGTGCGGGGTGATAGCCATCGCTCTGCCCATCCACCCCATCATTAACAACTTTGTGGTTTTCTATAATAAGCAGAAAGTGCTGGAGACCGCAGCAAAACATGAGGTGGAGCTGATGGAGCTGAAGTCTGGCAGGGAGGCGCGCAGGGAAAGTAGGGATTAACAGTTTGAACAAGCTGAGACTCTCTGTAACTTTTTATTGTATTGCAGAAAATCACTGTCAATCATCAAATCCACCAAATTTGAAACATGTAAAGATAACGTTTACGTGTACAAATTGAAAAGAAGCCTTTGGGACCTGCGAGCACAGAGACATCTGTACAAAGAGCCATGGTGAAAATGTTGTATTTACTCTGCTGTTGCTTTCATTTGGAAATATGTGATGTTCTGCTTCTGCCTCTGTTCCAGTTATCTCTAGCTCTTGTCATTGTGAAGACTGTTGTTATTATGAGAGTAAAACGTGTGCATGAAAAAAGAAGATTAAGATACATTTATTTGTCCCAAACACATGCACAGACATGCACAAGCACACTGATGCAATTGTAGGGAAATTTAACCTCTGCTTTTAACCCATCTGGTGCAGGACACACAGAGCAGTGAGCAGCCATGTACTGCGCCCGGGGAGCAAGGTGCCTTGCTCAGGGGCACTAGACAGGGTAGGGAGAATCCTCTTGGATTTTTGGACAGATCAATCCAGGTTCGTCTTTTTGTCGTGGAGTCGAACCAGACACGACTGCCCGTAGTTTCTGCCACTAGTCCACCGCCTCTCCAAAAGTTGTTTTCTCCCCGTCGGGGAATTGAACCCCGGTCTCCCGCGTGACAGGCGGGGATACTATCCACTATACTAACGAGGAGGTATATGAACCCGCAATCTTCGTAGTCAAGAACGGCCGAGTAAAATGTTCTCTCTGTGTTCCCAGACATGTTTTCTTGTTGAACTTAAAATAGAGGGACAGGAGTAAAGAGAAACAGAATTTCTGACTCAGATCAAAAAGGACTCATATTAGCCCAAAACTCTGGATTTTGTCCCTCATCACTTAAATTAGGGAGATGTTGGAAAAAGGGTTATTTCAGCAAACAAAACCTATTTCAGTGTTTATATTGTCACATGCCACAAATTGGGGTATTTAAAAAAATCTAAAACTGAGCCTTACAATGCAACCCCCAGAAAAAAGCTATGTAAATAAAAGAGATTCATTTCTTCAGATCAGATTACTCCAGAATTGTTTGTAGGGGAAAGTAACACTTATCCGAATGGTGAGTCGTATGGAGCAGATAGTGAAAGATAGTGTGTGACAGAACAAAAAATAATCAAGCTAAATAAACCAAGACCATGACAGTACATGTGCTTTCATTATACTTTCTAAACTTGATTAAAAAGGGGAAGCTATTCTAATTTATATTGGCCCTGGAGACATCTAACCCAGCCAGACCATCACCACAGGTGGCTGAAGACTTCCATCCACTCCTCTAGTGATGTGAATAGGATGTCAAAATATATATATATTTTTTTTAGGCGTCTGTGCAAGTTGTGTTTGACTCAGAACCGTGTGTTTGTGTGTGTGTGTGTGTATTTTGTACTTCTGGACGAGCTTGACTTACAGACCTTGGGGAGAGAGGATATTTACCTCACTTTTTGTGAAACAGCTTCACCTGGCTTTTTGTTCGTTAAAACTTGGTTTGAAACTTCAGGATAAATTAGGTTTAATTATGAGTTAGAGCTGAGGTTGAGTTTAAATTTATTTGTGAAAGTCAGGGGCTAGAGACTGCATAATGTCAATATGTGTCCTCCAAAAACAGGAGCAACAGTTGGTGTGTATGTGCGTGTATGTAATGTTGGATCCTTTTCAACGGTCAAAATGTACTATACATTGTTGAATTAAATAGTCACTTTGTGTGCTTTTCCTTATTTTTACCTTTGAATTTGATTATAAACTGATGACATTTTTCAGAAGTCTGTCAGAAAACCGTGCATTACCTTTGTTTTTGGGTCTCAGAGCCTACATTTTAGAACATAGGACAAGATAGAGAATTCCCCTTGTATGCTTTGCCTCTTGTCCTATGTTCTAGGACAAGTCCTTGTCTGTGCATGTCCGTGACAAACTATTTGTTTATTTGTTTAATAGCTATTCTCATTTCCATATTTGTTCACCTCAATCAAATGTCCATGAAACTGCACAGTTCAGTGGTTACAAGAAAATGGAAATTTATATTCAAAGATTTTAAAAAATGGTTTTGTATTTACCATTTCTATAGGATTCAATACAGTTCTGTCTTTTTGTATTAACATTTGACCACTAAAGGTCTGGGATCCGTTTAACCTTGAGACTCAAGAGGCGGTGTGCCTTTTGTTGATACACCATTGATTTGTGTACCACAACTGTGTTTGAAAAAAAGTAGTTTAATGCGTTAATTTTTCAGCCATTTTATAGAAATGATACAAGGTTAGGTTTAGTTTTAGGTTCAGGTTAGGGTTAGGTGTGTTTGTGTGTGTGTTTGTGTTGTCCAGGTATAATGTTATGGTGATCTAACTCTGTTTACACAGTCACGTACTGTTCAAGTTTACACAGGGGACTTGTCTTCTTTGTGGGAACAAAAAGTCCACACAATGTAAATAATTAAATCATGACACTTTAAGGTGAAGATGTTTTTTAAGGTTAGGGTTAAGGTAAGGCACATAGTAACTATGGTCAGGTTAATGTAAGGTTAATGTTTGGGTTAGAGTTAGGGTAAGGGTTAGGGTTAGGGGTTAGGGTTAGGGTTAGGGTAAGAGTTAGGGTTAGGGTTAGGGTTAGGGTTAGGATTAGGGTTAGGGTTAGGGTTTAGGGTTAGGGTTAGGGTTAGGGTTTAGGAAATCAATGTAAAACAATCTATGATGCCGACAGAACTGTGTGCGTGTGTGTGTGTAACCATATTTGTGTATATACCTTCATCTGCATGTTGCCGTATGAGTTTCTCTTTTCTCCAGCCTGTGAATCATGTGTGTGACATGATCCGTGTTGGTGGTCTGTGAGAAGTGGAGCTGTCCCCCTTCGGGAAAACACTTCAAAGTGAGGCTATGTACACACCCACACACGCTGAACACTCAGAAAAACCCTGGCTCCCTCAACTCCATCTCTCTCCCACCACCACCACCCCACCCGCTGTTTCTCTCCATGTCTGAATTCTCACTCCCTCGTCTCTCCCCCTCCTCGCCCCCCTCCCAGCCTCGGATGATTATCTGTCAGCTTCACCGGCTGAGAGAGCAGCAATCAGATGCAGCGACATGTAAAGCGCTGGTGCTGTCATGTTTTTTTCAAGGGGTGGGTCGTGATGCAAACCATATAAATATTCAAATGTAAAAACTGTGTTTGCACCCTGAACGTTGAGAAAAATGAAAGAGAGGGGGATCTGTGTGAGGATGAGGAGGGATTTGAGAGACATTATCTGACATTGACTTCAACTAAATATAGCACTTCATATGTTACAGATGACTCAATCTCACTCCCGTGGCAAACACACAGGTTGAAATAACATGTTGCTGCACTGTACTGACCTTTAAAAGCCAAACAGACCCACTGACCTCGGCTCAGAATGGGCGGCTAATGTATGAACAGGTCAACGCTCGAAAGTACAATTCACTTCTCTCTGTGGCTCTCCTGCTAATGTTTGATCAATGACAACCTGTAAACCGATGCATCAAAGACGTTAAGAGGCTCTTTGTCAATACCTGGCTTCCACACGTGTGCTTTGATGCTTCACACGAGACGTCTCCCACAATCCTTTTAGTCCCAGAGTGCACATCAGCATCCGGAAGAGGATTTGACAGTAAATAGCTTTTGATTGAAGGAAGACTTAAAACGAATGATTAGTCATTTTTAATTAGTTCCCACAGGTAATAGTGACATTGTAGCGTGGGCGTGTGAATAGGTTGCTTTGGGTTCAGGTACGAAAAGTTTCACACACAGACACGCACACACATTCAGCCTGTTTTTCTTTAGTTTTTTCAGGTCTTTTGGGATGTATAGTTAGTACTGATGCAGCCGCTCTGCAGCAAACACACAGTGACATTTCTAAAATGGCAAATGCTGTTCATAACCACCACTCTGTTTGTTTTTTAATCTAAGTCTGACAGTTGGGTTTGTAGAAATCTGAAGACACCAGATTATGGACCGCAAGTCAATGCATTTTTTCATAAACCTAAAAATCTATTGAACAGACTCAAACCAAAAGGTATTAAATTCACTATTGTGTTAAGACAATTTAACGCATTACATTTTCACATCTGAGAAGCTGAATCCATCAAATATGTAGCGTATTTGTTTAAAACATCACACAAACGCTGTAATGGAGAATCAGAGTGACTCATTGATTAAGTGAATGATCTCTGTACTCTTGGTTGATGAGGTATTCATTTGTGTAATGGCTTATTGTAGATGGATTATAATAGTAATTATTGCAGCAAACACACCACAGAACAAATTATGAAAAATTATATAAAGAAAAAAAAGAAATCTTTGCTGAGATCAAACATAACCTGATTTTATTACAAAAAAATAGACAGAGAAATATCACAAAGAAGCAAAGAAACATATACATTCAAAGTGTAAAGTGATGAAGCTAAAACAACAACAATGATAAAAAAAAGACAGTGACTGTACATATGACAAAAAGCCCAGAGTGAATGAAAATTACATCTGGAATCACATTGTTCATGTGAACAAAGATCAGTCACTCACATGGAATTACATTCTTTCACCTATGCTATGAGTGAGTAGTACAGAAAACTAAAAAGGACAACAATCAGGATGGCCAGACAATATACAAGAACAGTCAAAATGATCCATAACAAGCAGTGCAATGTGATAATGAGACAGTTTTGTGTTGTTGCCATCAAGAAGCTGCTTACAACCTGGTCCCATAGCAACTTCTATGGGCCCCATAGACATTTATATCAGCCATGACTCATTTGAATTTGCAAGGTTAGCCTGTTAACTGGACAGAGTACTTATTTAGCTTGTAGCCACATAACCTTGATGTTCCTGTATCAGTAACAAAGAAGAGCCTTTACACTAATGCCACTCTACTTGTGCAGGCTCTTCTTTGTTTTCGTTGAATTGGTTCCGACCACCTGGTAGCTTGTGATGTGCGTTTAGTTTTTGTCTTTCCCTCTGTCATTATCACACATTTTCAATTAGCCGGAGAAACCATCACAACTAATGTTGGTGAGAATGAAAACATTGAAGGTGACATATTATGCTCATATTTGGGTTCCTACTTTTAATTTGTGTTATGACTTGAAAATGTTTTACATGCACTAATATTCAGAAAATCACTTTCCTCGAACTGTCCAATGCTGCAGCTCCTCCTTTCAGCCTCTGTCAGAAGAACTTGTTTCTTGCTGCTGTCTCTTTAAGGCCCCCCTCCAGATAAAAGACTCTCTGGTAATAGACAATGGTGACAGTCTGGTGTTCGCAGCAATTAGCAGGGCAGGCAGCCAATTCTTCAGATTCGAACATTAGTAAGTCAAAGTCAATGTCCTCAACATGGAGCCAGACCATGTCTCCTTTATCTGAAGTCATGAATTAGGTGTCATTATAGCAACATTTCCCCGTCAGCTTTTTATTCCGTGTCAAATGAATACAGCTAATGTCCCTCACCAGCAGTGGTCCTGTTGTCATGGCTCCAGTCTTTAAATAACAGTCTCTCTCATTATTCTGCCTCAACGAAGCCTTTTTGCTTTTAGTCTGGACTCCCACATTGAATGCATGCTGCAGTTCACTGTAATAGATTTATTTGCGCAACACATTATTTCCTTGAAGTCCAAAGCACGTCATACGTCTGAATCATGACTGATATTTTAGGGTGTTGCTGAGTTCGACAGGAAAGGAGTTGAATTACCTGATATATAATAATGCTCTATCCATATCAGCAGCGCACCTGGGATAGATTACTGACTGAAGAGCAACACCTATTCACACTCGCATTCAAATTGCCATGTGTAATTTACCTTTCTGATTCAGTGCAATGCTTACACAGTACCAGAGTCTGTGGGCGGGGATGAGTCATTTCTTCCTGATTTACATGTAAAGGTGAATATATGATATTTTATTAACTTCTTTAGCACTTACATACATTTACAGGTTTTATCAGTCTGTTAAAGTGACGTTTCTCTCAGCTTCATTCAGGCACATGCTGTATGGAAAGAATTCATTGGAAATAGTCAATGCAGATGATATGGATAAAAGTTCAAAGTAAGAGACAGCGGATCTGTTAAATCTGTCAAATCCTTTTTAGAGACCAGTTTTTGTCATTAACTCATTACTTATTAAAGCGTTACAGTAATGTGATGACTTTTTCAGTAGGCACCTTTCGTGGAGGTGATTGCCGATGAATGAAAAAAAAAGTGGCTAGTGTAGCATATTAGTTTTACTGCTGAGCAACTATAAAGTAATGACATTACCTTTTCCATGCATACTAATAACTGAGTAATTGATTACAAATTTTGAGTACCCAATACTGTTGATGCCATTCAATCAGACTTTTGCTGTGATGGAGGTGTTAAAGAGAACCTATTAAATACAACCCAATTATAATTGCCATTGTGCCACCATGAATGTTTCTGTAAATTATTCAAGCACTAGACCGTGCTGCAAGAAGGTTCTGGGTATAAACCTGCCAGCCAACAAAGTGCTTTGAGTTCTCCTCGAGCCCCTTTTGTCTGGGTCCTCCAACTTCCCACAGCCCAGAGACATTCAGGTGGGGAGAATCTGAGTGGTTGGTGTGTTGTGTGTGTGTTATAGTTTTTTCGTTTCTGTATGTCAGTCCTGTGATGGAGACCTGTCCAGAGTGGACCACACATCTTGCCCAATGTCAGCTGGAATTGGCTGCAGCCCCCTCGTGAGCCTCAAGAGAGAAGTGGATGCATAGATACACTTTCACACACATACATTTGCATAAAGAGGTGTATCAGGATGTGTGCAGAACCTGCTTTAGCCCTCCTTGAAAAAACAAGCTGTCTCATTTCTTTGTTGTTGCTTTGAAAAATGAAATTATTTCCATACTAACCTGTTTTCTGTCTGAATGCCTGCTATTTTAAAGAAAAAGTTTAAATTTCTTGAGTTGAAAGAATTGTACTGAAATGGATTTTATATTTAAACTGGATTGCCTTTTTTCAATTAAAACATTCAAAAAATACTTTTTTGGAATACACAAAGTTTACGCTCATGTTTGCTCGTCTGGAGTTTTTTTCCCTGGATATTCTGGAGCAGTGATACGTTTCTGGGCACATAAACACAACCTGTTGATCAGTGAACTAACATTAATTAATATTAATAGTATAGTGTCAAAAAACTAGCTTGTGCATGTGGACCAAACAAGAGGATCCTGTGGGGTGACCTGATAGACAAAGGCTTAAGTGCATCCACGTTGAGCTGCTGATCCGCAGCACCTATAAGACATTCTTTTGAAAAAAAAATTGTAAAAGTCAGTCCTGTGTTGTGTAGTTGTGTTTGTCAAAGAGGAATGAAGTTATGTATCTGGTGTTTTCATGTGATATGTGCTTCAAGGCCAGGAGGATTTGAGCAGTGACTCAGGCTGTTAATGTATTTCTGGCAGCTTCTGTCTGACAAACACACACAGGCTGAGTGTGTTGTTTTTGTGATTTCACAGAATTTTCTCTTGTTTTCTGCATCGGACTCTGATGCTGGCGACATCTTGGCGCCGTCTTGTTCAGTGTGACCCGAAAAAGTCTGAAAAACACTTCACTTCCTTGATTCCAAGAAAGGCTCTGGATTCGGCCCCAGTTTATCTCAAAAGTGGGAGACGACAATCTTGATGAGTGGAGTGAGAAACCCTTTTGTCTCTGCGCTTTAGATACGACAGTCCCTCTGACAGCTAAATTATTGATCCCGACAATTAATCTGTAAAAGCAGCAGGAAGGTGTCCTTTCAGACATTAGTTTTTTTCATTCTGCCGCTCCGATGCAGGGCGAGCACTCAGCCTGCTCCATGATTGCTTTGTGCTCCTCCTGGGCCCCCAGCAGCTCACATCTTTCAGAGAATTTGTTTTCAAATGGCATCACTGGAGACTCTTTGTGTCTCACTGTTCAGTTTTGTAAAGCACTTCTAGGTAAATAATGCATGTTCCCCCTGTAAAGGCCACTACACTGGCAGGGGGTGCAGAAGTTATTCTGTGTTTTTGTTGGCGTGCTGAGCAAACATGCACTGACCTATGTGTATGTTCTAATTTATGGTACAAATACTGTATCAGACGGTGAGTCTATATATAAGAGCTCAGTGTCTGCACTCTTACAAAACTTTATAGTCAATTGATTGGTGGGTGGTTGTCTCTACATCACTCTGTTTTGGATGCATTCAAATGCAATGAAGAAGTATATTAAATATAAATATATGAATTGAATTAAATTGGTGGTTTGTCATTAGAACATTGTAAGATGTAAGTGTTTAAGACAATACACCAAAATCCAACCAAACTTATATTTTTTTTATGAATAATTTGTGGAGATATCATGTTTTTTTTGTAAATTAAACAATTAGAATGGAAAATCTTCCTCTCAAATCAATGATAACTAGCAGTACTAACATTGAGGTCTGTGGATTATCCAGGATAATTGTTTAGCCTTTGTTGTGTTATGGCTCTAGTCCACTAATTTGACTATTTAGCTACTAGAAATTTTGTACATACATCAGTTTTCAGTGCGGTTTCAGAAGTTATTTGGTCAGGACTAATGCTTCATTGAAATAGCCGACGTACTGACTGAATATGTGTTGTTCAATAAATCAATTTGTTCTGTCTGTCCTGTCTGTCCGACGTGTCACCATGATAATGTTGGTTGATAACAGTTGTTAATATAATAACGTTAGTTGATATTGTTTGTCACTGTAATAATGTCGGTTTGCTGCTGCTGATGTAGCGAATGGCGTCCCAACTCCTACGGAAACATTTCCTTGCCCTCTCCCTTGTGGCTCTGTTTGGAGGGGACACTTCATATGTAGGGGGAGGGCAAACATACAACATTTCGTACAACGTACAACATTCCAGTCAACTTTACAATGTTTGGGTTGAGGCAAAACAATCTCAAAACGTACACACATTATAAAATCAGACACCAGAAGTAAGTGAAAACACAATAACTGGCTTGCACATTCTGGCAATTTATTTTGCTAATAATCCTCAGAATGATACATTTTTAAAGCTGATGAGCAATCACCAACTTTTGGATTTGATCAAACATAGTTCAATGAATAAAATACTAATGTTAATCATCCCGTAAAAAAATGTGTTCCCTTCAGCCCGAGCAACTTGGGAAACTTGAGAAAGCCCAACTGAGGATAATGTGTTCATAACTCTATTCTGGGCTCCTCGCTTTTGTAAATATCACGGAGGGGAACTCAATCATATGGTTGAGCTCGCTTCTTTTTCACATTAATTTCTTCCTATTTGCTCTTTAAAAGGTCACAGGCTGCAGAGCTGCCACAGGCAGGCAGTCACTCCTGGAGGGAAGGACGGGAATAGAACTGTTGTCCACGGTGTAGTTTGGGCCACAGGTTCATAACTGTGGTAGTAACACTCTGAACGCCCGGGGACACACATGTAAATGTAAAACTGACCAGGAAGGACAGAGATACAACATATTCTCTTTCCAACATTACTGTGGTTCATAATAGAAGGACTGAGAGAGTGAATGTCACATCAATGTTCTTTCAATTCCAGTTGTGTGTTCAGTGTGTGTGTGTGGTTGTGTGTGTGTGTGTTGTTGTAGCATTTCTGTCAGTTTTGTCCCAGCAATATTGTCTTACCCATGCAAGATACAGTCATGAAACTTTGGTGTGTAGTTGGTAACTATCTTTACCCAATGTACTCATTGCACTGCTGATGAAATGTAATAATGACTTCTTAATACTCTTTTTTTGTATACAGAAAACACAAAGAAATACACCTACACAAAACATGCAGAATACACAAATTATAAAATAGAAAGATAAAGCCCAAAGAAGAAAAAGGGAACCCAACGACCCCATCTCCAGAATCCCTGGCACGGGTCTCTACTGCTAAGGTCTTTTGAGGTTAAAAAAAAATAAAAATAAAGCCTCTATGACTGAGTCCTTTGCTCCATGGACTCAACCAGTTGGCAACTCTAAGGATATAATGTATAGGTACATCACATCTAAAGTTTGCATGTAATAATGTCATCATTACTTCTCAGTAACCATGTAATATCAATAATCACCTGTAATGATAATATAATTATATACATTTAGTATATTCCTATCACATTATTATATTTTAATTTCCTCATATTTATTACATATCCTACCTTCAACCAATTGTCTCACTTAGACCATATGAATACCTAGGACAGAGCTTGTCAAGATGGATAGCTGATTACTGAAATTCTCTGGAAAACGTCCATATATACTATTAAAATTTACAATTCACATGTTTTTTGACAATGATACACCGGTTTCCCCAAAAATGGAGTGGATGTATGAACAGCCGTATCTCAGGATCCAGCAGATTTCACAGTAATTTTGACACAGCGGCTCTCTAACCCTGCCAACAAACTCAAAACTCATCAGCACCTTGCACCGATCAACCACAAAATTAAAACCAGTTACATATTGTTTTAATGTTGCATATCAGCACATTTATCAGTTGTTAAGTGCTAAGATTATTGAAAAATTGAGTCGTGCTACTTTAATTGCAAATTGAATTTCCGAGAAAATGTCTTGTAATAGACAAACACATTTTAATTGTTATTTTTATGATGAGGGTTGACTGTGGGGAGACAGCAGGGATAGACAGCTTTGAACCCTGTGGTACTGTTATTCTGTATGTGATGTATTAAAGATAATAGATTAAATCTAGATGAGACGCACAGAGAAGAGGAGATGGTAAAAAAGTTCTGCTAGGGTATTCAGTGATGTAATATTTTCCTCTTCATCGACCAGGATGACCTGAAAAGAGCAGACACCTGGATAACCACATACACATAGATGATTATTTGCAGTATCTTAAGGTTGATCCTGACAAATGTTACCCCGAGCCGCAGACGTTCTTGGTCCCGTTCTTTAACTTCTTAAATGGAGCTATTATTAACTTTCCTGCAGAGGTGAAGCACTTTCTGGCTCTCAGACATTAATGAAAAGGTAGTCAGCACATGAATAATTCAGGCTGGTCCTCCTCATTCATGGCTGAAATCGGGCTCATATACCCTCTTCACCCAACACTTTCTCCTCCTTTAGCTGAAATCTACTCAAGATCTTTCTTTCTGCTGTTGAGATTTTCATTATGCGACTGTAGGGTTTGCAGAAAGACAGATTTCATCTCAGGATTATGATCATATGTCCACCGTGAACACAAACAGGAATCTATGATAATGTGAAAATTTCAAATTGTTAAGCCTCAGCAGTTCACAAAGAGCTGTTGGGGAAATCATCATTTGAGATTTGTCTCACAAATTCTCTCTTTATACTATAACTTAATAGAATTTATAGAAATGCTTATTTGTAAGTTATTTCTTTATCTTCATATACATTTATTTGAACAAAAGCCCAGTGATTTTAATTCGTTTTAACGTTGCAATGCATTGAAAGTGTTAGGTTGTCGGATTGTTTGCAGAACAGTCATCAGTTCACACAGAATTTTACTCTGCGACCTGTTTCATTAAAAGCCGTTTTCAGACCTACGGGGTAAAATTCAAAGCATTGACTATGGAGTTTACCCAGAGTTTCCCTTTCACACATGCACAACCCAGTGGGAGGTTTTCTGCACAGACACTTTCCCATCAGCAACAAATCCTTGCCATTATTCAGGCGACAGGTGGAGCAGGCGGTTGCAGCAGACAGAGGCAGGAAGTGACGTAATAACTCCACTGCGGAGGTAACGTGATTTTGTTTACAACACAAAGACACCGTCATAAGCTCATATCACCTTAAACTCTCCTGACTTCTTCGTCTGTGTCTTCTACTTGTGTCTCACCACATTTCCACTTGGAGATATTTGTTTTCTTTTTAGCATTTTTAGACATCAGAGCAAGGCTTGGGAAAGCAAGCAGAGCATTGGCAAGACTCCAGTCAATCTGGAAGACAAAGTCAGTACAGCCTGAGAACAAAGGTCAAACTCTACAACATCCATGTCAAACATGGTCTACTTAATGGCTCAGAAATGCTGGCGCGTGACATGAACAAGATAATCACCTTAAACGATGGATGCCTCAGGAAAACATGCTGCATCTTCTCACCTGAAACGATCTCAAATTAAGAACTTCACAAGAAGAGAGTGTGTTGCTAGAGATCAGATGCTTGCATATACAATTGCTTGGGCATGTGCTCAGAATGGACCAGGACTGCAGACCTGAAGGCCATGAAAGAGAGGGGTCTGACAGGGAGAGACCCAACACATAGCCCATGAAGACAGGCTCACATGGATGCCGATTGTGGATAACTTACGCCCTTCAAGGGATAAAGAGGACTAGGTCTAAAGTCAGTCTTTCAGTCAACTGTTATTACCAATACAGCAGCATAAGGATAAGAAAGAACAAAAAATGAAAGAAAGAAAAGAAGGAGTTGGTTTCATTTTGACAATTAGATAATTTTGAAGGAACATATCTCCACTGACATGGAGGTCAATCTAAATGTTTAATCACTTCAACACTTCATTGGCTTGATCACATTAGCCTCCCCACTGCCTGGGAATCAGTACACTGTGATTATAGAATCAATGGCTATAATCAATGTGTATGTGCAGCGCTGAATCATTGGGAAAATCCTTTGTCCCAAACCACAGAGGTGCTTTATATTATCCAAAGTTCAAAGTTATTTTTAGGCTGTTGTCCTCTAGTTCCTCAACATCTGACCCTAACCCAGCGTTTTCTGAGCAGTCTCTTGGGGCAAGAGGATTGATAACAGCTTGAGGTTTAACTTCAGAGATGCAGGACGTGTGCTGGAGGGTCCCCTAGTCCCTTGGCTAAAAGCTTGAAGGCAACAAAGGACAGTGTTTTGTTCCTCAGGGATGCTGGATGTCAGAGAACCTGCTATAGGGGATATTGAATATTGTTAGTGTATCTCCCTGGATGGTTCTGTTTATCCAAGCTATGAAAATCCACAAGGAAGGGTTCATTTTGCCACTAGACAATGCCCAGTGTAAAGAAAAGACGGGCAGACGATCAACAGACACAATGGCAAGCTGCTAGAACAGTGGTTCTTAACCTTATTGGAGGTACTGAACCCTGCAAGCTTCATCAGTGCATTCACCGAACCCTTCGTAATTGGAAAAATAAAATATGATTTCTTCAAAACATATAGGTATATATTTTATTAGTGCACAAAATGAACGATGCATCAGTTCACACAAAATCACTGTGTTCAAAGAACAAAACCAACAAAACATGAATTTCACACAAAAGCATAACTCAATGAATATTTACTTCAAATCAATGTGACTTTTGCTGTTGCCTTTCAGATACAAGGTCAGAAATGCGCGTCTTCACCTTGGCATGTGCCACTCTCATATCATTTTCGCAACAAAGTCTGTTCCTTTTCTTAATTTTCATGTCTACCATCCTCGAAAAAGATTGCTCGCAAAGATTGCAAAGATACAACGTTTTATAAAATTGTCAACTTGGCATTGCAAATCATGCATTGAGGACGCCTACTCCCATCACGTTCCCCTATACACGTGAATCCATATTGTACGTATTCGTCCAACCACTTTCTTTTTTTGCTCGTCATAGTAAGTATGAAGGGATTGAAAGATTCAAATAATGTGGCGTGATCAGCTGCAGCCAATGATGGCCAAGCGGACGTCTAGAATTATACAAGTGGGCTGAATTTATTTTCTTGTACCCAAAGAGCTGGTTTGAGATGAGGCACTGGCTCCTGACCGGCCCTTGAACTGCCGTGATACAAAAGCGATATTTGTTTCTGCCAATCGTCTTCATGACTCTTGTGCTACACCATGTTTTACCTGGAATTACAAGTAGGAGTCAGATGTGAGTGTTTTTTTTTTCATTCAGCTGCTTGTAATTATGTTAACATTATAGCATCTTAGCAGGGGAGAGTATGTATGTAAAGCATGTAAAGATTAAGAAGGTTGTCATTAGTGTCTCTTTCATATGTGGTTAATACAAACAGATGGAACAGCGGTCCCTTCAAAATGAGGATTCATAATTTTTCCTGGTGTTACCGGCAAATGGTAAATGCCCACAGTTGTTGCTGCCAAGATAACACCACACACAGTAATTTAAGATACTTACGTGGGCATGTTAGGTGAAAAATCAGCCAGAGAGACTGCAGTGATGAATCACAAGGTTTTTTTTTTCCTGCAGATTCCTGTCAAGGAAATGCATATTTTGTTTCTCAGTTGTTTCTACAGATGCCAGTAATTGTGCATGAAGTTAACCTATGCTTCACTTTTGCAAAACTTAATCATGTACACGCTAAATTCCACTGATCTTACATCAAATAATTTAACCATTTCCAGGATTTTCACGAGAATTATGTCTGTAAGTAAATTGGCCACATATATCCAGTGTTACCTAAGGTAAGTGCAAAGAAAAAATCAGATATCAATGGATTTCTTTCTTTCCATCTGAGCGTTTGAACTGAAGACAAAGAGGCCCCAATACCCTGGATCAAACTGGTTCACCCTGACAGAGTTAGTTAAAGACCTATGTTCTTTCAAAACTGTCTGAAAGAACAGCAATATTATCAGTCTGCATTATTATTCAAAATTTGCACCAATAAACAACAAATTCTCCGTAACTGAGACATGTGATAAATGCATTAACACTACAAAGCTGTGAAGATTCACTCAGCAGGGGAACAGGAGGACGCCCAAACCTCCGCCTCCGCCAACCTGACAAGTTGCAAGAAATATGGTCCCATCTTCGCTTCTGCTGCTGAGTTATGGTGTTAAATCGTGGTGAGAAAAGTTGTTTTGTGTTTTAATTATATCACAGTGAAGGTGACCGTTGACCCTTAGGATACAACATTTCATCACTTCTTCATAGATAGATCTTGGTGAGATACTTTGTCAGAATTAGAATGCGAATTCCAGAGTTGTAGCCAAAAAGTCAGAGTGAAGCATTTCACTCAAACATAACCTTTGACCGACAAATTATAATTAGTTCATCCTTGAGTGTATTACTGATAGTTTGCTTTCACAGGAATGGTATTGATAGATGAAATGGACAACCAGCACCAGCATAGATACATAACAAATGTGGAGGGCTCCATGTACCCCAAACTGCATGACACATCCTGGTGACTAACGTCTAGGCAGCCTCATGGACCTGCACCACCTGCTTACTGAGTATCGAAATGAGGGTAGGAATGATTTGAATCAACCTGATCTGCAAATCCTATTAATATCATGGCTTATTTCCAGTGCAGTGCTTCCACATAACAAATGCATGATTTATCTGTAGTGAAACTCACTTATTAAGCTACCTGCTAAGGATCCTATGTTTTCAAGCCTCTCTGTTCGTTAGTCGGTTTGCCAACAAGATTACGCAAAAAACTACATTGACACTGATTTCCCAATGAAGAATGCTTGGATCTTGATAAATAAAAATATAATATACACAAGTAAGCATCTTCAATCCAAAGTGGTGTTAATCTAAGTTTTAGCTAATCCTTAATTATTAGGGCCATCAACATAGATGATGATTCAATCTCACTGTTCTTCTTGGACATATCGTCAAAAAAGGTGCTAAAATGTCACTATTTGGTTCCTGCCCGCACCAAACAGCATGTACTTCTGGAAATCTCTGGCGTCTTCTTTCTCATCGTTTGTCCCATATAATAACTCAAAACGTGGGTACATCAATAACAGAAGGCAACACAAGATATTAATAACGCGCGATAGGTTTCAAGTTTTTAATCAAGTTAGAGATGAATATATTTAGTCTCTTAATTACACAGAAGAACAACTCCAGAGATCATCTTTTCTGCATGACACTCAGAGATCGCCATATGCAAATTCATGTTCCTTCCATTTCAATAGTAAATCACGCCCCCTCACAGAGAGTTAGAGGAGACTGCTGGACAAGAGTGGGAGTGAGCCTATGATTTGAGTAATCTCTCTCTCAATCGGCAGGCGCCGACTTAAATACCTCTGCTTAATTGCTGTGTCATGACGGGATAACTACCACTGTCGATCCAACCATTCACAGCGACTGACAGAACTTCACACTACCCAATGCTCCTCGGCTGTTTGCATGGTCCTGCAGGGAACTGTGGGGGCTCATTGGCGGCAAAACAACAGCAGAAGAGAAATTAACATAAGAGTCAAGGTGAGTTTCAGGATTAGTGCGTGTGAACATCAGATGTACAACTTGAATTCCACCTCAGGTTGACTCGTTTTCATTTTGTGCTAATGTAGCCTCTTCACACTTCACACAGCCACAGCAACACCATCCATGTGTCAGACATCTGAGGGCTTTAACACATATTTTGAGGGACAGTTGCCATATTTGCATTGAGTCGAAACCTTCAAAAGTTCCACCTCACCTTAACTGCCTTCTGCCATGGCCATTGAAGAAACTCTAACACTCAAATGGGGGCTTATAAATGTACTTACTTATTAACCCCTGTGGGACATCTGTCTGCAATGATTTTCTTCTTGCTCGTGAGGGTGTGTTAGTCGAATTTACTTGTGCTTTCTAGCTGGTTACTTTCGCTGTTGGTTCTGTTCCCAAGAAATTCAAGCGCAAAGAAGAAACAGAAAGGCATCAATCTCGTTTTTGACAGACGTGTTGCCCGAATATAAAAGAAGAGCAGAGGAGAACTACAATCAACGTGGGCATGAACTGAAGCTGGGTGCAAGTGTGTCGTTTTAATGCAAGCAGAGCAAATCTAAGCACAAACAGGGGATATTTGACTGTGAATGCATGGTTTTGAGTGCATCATAAAATCTGAACATGAAATCAATAAGTCCTGCTGTCAAACTGAACGCGCCCTTGAATAAAGATAGGGGAAAACAACCATATTCGTGTACATGTCCTCATTGGATATTTAGTATGGCCAGTAGATAATGATTCTCAGGCTGATGTTGTGGAGGTTGTTGACTGTCTGTACTGCTCTCCACCAATCGGAGCTGGAAAGGAACACTGACTCAACATTGCTGTTATAAAGCCCAATCTTTGTTTTGATGTTAATACTGTTAATACTATTGCAGGCGCCAAGGCCAGCAGAGGCCGTTCAGTTATAAGACTTTGAGTCCATCAACACAGGAAAAAACCTGAAACAAGGTCAGAAACACAGAAACACTGGAAAAAGACACATCACAGGGAAACAATGACTCACAGAATAGAACGCGAATTGAGCAGACAAACTGACACAGAATACTGCAAGCAGATATACACAAGGGAGGCTGCAGAGATAACTGAATACAGGTGAAACACACAAAAGGTTAAAAAAAAGACAAGAAATTACTCTTGGTGTTAGGGAAGTACAATACGTGGGAAACTTGTAGGTACTTTACATTAAAGCAAAATGCCTAGAAATGTCCCACACTAGTGGTTACCGAAGAGCAATACTTGGGACACTTGTTGGAACTTATCATTATAGCAAAATGCCTTAAATTGTCCCACACTTGTGGATAGGGATGTACATTATGTGGGACACTTGTAGGCACTTAACATTATAGCAAAAATGCCTAGAAATGTCCCGACCAATCAGAATGAGCCGGACACTTCTCGTCACTTATCTTTGAGGCAAAATGGGTTAGGGTTAGGGTTAGGTTTGCACGATAATATCCAGGGCCGCTGTAATGCACGGGCCATCCAAGGACCTCAGGTGGTGCTCCTAAGCTGAGAGTACGGTTATAATATTCTGAAATTACAGATAGATGGACATTTATTATTTAACTCTGAAAATACAGTTAAACGAACAGTAACAAAGCATTTATGCATGCTTATTTCTCTCCACTCGTCTGAGGAAGGGTCCGTTGCTTAGTCAGGTAAGTCATAGGTCAGTTTTGATTTAAATCTGGAAGCCCTTGCGACGTTTCAAAATATATGTATCTTCTTCACTTATTATCACAAGGGTCCATTAGAATAATCCAAAGAGTCTTTCAAGAAAACATTAAGTCCACAAAAGATGACCAAAAAATATATAAAATAACTCCATGGCCTATTCAAAGTCCTAGGAAATAACAAAAGGTCACGTCCACCAACAAAAGTCTCACAAATGTGCTGAGCTGGAGCAGAATTGTGACATTCGTGCACCATTGTCACTGCTCTTTAGGCCACTGAGATATGGGAAGTCCTCAGTGTTCTCCAAATCACCATTGATGGTAATTCGTGGGTTTGGAATTTATAAACAGCTGTCAGTTACTCTGTTCCAATTTAGTATACTTGTTTTATATCTGTGTTATGTCAAAAATGTTTTTATCTTATGACTTTAACAATAAGGGCTAGATGATTGAAAAAAAAAAACTTGTTTATTGCCACTTTGATCATTTATGTCGAAATCTGACTTTATGAACTGTAGGTTTCCTAGACTGAATCTTTTCCTTTCCTAGGTGAGCAGCATATTTATCTTTATCTCAAGAGAACTGAGTGTTCAAGGACAGAATGTTTTTAACCAAAAATGTGTGTGGGTGTGTGTGTGTGTGTGTGTGTGTGTGTGTGTGTGTGTGTGTGTGTGAGAGTGTTTTAAAGGAAGTAGCTAGCTCTTTAAGAGGCTAAAAATACACTTCAACACTGATGTACCAATGATGACTGACTGCCACAGTCAGAGCCAGACTTGTGGTACTTGGCTTCTTTCCTCTTATTGTATAACATAATGTAACTCAACACACATGCTCAATGTGTATCATCATTTTTCATTTATACACGAAGAAACTTCCACTCCTAAATTCAGGGCGTGAAACCTGCATTTTAACTGTGATTGCTGAGACAGGGTGACACTCAGCATGAGCTCATAAGATCAACATCAGCTGTCTCCAGCGCTGCTGTCACATGGCTGACCACTCCCAGGACAAGAGACAAAAGGACAACAGTCAGTTTCATGGATGTAAAGAGATGTGAAAAGTCATGCCGAGTGAATTTCACAGGATTCTTAGCTGTGATTTTCTTGGCAAGCTGGAGCAGGTGGGGGAGCTGGATGCATTTCAGGTGCTATGGAGGAGAGAGAAAGAAAAAGGCATAGGTGATAAGAGAGGGATTATTGACTGTGCTGTGCAGCGCAACGTGGAGACAAAACCTGCTCCATAATTAATAAGTCAATAACCTGCATACTCAATAACCTGTGCACCTATACACTAAGGAGATTAAAGGCTAACTGCAGTTTCCTCTGGCCATGATGAACCATATTTTAGCTTTCTTATATGTGGTCACCGTGCTTTGGCCTCGTGTTGGTGAGCAGGGAAGATTCAGTGAAATCTGTAATGATCCCTGTGGAGTTTATTTTTTATTTTTGGAAAATTTTAACTTTTTCCCTTTGATAAATATTATATTTCTAGAATTCTGACAGATGTGGGGTAAATTATAGGAAATAGAGGCACCAAATGCCACATTTTTCATTTTTCATTAGGGAGAAAATTATTCCATTATATTTTTATCGTATGTACACAAGTTATCACCTCATGCACATGAGAAAAAAATATATCACACATTTCAAGACATAAGGGGCACTGTAGTTTTTCTACAATACTCCTCACAGGTTTTAAGGGCTTAAAGACACCATTTTCCACACTGAGGCACATTTATAAATAAAGTTAATTTATAAAATCATGTAGAAACAGGTCTGTACTGGCAGGGCTGAACTCAGAAGAGTTCAGCCCTGCAACACACACACGACAGCTTTTCAGTCACAGAGCTGTGTTGATTAGAACACAATGCCCTCATCAGAAAACACAGCCCCTCTGACACTTGGGTCCTATTTATAGCTTTGGGAGAAATTATTGCTTTTTATCTTCATGGACTCGGCTGCAGGTGAACAAGAGAATAGAATGATCACAAAGGTGAATACTGAAGCAGCATATTAGCACTTTACAACCATTCACCCCTCCTCTACTTAATGTAGACTCTACACAGCAAACAGTTTGTCATTTGATGTCATTTCATACATGAGCAAGTTGGTTATGCAGAGAGATTTTCAAGAAAGAATGACTCCAAAATAAAAATCTCCACTCCCCACAGAATGTCAAGATTGTACTGCCCTCTAGTGGATAAATGACACACATCAAGATAAAGCAGTCTTGCATCTGTAATATTTTTTGTTTGTTTAAACTAGTATGAAAAGGACAAATCAAATATTACACAGGGAAACATTTAATGTATTTCTAAACTAATTTCTGATGGAATCGGCATACTGGCGAAAGATTATTTTGACAGTGTGCATGAACACGTGACCTGCACTGACAGGGCTCAATCAAATTACATATGTCCCTTTGATAAAGAACACCAAATCTGAATTAATACATGTTTTGTGTCGTATTTTTTAAATTTCCCCTCCTGTTATAGCTGCACATTGCAAAGTTGGTGTGACAGCATTCGAATTAGTGAGGAAATGTAAGTGTTTGACAGCAGCATGACCGAGGACAATACAACCTGCATCACAGGCTTTCCAATCAATCAAATATATGTTGAACCAATGTTAGATATCTGAGAAGCAGTGTTTGTAAGTGTTTCTCATAGAAAGAATGTTAGGTGATGAAGTAGACATGTTTTCCACTCTCCTTACTTTATATTTTTGATTGATCACTTCATGAAGTGGCTTCCTCTGCTCCATAATCATAACTCCCTGGTTTTTGTCGGTTACCATTTGTCAAAAAGATTTTTGAAATATGGCCCAAATCAATCATGTGAACATGTTTTTGTTCTATTTGTCACAGAGCACTGCACGGACATTGTGAGACAATTCCAAACCACTTCACAGTGAGCACAAGCGTTTGAGCTTTGACAAAAATAATAATGTCATGGAGATGGTTGTGTTATAACGTGTTACTTAAGTTTGAAATTTCATTCACATGTCAGGATCATTTCACCACTTGTTTTGTGCTGTTGAAATTAGACAAGGTGAATGATGGGTTGTGTAAGAAAGCACATGGGTCATACGCCTTCTGTGGGACCATCAGCAACAGTAGATTAATAGTTTCCTGTATTTCTGTAGGGCCTTTTATTACTGTACCTAAATGTAATTGTGATTTACTGCATAAACAAATCAGTGTGGTTATATTTATTGCAAATGATGAATATATTTTTACACATTTCTTTTAAAAATGCCCTTGTGGGAGATTACAGATAGAGATTTGTGTGGATAGAAAAGTGTTGCGTGTGGTACTAGAAACACATGTTGCATTCTTGTAATTGGAAAAGATATGTCACAATAATCTCAACCCAAAAGTTGAATTACAATCATTTTAGATTTGACTTGCTTCTTACAGTCACGTTTATAAAGAATTTACCTGCCTCAAGTGCTGCGATACTGTGACCGAAAGGACATAGTCACATGATAACAGAGAGTTGTATACAGGATCTGGATGGTCAGGGGGTCAACTGTCACAAGAGCCTCAGCAAAGAGTGAAGGCCTCAGCTGCCCCAGTCTTTGTCTTTAATGCTAACTGAAAAGTCATTGTTCTATCCGACTGTGGAGGGGTGTCAGATTTCAGCTGACTATTGGTCCAAAAAGGGTAAATGACATACTAAATAATATAAAACAGTCTGCGCCCCTGGATTGATTTACATTTTTGGTCTGTAATTATTACAGTTTTTATATTCTTGTTGCTACATATTATGTGGTTATTATAGGCTATGTCGTTTTACTTTTGATGTATTTTCATAATGTTAATTATTGTGTTTACATATTAAGTAAACTAAGACGTCTGAACCTCTTTAATGTTTGGTCTGTAATTATTAGTTTATAAATTATTAGATATTGTATTTTTTTATAGGCTTGTCTGTAATTATTACAGTTTATATATTATTAGATATTGTATTGTTATATTAGGCCATGTCGTTTTACTTGATGTATTACATATTAAGTATTCTAAGACGTCTGCACATCTTTAATGTTTGGTCTGTACTTATAACAGTTTATATATATTAGATATTGTATTTTTATTATAGGCTTGTCTTTAGTTATTACAGTTTATATATTATTAGATATTGTATTGTTATATTAGGCCATGTCGTTCTACTTGATGTATTACATATTAAGTATTCTAAGACGTCTGCACATCTTTAATGTTTGGTCTGTAATTATTACAGTTTATATATTATTATTTATTTATTTGAGTCACATACAGGTGAAAAATTAATAGACTGTGTATAAAATACATCTTTCTGAACTGCTTGTGGGGAGCCGAAGCTGCGTTTAGCTTCCAGACTACACTACCCAGCATGCAGCAGCACTTACGTCCGCTGGCTCTATTGGCTGACGTGCCCACGCCCCTGACAGCGTGCTGCTGCTCGGCTGCTAACTGAGGATTCTGAAGCAGCCTGCAGAGCTGCAGTGACCATTACAACCAGTCAGCAGCATGGCGGCTCCCAGCAGAGTCTTCTGTCGCTTATTAAACAGGCACAACTCTTCTTCTCCTCTGAGGACTCTCTACCCGAGGCTCCTGAGCGGCGGCGCCCGGCGGCCATACTCCCACCAGGAGACCGGAGCTGAACTTGGGGAGCCGCGTGAAGCCGCCGCCGCCAACTTCGGTCCAAGTGTGAAGAGCAACGATAGACAGGTAAACACCGTACAGTCTATGGTAAACACGCAGGACTGGTTCTGAACATGGGGCTGTGACATGCGAGCTGACGTGGGGGGGCTCGGGTTGTCACAGGCCAACACGGTAAACCAGCAATAGCGATTGCGACACAGTCCTCACTCGCACCACCGTGAAAGGTCAGTAAGTCGAGCCTGTGAATAGTGTGTGGAGAAAGAGTCAGCTTCACTCAGAACATCCTCTGGTCAACTGGAGATCCCTCAAGCACCAGCACAGGCCCCGGAACTCATGTATGCAACTAGATGTGCATCGTTTCACAGCCACTAAACTATTGGTTAATAATGTAATCTTAAAGTGGTTATTATACTGTATAACCTATTAGACTCAATGTATGTGATCTCAGGGTTAAAAAGTATTTTATGTTCAAACAAAAATATATAAATGGAGACGTGAATAACAGCATTTGTGTTTTAGGGTGATGTGATATAATATTCTTTGTATAGCTCCTCCAGAGTTTATTGGTGCTTAACAGAGAGAGAGAAAGAGAAAATTGAAAGAATATCTGCAATTGAATAACCAGTTCATAACAGACAGAAAAGTAAAATGTGGTTACACTCAAAAAGATAAACACATAATGTCAAAAGCGTGTTTGTCTCATCTTAATAGGTAAATGTTCTAATCTGGGAAAAACCAGCAGAGCTCCATTAAAAAAATGAATTGAAAAGTTGTTAAAAACATGCAGATAGTTACTAATTAATACTAAAGATCAATAATTTAAATTTTAGATAATAAAATCAGCATTTAAAGTTTAGAAATGCAAACAAATAAATACTGATAGAAATGAAGTATAAATAATAAAAACAGGAAATGTGTTGTGTTGTTACTAGCTTCCCACACAAGAAACTAAGAATGAAACAGGAGGGATGCACTCAAGTTAAATATCTAACCTGCTGCTGAGGCCCATGCTGACACAACAGCAGCTCACTGTTGGCCGTCAAAGGTCTGGAGCAACTCACAGTGTGACTGATCCTATCAAGCCTTTTAATGTGTGGAGGCATTCATTCTAATGTCACAAAATCAGGATAGTCACCTGTTCCATGTTATAACACACACAACTGCTGTTTCATACTCTGCAGGGAAATCACTCAGCACTAGACTGAGGCACAAATATTCCCCGACAAGATACGGATAAGGAGAAAATAAACATACTAGTGTGTCAACAGTAGAAATTCTTGTGGTTGACGAAAAAAAAATACACAGCAAGGCTAGTGTAGCCTCATTTCCACCGGGTTTCTGTGTTAGATCAGCTTATATCTTCCCTGTTGTCTTCATCTCCAGAAACGACTGCGAGACGACAGTTTACTTCCCTTCTCAGCGTTCTTGACCGACAACTTTGGCCGGAGGCACAGTTACCTACGGATCTCCCTGACCGAGAAATGCAACCTGCGCTGTGAGTACATGTACTTGCTGAGATGTATTAAAGGCGTCATTTAATGAAGAATGTATCTACAGCTGCTACTGCTACAGAGCCTCATGTAATTGTCATGGGAAGACTGCTGGCAGTGTCAGTTGTCAAATTCCAAAATGCTTCAGCAGACAGATATTTGTTGACCAGGCTGTAGAACTTGGATCTTTGTCATCTTACTGAAAAACAACTCCATGCGTCCAAACATATTGGGAGTCTGTTACAAAGAAGAAGAGGCAGCGGAAGAGGGGAAGTGCCGTTATAGTTTTCAAAAAGCCATGTCTCTTTTCGTAACGCCAAATTTTTGCTCAAGGCATGTTATTTGATATAATTTCCCTGCATCATAAATGGAATGCAATTTTGTATTTTGTGTGTAGCAATAACATTAGTTTCGTAAAAAATATTCAGTGTTGTGTAATCCTGTATGCAAACAAAATGCACTTACATCTGATGCTCTACTTGTACTCAAATATCACTACAATGTAGGATGTATCAAAATTTAGATCGGGTTTAATATTTTTCACGTTACCTGCAAATCACGTTAATCCACCTGAAATCTACTACTAATGTAAAAAGACTTTACAATAACATCAGCACAATTATCAAAAATACAAAATCAAATCTGTTCACTATGGGACCATCAAACAAGGCTAACTCACAGCTGCCATGTACACAGTTTAAACCTGAAAGGGTGAGGCCTTCACCATGTGGCCAGCCAGGTCTCTTTGTTCACTAAGGAGTGAGCCAGGTCAGCTGACTTCTCATATGGCTTCTGTAGGTGGAGCCACAGGAGGAAGTAGTAGGCCAGGTAAGAGAGATGAGGGGAAGTAGAAGATTATCCACAGAATTGTTTGACGAGTATGAAAATGATTGGAACAGACCGATGTTAGTCAGTGCTCTAAAACACCATCTTCAAAACAACAAAATGAGAGAATATACTTGGTTGAATGGTCTTAATATTATGGGTTAAAGGTATCTGCTGAGTGTCAAAGCACATATTTTGTAGATTTTTAAATATTTGACTCCTTTCTATTATCAGGTCAGTACTGTATGCCAGAGGACGGGGTGAAGCTTACCCCACGGAGCCAGCTGCTGTCCACCTCGGAGGTCCTGACCCTGGCTCGCCTCTTCGTCCAGGAGGGGGTGGACAAAATCCGCCTCACCGGAGGGGAGCCCCTCATTAGACCTGATATCGTGGAAATCATTTGTAAGAAACAAAACACATTTTTGGTTGAAAGGGGATCCCCCCGATACCTCAAATGATTGTGGCTGACACTTTTCATAATACAGTATAAGCAGATGTGGTGACAGTCTTTTCAGAGGAAGGATTCAGCATTTGGTTTAAGACTGAAGATTCAATATCATTTTAAGCCTCTTGACAAGATTAGAGTTTTTGTGACGTGAGCAGAGAACAAGAGAGGAGACCGATTTGTCAATGCAAGACTTTGTGTAGAGACACGATGCAGGAGAAAATTAGTTTTCACAGCTTAGCTATGTGATTCACCGAATGACCATTGTCACTTAATTCTACTGTAACAGGCTGATTCAGCGATGAACGGGGTCAGGCTCAGCCAAAGCAAAGCAGTGTGACCGGTAGCTAATGTGTTTGTAGAAAGACGAGCACGGCCTCGTAAAGCTAAGCAATTATGACCCATCATGTGACTGGCCTCACATAACCCCCATTAAGTTTAGTGGAGTGGATCATTTTGATTAAGTGGAACCAGTATCTCAAATTGTAGATCTAACACAGTGTTTGTTTCCTGGAAAAAAAATAGTTAAGAGCCATGCTGAGAATCTTGAGATCATCCATGACATTTGCTAAAGGTTTCGAATCAAGCAAGTGACGCATCTATTCACATCGACTTTGTATTCAATCTTATTGCGCTTTGTGTTTGGTCTAAACACACCATCAGTCCTCTCATGTATGGTTAAATTATTTTCAATTTATTAACGCATTCTTCTCAACTTAGTTAAGACCAGTATTGAGATTAGGTTAAGTTTGACCTGGATAACTTTCCTGGAGAGTTCTTTACTCACGTCCTCATCCTCCACCACAGTTCTCTCGCTTTGGGTCTCATACTCACTCTCCTGTTCTTCTCTCGTTCCCATGTTTCCCTCTACAGCAGAACTGAAGAAGCTGAAGGGCCTGAAAACCGTAGCGGTAACAACCAACGGCATGAACCTGGCCAGACTTCTGCCCAAGCTGAAAGATGCCGGCCTTGACCTTATTAACATCAGCCTGGATTCACTGGTCCCCGTCAAATTTGAGTTCATTGTCAGGCGAAAAGGTAGAGGAAACTTTTTGATCCATAATATCAGCTGAAAGACATTAGAAACGGTGAAGTTTACAATGCAATAGGAAATGTAATGGCATTTAAAACAGGGATGAATATAGGACACATAAAGTACAGAAGGTCAGTGTAAAGTTGTTATTGCTGTCAATATTTAATTTGATTCAGTCTGCAGTTTCTTCAACACATTCCAGCTTTACCTCTAGTATATGATGCAATATCATCATCTTACTCTTCTGATTCTCTAATCCTTAATATGCTGTTTCACCTAAATTAATACTATATGTGGCTATAGTTGTGGTTCTATTAAGTTACAGCATGAGCCTGTTAGCTCTGAACACTCATGGTGTGGAGGTAACAGCAGGTGAGAGCGCTGGGTGGTTGGCTTGTAGGAGGCAGACACAGATGGACAGGCAGAGATTAGGGAAATGATGGAGAGAGAAAATAGAGCAGTGGCAACATTGGTAAAAAGAAGCAGCTTTCTGAGCCAGTCCTTTTCTCTAACATCTGATTTTTAATTTTTCTAGAAACAAATGCCCAGCCACAATATGGAAGGCTAAAGCAAATTAGTATTATTCAAATCTATCAATATTTCTGAATGCAGTGAGGAGTCTTTCATTTCAGTTCCTTTTCTCACTTCAGTTAATCCTTAATGAGATCATTGTTACAACTCAGTCCAGTAGAAAACCCATTTGCAACATGATGAATGAGTCTCCCTTCTTCTCAGCTCCCAAGAACCACCATCAACAAATTATTACAGCACGTTTACAGGCTAATTAAAACTCTTTTTTCATCAGGCTGGGCCAACAGCTTAAACTTACCTACTCAATTGAAAGAAACAAAAAGAGAAGTTACTAACCTTACTCCTAATCAAAAAAACAGGAAAAACCAAGGGTCAGGTCTTAACACATTTCACAAGTTACAAGTCGTGCTCGCAGGAGCTTGGGAAAGCCGTCCTCTTAACCTGCGAGCTGGGAGGCTGGAACCAATCAGCTCGCTGGGGATGAACCTACACACTCCCAGTCAATCATCCACTCAGTCAGTCATTGAGCCAAACACACCTGCAACACATCACACACAGGCACTAGCGCAGGGAGAGAGATCCACACCACAGACACGTTAGATCAAAGTACATACACCTATGCACAGGACATCTCACACAACCTCAGGGTTGTAAAATCATAAAAACATTTGTTGCTTTTAATATACATTTTCTAGCTGTTGGCAACGACTCATACAGGTCCTCCTCTGCCCTCTATTGATGGTGACTCTGAGGTGATACCAAAGCCAAAGTCACGTCATGATCTATAATATTTAGCTGTCAAGAATACTTTTTCGTCTTATTTGTTATGTTTCCCATGGTTTGGATGGTTGAGTTACTCCTTTGCATAAAAGGCAGTGAAAAATCAACGCTCAAAAGTTGCATAATTGTATATAATTATATCCAGGTGTTTTTGTGAACATTGTTCAAATTCAAAAGGGGTCCCACGAGGCTCAGTCCTAGGACCTGTAAGTGTCTGTTTTGCAAAGAAGTGCTCACAGAGGTACAAACTCCAATTTATGTCTCCTCTGACGTACAGTTCAGAGCATTTGAACAGAAGGGGGCTTTTTGCACTGACCTCTAACCTAGTTGTTGCTTGAGTTTTGTAAACTCCCCAGCATATTCAGACATAATAGCAGACGTTTTATCTTGCACAGTAGGAACATAGCAGTTACCAATTAGTTGGGGTCTATTAGGTTCTAACCAAGAAGCCCATGCTGAGAGGTGACAGTGCAAACCACTTGCACCAGTATGCTGCTCCTTCTAAAATACACTTTTACCTAAAAGATAAAAGATCCCGATTAATCACACACCATGTCCATCTTTCATTTGAAATGATAGCTCTGAATTTGAAGTTGCCAAACTATGCCGATATGTTGGATTCAAAGTGTTGATTTCTTGTCTGAGCTAATTTCAGTTTTTTTCCTCAGGGTTCCACAAGGTGATGGAGGGCATTGATAAGGCCATTGAAATGGGCTACAACCCTGTCAAGGTATCTCATTCGGCTATGCTTGCACCTGTTTACTTTTTACCTTCCCCACATTATTAACTTTTGCAAATGATTTGACTTGTTTAAAATCTGTATTTGAGTAAAGAATAGAGCAGTAAGTGGAGACAAACACACAACTCAGAAAACAGTAATCCTGTGAATAAAAGTTTAATAAGAGTGGTTATACGGTGAATGGTTATAGGAAGTCTCTGGCACGGTCGTCATGCTTTGCGTTGTTGTGGATGAAGCCCTGGAGGTCACAGAGTGATCGACAGGAGACAGGGAGGAAACAGGAAGCTGGTGGTACAATTTTCTTCCCCGCCATGTGGTTCTCCTTTCCTAATTCCTTACGGCTAGTCCCTCACATCTTTCCTTTACCTTTTGACGTATTCCATCGGGGACAACGAATAGTGGTTAGGAAAGGAGATTATCTGACTTCTCCAACCGCAGCCTCAGTATTAGATAGTCTCAGATGATTAGTGTGATACGTTGTTGGGAGTTGCAGGGGGGGGGGGGGGCAGGACAATCTGTCCTTTTCTTAATGCTGTCTTTAATGATTTTTCCCCCCATCATTTTCACAACATAAACAAATGTATCAGTATCACAGAAGCACTTTTTCGAAAACAAATGTGAGCAAGAACCATATTTCGTGAAAAGTTCCCTAATGCTGTCTTGATTATTGTCAGAAGCAACAGTGAAGCTCTTTATAATCCGAATTATAGATTAGTATAAGTTGTCTTGAGGAAAACACTGGCTGTTACTTCCTCTTGATTGTAAACTGCTGTGGCAGCAGAGTGTGGTTGAAAATAGTGCTGATGTAACATTTCATCCAACACTTTGCCCTCAAACCTTAGAGTTACTTGTCTGCTTCCTGATTTACTATATATCACAACTAATATCTCGACAATATTGCACTGTGCATTGAAAAAATGTTATGACAAACACACTAATGAACAAATTTACATCTAAACATCATCTGCATAAGCATCAGCCTTTGAAAATCCCTCACTGACTATAAAGCAGTGGAGGAAACATTCAGCGAGCAGCTTCTCATTTTATACCAGGAATGAGGTTATTAATGTTAATTCTGTCAATAAGTTGACGACTGGCCTAAAGTAAACCTGGTGAGTGTTTGTGTGATCTCAGCTCACCACTGTCAGAGTTCATAAATCATAGTTTGTGAGGGAAGATTCTTCACACTCTAACATCACTGTACAACCACAAGTGTTTCTCTCTGTCCAATAAATCCAGCAGAGTGAGACATCTTCTTTCTAGCAGATAGCATCACTTCTCTGTCAGTGGTGAACTTTCCCCATTGAACTTTCATTCATATCTAGCAACAATTTCAGTTTATACAAAATCTATGAAAAAAGCATTCATTAAAAAATATATGAGGTTAATTTATGTATAAGATCAAAATTGTCGGCTTGTTGCTCACATCTTTCTTGACTGCAAAAAAAAAAGACTAAATGAAATATCAGGGACATCATTAATCTGTGGGGTGTATTTTGGCAAAGTCTTGTCAAACCTACAGGCCGTTTGAACTAATTGATTCTTTCATTTCCATTAAGTAATTTTACCTGTGGGTGCTAAAGTATCTCACCACTGTGGGACTTATCCTTGTAGCTGAGGAACAAAAGGTTTCTGAGCAGTGTCTGAGCAGCTGAGTGATTATATTGTTGTGTGCTGCCCCCTGCAGGTCAACGTTGTGATCATGCGAGGCTTCAATGAGGACGAGCTACTAGATTTCGTGGCGCTGACAGAAAAGAAGCCTCTGGAGGTTCGCTTCATCGAGTACATGCCCTTCGATGGTGGGTGCTCACTTCAGTCTGTGTTTTACTCTACAGGTCAGAATTTGTATATAGGCTTCTATTACCAGGCTGAACATGATTTACTGCCTTGACATCCAAGGTAATTTAAATATGGGAATTTTGCAACGAAAAATATTGAATAATTTTGCCTACACTGCCCATAGCTTCTACAGCAGACTTGTTCACAGTGTTCACAGTGTTCTATTCTGGTTGGTTTCTGGTGACTCAGCATAGCTTGAATTTTTGCTACAGTTTGTTCTTATTGTGTATTTTTTTAATAGTTAAATGTGTTTCCTCGTCTGTGACGAAAATGTGGTTTTCTTTATTTGTGCTTGTATTTACATTATTAACGTGCTGCTCATGCAGAAGTCACTTTGGTGCTGGTTGTAAAGTTATTGTAAGATACCACAGCTTGTGCTATGCTGCATGCTACACTGACCCCCACTGGTTTGTCTCCTCACTGCAGGCAACAAGTGGAACTTTAAGAAGATGGTGAGTTACCAGGAGATGCTGGACCGCATTAAGCAGCAGTGGCCCAAACTGGAACCGCTTCAAACTGAACCCACCGACACAGCCAAGGTCAGAGAATACAACTGTAATGCAGATTAGTAGGAATTCAGTTCATCAAGGCACGAATTCCAAAAGATGTTAGAAATATTTCCTTTGAGAATCTGCTTTCAGAATATATTCTGTATTTTATCAGCTGACACGAGAATAATTGTCAACCACGTTTCTGTGTCTTGTTTCAGATATTTAAAGTGCAGGGCTTCAAAGGTCAGGTGGGCTTCATCACCTCCATGTCCGAGCATTTCTGTGGCTCCTGCAACCGCCTGCGCATCACCGCAGACGGGAACCTCAAGGTAAAGCTACAGTGCTCTTCCAATGAGCTGATAGTAAGGTTGGTTTTTCTATTTAAGGATCTCACTCCTAGCTCTGTGTCTTCCCTAAGGTTTGCTTGTTTGGCAACTCTGAGGTGTCTCTCAGAGACGTCCTGCGTTCTGGAGCACCAGATGAAGAGCTACTGCAAATCATCGGAGCAGCAGTGGGCAGGAAGAAGAAACAGCACGCAGGTAGATTTGTGTGAAGTTCATTCATACACGGCACCTCGATAGTGATTACTGAAGAGTGTGAAGTGATCTCTCCCTGTTTGTCCTATTAGGCATGATGAGTATCTCCCAGATGAAGAACAGGCCTATGATCCTCATTGGTGGGTGACATGGCTGTACGTACAAATGTCACACACTCACTCTGTTCTCTCACTGCTCACTTCAATACCAGTGCTAAGATGATACGTTTAAAACAGCAGCGATACCTAAACCGTGTCAGAACACGACAATTCATAAGAACTGCTTTTTGATTACTAGGGTAAATTGGAAGTTGACGATTAAACAGTTAACAGTTTAAAGTTTACTTAAATTAAATATAGAAATAGGAATATTTAAAATTGATGATGCTTTAAACATGCAACAGATGCGAAAAGAAATCTGATTTTGAAGGCTAACAATATGTTGAGTGGCACCGGATCTCTACTCATGATTTATTGTATCATTGTCATCGCAGCGCCACTGTACATTTTAACATGAATGTTGTTTGTTTTTGTCGAGCAGTTTCAGTGACTGATGTTCTTTTGCCAACAGAGTCTTTGACAGCTTCTCTGACAAACTCACATGACAGTCAGAGGGCTTCCTCCATTGGTCCCCAGCTCGCAAACGACACATTCCCCTCTCAAGCGACGGCTCCTCACGCAGGTCTTTCAAGCAGCAGAGTCCTGAGTAGAGAGCGGTTTCTGTGCCTTCCAGATCCCATCGCTTCAACACCAGCAGACATCGTTGGCTGCTCTAGAACCTTAACGAGCGGGGGAACCCATCTGTGGAGGAAGGAAGAAAAACCTAATGTGACGGCCGACCTCCACAGTGTAGCACCGCCCCCCCGCACAACATGCACAAATGTCACAGGCCACATTAATGAAGACTGTCTCAGGGACGCACAAGCCAGGGGTCCTAAAGCTTTCAGGAGCCACCTACACAGGACCCCAGGAGTATCGATTTTTTGCACATTGATGAATCCCAAAATATATCTTAACCATCGCAGCGTTCGACTGTGCTTCAACCACAGCTCCAGCCAAGACTCCGGCGCCAAACTCAGACAATCCGTGAGTGATCAGAACAACACTCACCAGAATGGAACCACCGAGGTCCAGCTGACACACACAGACGCCCAGGGCCGAGCCACCATGGTGAACGTCGGGGGGAAACCTCCCACACGTCGGACGGCCACAGCACGCGCCACTGTCGTCTTGGGTCCCACCGCTTTCCAGCTGCTTCGAGACAACCAGCTGGCGAAGGGTGACGCCTTGTCAGTGGCGCAGTTGGCCGGCATCATGGCTTCCAAGCAGACCTCGGCCCTCATCCCGCTCTGCCACCCGCTCCCTTTGGACCACACCTCTGTCACCTTTGACCTGGAGGAGCTGCAGCACGCCGCGGTCATAACGGCAACGTGTAGCACCACGGGCAGGACCGGGGTCGAGATGGAGGCTCTGACGGCTGTGTCCGTGGCAGCGCTGACCGTCTATGACATGTGCAAGGCAGTGAGCCATGACATCATCATCACGGATGTGAAACTGGTCAGTAAGACGGGCGGGAAGAGGGACTTCCATCGACACCCATGAGCACATCCTCCAACAGTGAATCTGAAGCAGGAAAACTGAGAAGCTTCAAAACTGATTGTTTGAATTTTCACTCGGATCTTAATATTTTTCTACTAAAACAAATGAATGCCATGAAAATTATTTAAAAGATGTAACAATCTCAAAGAAATGCCACATTAAGTGTTTTTGCCTGCGTCTGCTAAACTCTGCCTGTAGCTCACTTTATAACCAGTGATATTTGACCTGTTTAGTTACAAAAACCGCACTTATCTCTATGGACCGTATCTAAAGATGGACAACGCGTCACCACTTCTTCCCGATATCCAGAAATGAACTTAAAATATCACCGATACGAACGCCATGGGGCACATTTGTAGCCACAGTCTGTGCAGAACAAATCGGGACAGTTGCAAGGTCTGGCTGATAACCGAACTCGACCAATCACGGGTCAGTACCAGCTGTCAGTCATGATGTTGCCCTGTTATCATGTCTTCAAAAAACTAATTTCAAACAAACTTAGCAAACATCAATGTAAATTAGAAATTTACTTTAACTTAAGTTTGGTTCATGCCCCATTAACTAACATGGAGGAGGCATGGTTTATGACTTAAAGTGCAGCCAGCCACTAGAGGGCGATCAAGCTGCTTTGGCTGTGACGTTGTCCACATTTATATACAGTCTATGCTTCTCTTACACTAAATGAATCATGATATTTGAACAGCACAACATTTTATCATGTATCCAGCAGTGTTAAGCAAATAATTACAGTGTCATACAAGAGAATTTATTTATTTTAATACATTAACAGTACGATCAACAAGTGGAGGGTTTGGAATAGACTTAGAGCTGCAATGTTTATTTTTGCCTCTAGAGGGCAGCCTAGTATTCCTTTAAAAAGCCTCGGGGAGGTTTTCAGTGAAGGGCAAACGACATGAATGTTAAAGATGATTGAATAAATTATGAAGGTCGACACAGAATGAAGTATCAACAGAGTGATGAGGTCAGAGAAGTGCGTGCTTCTGTGTCCTGGCTGTTTTTATCAGGTTTGTGTCAAACCTATGTCTTCCTCTCAGTACCTGCTTAATTAACAGAAGTTTTTTGTGATTTTAATTCATTTGTATGAAACATGAACCTTCTAAATTTTTGTCAGTGACATAATTGGTGAAGATATTGTCTCAACTTGAGCATTTAATTGACTTTCATTCTATATCTTAGTTTCATTCTACCTCTGATGTAAAATGTGAACGACTAAAATGACAAATAACCAAATACACTGTCTAAAAGAGTGTAATTAATATTATTTGTTGATTTAATATTAGCTTAATATATATAGTATTATTAAATCAGCATGAATGAACAGCCTAATACAGCGTATTTCACAGTTAGAAACTCTAGAGCAGCAGTTCTAACATGTTGTCTTTGAAGAACTCTGTATTGCCATTTTTGTATTGTAGCTTTATTGCTTCCAGTTCACTGAAATGCACCGCTCTGTTTTGAAAGAATTAAATACAAACTGAGTCACTGGAGGCTTGTTGAGCATTTATGCACCATTTTCTAACATCAAGCTTTCTCCTGTTTCACATATGATGTCTTAGCTTCGAAGATGAGAGTTTTGTGACTCCACGAGTGTCCAGCGTGTCCCATACTCACCTGGAATTAACCATAGAAGTCACAAAGGACAGAATTTTTGGTTTATCAACAAAGGACATCATGAAGTCTTTCAGCTGAAAAATCATGATTTTTGTGAGAAAATATATTTTGAAGACTAGTTGACAGTTAATCCTTCACCTCCTGAATCACAGACTATTTGCCACTATAGGTGAAGTCCCCTGGCTGGAGGAGAAAGACAGTGGTGTTCTGTTGTCCTCTCTGGTGATTCTTCATTCGAACAATCGGTTGCTGCTTGTTCTCATTTTCCTGGGATTATACCACCGTTGCGCTTTATATGCATATTATTAAGTAACTTCTCATGCTGTTAATCCCTCTGTTGTCCATGGTGGAGGTTTATCCAACCATGTCTTCCAGTACACATGTAATATAACAGTTTGTCATTCTCTGAACTATCAACTTCTTAACTGACTATAGGTATGATTAAATATCATCTGGAGTAAATACAGTAAGTAAGACATGTAGATAAAGAAATGCACCAGTCTCGATACTCAAGCCTCAGCTCTGGAGTCAGGACAGACCTGTCTGAAGTTGAATACTTTAAGATCCAATAATCTTGATACTATTCTTTATTATAGGTCCTTTGACATTAGCATATATTTAAACAGCTTTAGTTATATATAAGGTAATTTTACATTAGCATATATATGCTAATGTAAAGGACCTCATATATTGAAGAATAAACTTAAGGTTATTGGATCTTAAAGTATGCAACATCAAACACATCTCACCTGAGGCTTGAGACTAGTCTATTCTTCATTATATGTGAGGTCTTTCAACATTAGCATATATTTAAAACATTTGTAAGATAACTTAATGTACAGTATTGTTAGATCATATGATCAATTTATCAAACAAATTTTACTGCCACAATGTCTCAAAGTCTCAAGGTTCGATTCCACTGCATTTATAATTGACATTAACCAATATGTTATTAAATTATTTGAATTGATTCCAACACTCAATACCATCACCATTCATGTGCAACATCATATCAATGCTATTTATTTCCATAACACAGAATGTCTAAGTTTATACTTAAGTATGTTTTTATGTTGTTTTTTAATATGTTTCTTTAAATATATTTGTTTTTAATGCACCAAACAGGATCAGTGATACTAATTGTATTACATGGAGCACTGAATCCAGCTTTACAGTACAATATATTGTATATACTTGTACTTAACGCATGTAAGCATTATTCTCTGTGAGTTCTGGTGAGAGTGACTGAAAAAATAAACAATCACTTGTAAGGGACAAAACTTTATTGTAACCCTACAAAAAGACACAGGGTGAGAAAAAAATACAAAACAAAAATAAAATTATGGAAACGAAAAAGAAAAAAAAAGATTCTCATTCTTATACAAGTCTCAAAACTATCCATCATACACGGACCACAGTTTAATTATTCATATTCATATTTTTAATATAACATTTTGCTGTAATGCTGTGTGTACATACAAAATATAGCAAACTAAATAAGGCAAATAAATAGAGGTACAATATACAGGAAAATGGAACATTCCTCAACATTTTAATATCTTTTTTTAAATTTTTTTTTTATCAATCGTATCTCAAACATCAAGCATGGTGTACAAAATGTTTTTTTCCAACTAAACATCTTTCTGTGGAGGATCATTTTTTTCCCAACCATAAAAATACTGACTCCTCACAACTATACAACCTCTAGAAAGTGGGTGCAACTTTTTTCTCAGGCAGAACAGATTGTGTAACGGGTGCGTTCCATGTCTAGGCAATCCTCGACCAGAGTCCACACGTCACAATCACGTTTTCTCAGGCATGCAGGTCAATGCCAAGTGTAGGAGTGGACAGAAATGTGGAGGTGACAGAGACCGACGCCCACCCGCCATTTTCTTTTTAGTCTACAAAGTGGGTGACAGACAGGCGAGGATTTTAAACTTAACGTAGGAGTGTCACCTCTTCCCACAAATCCCATCTCTGCCATCTGACAGACTACTGATGTGTTTCCAGCGGCCCAGCCGGGGTCCCCTACACCTCACGTGCCCTTTTCCGTTTTTCCTAGCCCCGCTCTTCAGTTGCACCCTTCATTCTTTCCGAGGAGTCTCAGCCCTCAACAAGGCGCCGCAAATGGAAATGTCCCATAATAAAAAAGTGCATTGAACAAGCTACTAATTTCATTCCTCTGATTTCCATCTTTACACTCCAAAAAAAAACAATAATCAGCCAGTCAATGGCCAAATTAAACATCCAAACATGTAACAACACAAACATGAAATAATACTGACAATGTTGCGATACCCCTCAGTAAATAGTCTGCACTAGGATACGGGTTAAAGCTCTGGATTAGGGAGTTTAAAGGGCCTGGTATACGAACTCTGATTAACTCGGAAAAAGACATAGGAGTAGAGGTTAGAAAATAGAAGAGCTCGAATATACATGAGATGCTGGTTAAAGAATTAGCATTCATACCACATTTCCCCCCTTCGGACCCTACAGGGGCTTTTCTGATTTCTTTTTAAAGTGTCGGAGAGTTTCAGTCTTTTTTGGTTTCCTGGTTAATCTTAAAGTGTGTGGGGGACACGGCAGCTCAAAGATCCTCTTAGCAGTGTCTCACATCATCTTGACAGCCTCACATCAGTTTCTCTCTGGTGCAGTTTGACTAAAATCTGAAGAATTAACTTGTGATGAGAGTTAGCTCCTGATGCTGCATCTATGGGACATGACTCAGTTAAAGCTTAAGTGCAGTGAGTTGGGTTTTCTCTGAACGGGTAATGGATGAAAGGGCAGCCACACTGAAGAACACCACATGGGTTATTTGGGAGTTTTAGTTTCCTAGAGCCAGGGTCAAGTGTTGCACTCTGTGGAAGCCACAAGATGGCGCCAGTTCATGAATGTGTATTTAAAAGCCACTAGCACTTAAACAAAAGGGAATGGAACGTGAAAACAGCGTCAGAGGCACTTAAAGGTGAAAAAAATGACAAAGCACAGAAAATAAATGGGATAGTCATTATGAGAGATACATATAAATATATAAGGAAAATGGGTGATAAGGATGAAGTCCGTCAGTTCATTCAGAAATGCTACAAAGGAAAAAAAACAACTGCATTTCTTTGGAAATCTCTTGTTCTTGTGTCTTGTAACACTTCTGAAAATGCAAAATGTGATTGTTGAATGAAGTGCAGTGGGAAAAAATTCTATTTTGAGATGGTAGTGGGTGGGTTTTACTGTGTTTACTGTAATCTTTCAAACCTACGAGATTAAAATCAATTTTATTATTCAAATAAACTGAACCAGGGATTGTTCTGAAAATCCTAGTCACTTTAGATGAATCTATATGACAAACGGTGACAAGCAAAAACATAAAGAAACATTAGGATTTAAGCGTGTTATAGATTATTATTATAACACGTAGGACAGAGACACCAGAGGAGACTCTGACATCTCGTGTTTAGCCCTATTCGGACTACATTAAACATACATTTCGCCATGAGGATGAAACACAAATAGTTCATCCAAAACTAAAAAAGGTGACAATCACTATCTTTCATTTGAACTTAAACTCTCTAACGGCTTACATGTAGATGTAGGCTCATACGTGGTGTATGTTTCTGGTTTTAATCTGATCCTTCCTTTCATTCCATGTCCCTTAGTGCAGTCTGAGCCCATCAGCTTACTTATCCTCCTAAGCACCGGGAGCAGGAAGACGTCCGAGCCACAGCAGTGGGCTCGCCCCACGGTTCAGACGCCGCTCTGTGGGGAAGCTTCCAGCCCTTCTCTGCAGCACGATACTCTTATGTCCATTTCAATACTTTACTGAGGTAACCACATACATTCCAGCCTCCTTCATGCCTGCTGCTAAAGTCTTACTGCTGTAAATAAGCATATTTAGCTATGTAAAGTTGGAAGTAGCATGTGAGGCTTTTCCTCAGTTATTGTAGAAATGAACGCATCCTAGAAAGAGCGTCTCACCCGATGTAAACAAACATGTGAGAGAAGCTGGAAGGACAGATGTTTCCTGTAATGTTCTCTGAGGCCGAAGAACCCTGAACACGGCAACAAGCCTCAATGAAGAATGTCAACAGGCTGCAAGTGCTTTTCGTTGATCCCTGACTTCGCAGTAACAGACTGAATACGCAGGGCGGTCCGATATCACAACGTCAACTCAAATACAAACACAGATACTGTGTGAGGATGACTGAGCGATCATGCACTCCTTAAAAGTGAGGGTGAAAATCCTGAACTGGACTCGTGGCTCTGTGCAGAGACCACATGTTTTAGCACCAGTGAAACAGATCCCACATACTGTACATGAGAACGGCTGTGTACACACAGTCCGATGTGAATCAGACAGCGCAGCAGGCAGAGAGCATCGTGATCTCACTGCAGATTGATCCCGTGAGACTAAATGATGGCGTTCCTTCATAAACCTTGTTGTGGATCAAGTTAATTTAAGTAAAGAGGGGACACGGTGGGTCGGCATGTGGAAAAGCTACAGTGCAAACAAGACGTACGTGTGTGAAAAGGACGAGCGATTATCTTTCTGTTTTTTTTTTTACATAAAGCGCAAAAATGTATAGAAATTCACTTCAACAGCAATGTGAACTTGCAACACCAACAAATAATGCATCGTGTGTACAAAACCCCAGAAAATGCCATGAAAAACATAAAAAACCTCTACATCTTTGCAATTAGCTTGTCTGCATCTAAATATAAATATATATATCAAGGTCTAATTGCAGTATGTTTTCGTATTAATACATTTACACGTGTTTTTTCTCTTTGCTTTGGCACTGCATCATGCCAGAACAAACGGTGAATCACTGAAGAGTGTTGGGCGAGACTCGACCCTCGTGGCACAGTCATGATTTTTATTTTTCTTCGGGTGGATCAAGCGACAAAGAGTCTCCTCCTCAGAAGTGGCAACCTGGGGATGATTTGTGCAGCACATCCTGCCTGGGAATGCTGTGTGCTGGGTTGAATCCTCTGTTTTAGAGCCATCACCTCAACAACTCGTGTCCATTCTCCACTCTTTTAGAAGCCTACCAAGCATTCTGGCCTTTGGACACCTGCATGTCCTTCTTTGTAGAAAATGAAGTCCATGAAAATCCATTCTGTGGCAAAAACTCTCTTTTCCGGGGGACACTTGAAGCAGCCATGACTGTGGAGGTTTATTCCCCCTTTCTTCCACCTTCTTGTTCTCTCTTTCTTTCTGACTCGAGGACTCGAGGACTTCTAGGACTCCTCCCAGTCCTTTTCTCTTTGTCTCGTGTCTATGTACAGTGTGACTAGCGGATCCCAATGTTTAAGAGACAGGTAGCAAAAAGACGGGGCAGGTCCAGCTCCAAAGATCTTACTGAGGAACTCTGCAGGGTTTGCAAAGGGAAAAGTAAAGGAAGAGTGGGGTGATGGACACAGTGTTAAAGGATATGGTCATAAGACAGGGGATAATGTGTCACAGTGGTTGTCCGTCCATTCCATCCATGTCCATTGTCCTTCGTCCAGCTCAGGAGATCACACAACTTCCAGGACTAACCAATAAGAGGAGATCCTTCAATCAATGGCGTGGCCGTCCATCCACGTCCAGTCCAGCCTTTATTTACATCCTCTCCAGCATCACTGTTCAGAGGACCTGGACTAAAGGTGCTAACAGATCTACACCACGGCAGAATTTAGGTGTCTAGTGTTTTTTTTTTGTCCCCTTCTTTTTCCCAGCCTAGTAGTTGACCTTGGTGACGGCTCGCTCACGGCCACCTCCCTCCACCAGCTGGGGTACGGAACGCTTGCGGTTGCGCTTGAACTTGTTCAGGTCCTTGTCGAAGACCTCGCCTGAACGCAGGGCCGACACCAGGTCGTCGAACTCGCCGCCGACCTCGTCTGAGGCTCCGGTCTTCTTGGCCCGTCGCTCCCGCTCCCTCTGCTCCTTGAGCTGGAAAAGGTAAACACATGTCACACGTTTCAGTTTGAGCTTTCAGCACCAAAAGCTATCATGAAAATGTAACAACAACCTGACGTACAACAGCAGAACGCCAAAAAACGTGATGCAAAACAACCTGATGCACAACCAACGCAATGTACATCGTAAGAATGCCTCAGGTCTAGCATGTGTGTGCGTATCTCACCATGGCCTCCATCCGTACCCGCCGCTCCTCCTCGTCCTTGCGCCGCTGCATGTTCTCCAGGTCTTGCCGTGCTTCGCTGAACGACTGCAGGAAAGTGTCGAAGATCCCGAAGAACTCATCAGGCTGCATCCTGCCTTCGTCCTCCCCAAAGTGCTTCAGAGATTTGGAGAACTACGCAGAAAAAACAAACGAAATGTATTTTAATATTATATTTTAAATAGGGCTGGGCAACGATTAAAAGTTTTAATCACGATTAATCGCATTTGTATACGCAAAATCCAATAATGAATTAAAAAGTAGTGTATGGCGCAATTTTCTTTTCAATGTTCTGCCATATGAACAAAAGTGCCATAACATTTGTTGTGCAAACACTTTTAACATCAGCATTTAATACAGTAGTAGTTAAATAAAATATTCAGTGTAAATCTCAACTTAACAATGTTATCAAAGCAAATACAAAATTAAAGCTCAATGCCACTGCCATTAATGTTATTCTCTTCGTTATGAAAAATCTATACTCCTCCCTGCGTCTAACGTAGTCTGCCAAAGCCTCGCTCCACTCGCTGTTTCGTTGAGTGATTTGCTGATATCAACTGTGTGTTTTGCATTTAGGTGATATTTTAGACGAAGTACTCCTGTGATAAGAAAATTCACCTTGGCAGTGGCTACAAATTACTTTGGTTCTGTCGACTCCGCCGTCTGAAAGAACTTTAAAATGAAAATGGCCATGTAAAAGCTCCGTACCCTTATCCATGGTTGTTTATCCGCCAATTATTTTCTTTTTTCCCGTTCCGCAGCAGTCAGCAGCAGACTTTCACAAAATAAAAGCCTGACTTTCACAATAAAACAATAAATAATCAAACCGGAGTTAATGCGAGATAAAATAATTGTCTGAGTTGAATAAGTGATGAGTTAACTCGATTAAAACGAGTTAACTTGCCCAGCCCTAATTTTAAAGTGACTTGTACACACCTATTGGTAGAGAAACTTAGGGTACATACACAACCACTTTTGTTGTATTTGACTCTGTGCTTTACTAGATCTCTTTTCAAGTCTGTACTGCATAACTATGTCTTTGCGCAAACTCATATGCTGGCATGCATACTTGATGCTCCCCCGAAAAAACAGTAGAGACACACACACGCACGCAAGCACGCACGCACACACAGAAGGTGAGAAACTGACTGCATGATTTGACCACCGTATGTCCACCCTCCTCTCTTCAAGCTGCTCAGTGTTCTGTGCCAGGACGACGCCTGCAGCCAAACCTCCTCTACATTCCAACACGCCAAGCTTTGTACTGCAGTATACAGCACAACACACAGATGGACCCAGTCAATATCCTTATATAATATAAAACAATATAACACAACAAGTAGAATATTGTTACTTAAATTAAAAAGGTCCAAGTTAGTTTCACTGTCTCATTAAAAGACACCTGCAGGACATGAGGACAGATTTGCAATTCGATACAAGTGGCTGAAAAAATTCTGCTGAGTGCTAAAAATTATTATTGATGCTCATAATACTGGCTTCGGGAAAAATCTGTCAAACAGCTTCAATCATTATTTCTATTAGAAGCAGCAACTTCATTAGTTTTCTCCTTATTGCAGCTCTTATTTTCTAAATTAACAAATGAGGTCGGTGAAAAAAAAAAAATGTACTCCTTAAAAAACTATTATTAAAGCCTACGTGATGGTATAATCAGCAACATGTATATGTTGTATATATTTTGGCTATGTGGGTGCGACAGAGAAACAATCTAAGGGAACAACACTGTCATATTATCATCAATAAAGTTGATATGGTGGTAAACAATCTAGCAGACCGACAAGAACATTAGCTTTTATGTGATGGATCTAAATCCGGTTTTACTTTAGCTCTGTCTTGGTCTCCACTAAAGAATTAGTTCAACAGATACTTTGTAACATTGGTCAACTGTTCAGTGCTGTGCAATGGCAGCTGTGAAGTAGAACCTGCTAACTCTGATGATAACAGGGGCGGATCCAGGGGCAGGGGCAAGGGGGGACTTGCCCCTAGCTGAAAGGTGATTGGACCCTTAAGTTCCCCTGTCTTGTCAGTACGCTCGAGAAGGTGATGTGTGTCTTTGCTCAAAGTTATAGAGCTAGCAGTAAACAAGGAATGACTTAAATATGCGCCTTACTAAATCAGGAATTGTGCATGGAGGTTGGACATATAATTGGGCCCTCTGTGTAAATTGTTGCCGCCTCTATCACATCTCTTTTAGAAAAATCCTAAATCTGCCACTGGGTGGTAATTCTCTATTAACTGCTATTATTACTAAAAGCACTACCTAGAATATCATTCATGCAGATTTAATTTATTGTGATGTATTTAATACAACATTTACATAAGTTGAATGAAATATTATCTATAAATCTATATCTATAAATATCCCCTACACTATTGTCTGCTTCTTTATGTTCACTTTTACTTTGGATGTTGCTCTTTATAAGGTTGTGATCAGACAGATACACTGGAGCTTTCAGTGAAGCTGAAAATATCACAAGTGCAACACACAGTGAATAAATGAAATGTGACAACATTTCTCATCGTATGTGGGATTAAAGTGACAGAAAACATCATATCACTCCAGTTTATATGAGGAGAGTAAACTCTATGTGGTCCTCGTGTTGTGATATGAAGGAGTTGGGGCTCGCTCTTTTCTGAGGAATCAAAACCATCCTGTTATTATAGGCTGGTCACCCCGGCAACCTCCACCATCATCATCCCTCTCTCTCTCTCCTGTAATTATGTGTCTGGTCAAATCTGTTTCCTCTCGTCCCCTCGGGTCTGTGCTAAATGAGTAAAAACACACACACAGACACACACACAAACATACTACACACAAAGTGGAACGGGAAATAAGAAGTCACACACATTGAGCTCACCTCACACAGACAGACACACACACTGCAGCGCTCTCTGAGAGGCTAATTACATTTTCTCCTAACCTCCGTGGAGAGTTTCTTGGGTTCTGACAGTTTGAGTTCAACAGTTCGCATATTTTTTAACTATTAAAGTTGAGGTGAAACATTTTCAGACACTTAAGATTTAAAGTGATCCGAAATCTACTGATTTTTTTGATCTGAAAAACTGTTTCAGATCAACTCATCGTGGATCATGGACTCACTTGGCATATGTGTTCAGGTTCATCATCATCGTTTCAAATTGAGTTATGACTTGAAAAGGTTTGTATGCTCTAATGTTCAGGAAGAAAACAACAACATCCCTTTCCTTATTCTGTCCATTGCTGCAGCTCCTCTTTTCAGCCTCTGACTGAAACACTTGGTTTAAGATGCTGTCCCTTTAAGGGTCCCCTTCTGATAAAGCCAGGCCTGCTCTGATCGGCCAGCTTGTTTACTGTGTTGTGATTGGTCAACTGTTGCCAGCTTGTGTAGGAAATCGCTTTATCTGGTTTCCTAAGGGGACGCGCCAAACTAGCCGCTAGGCAGGAATTATTCAAATGTGAACCATGTGACATCACAACGGTACAGGCCAGACTAGTGAGGCGTTCCATGTTTTCTGTTGAGAAGAGGAGCTGCCTTCATCCCATGTTGGGCTTTAAATTTGTAGAACTTTTCAAAAACTATTTAACACTAAAGCAGAGAAAACCTGAAGAAGAAGAAAACTGTCTTATTTAAATCACATTAATTACTATGCAGATTGTGAATGTGAAATCTTCCCAAAGTTATTTAAATTGCATAACATTTCAATTTTTTAGATCTATTAAACTAAATTACGATCTTTTTATAAACAACACGGAGCTCGTTCTTTTTTTAAATCCAGTATAAAGACCAGCTGTCCTCAGACAATCACTGTGTTTTTTCATTAAATGTGATCCCTCATCATCCATAGACACTACTCCAGTGAAGAGCAGCCAAAGCAAATAAAGCTCTTCTTAGCCCCACACCTGTGAGGTGAACGGTTCAATGATAGTGGGCAAGTGGGAAATAACCCTTGGAAATTGCTGCTGAGCTACAAATACACACATGAACATTTCATATTTGGGGGAAAAAAAAACAGCAGTGGAGTCAGTTCCTGTGGAGATTTGCTCAGATGCTGATGTAGAAAAGGATGCAATACATTTTTAAATTGTATTTTATAGCAAAGATCCTTTTATCAAACAAAATACTAGTCTCCACATGCTGATTAAAGGTTAAAAATCTGATATTCCATTAAGGTGAAATGAAAATTCTGCACACTGCCCATTTGCTGTATGACAAGTTCCATAACGGATTTGCCAAAGCAAAACCACAGCAGTGTTGATTTTTACCCGCACTGAAGAAAGGAGGCTGGAGATAGATCTAGGGAAGTACAATATTTAGAAGTGCAGAAATCTTGTCCTCTGACATTCAATGTTTGTTTCGTTTACGTTTGAAGCACTTTACCCACCCCTACCTCGGTATAGTGGTGAGTAGATAAAGTGACTGTAGTGAACAACTGGCACAATACCAATAGCCACGGTGGTAAATGGTTCAGAGTTCTTGACGCGCAAACCATTTGTTTTGTCCTCGTAACTCGTCTTGCTGCTACGTTGCAGTTGCCAGGATGCTAGTGTGAATGTGTTGCATTCAAAAATGACCTTTGTTTGTGCCTTTAACTGTTGCTCCATGTGCAGTAAGAACAAGATCATCCCCGTGATCCAAACTAACAGAGCTCACACACCTGTGCCTATTAATTTCATCCCTTTAGTTACGTAACCCATGACCAACGTGTTACCGCCCCCTTGTGGCATGGCATAGCAATACCCACAAAAAAAACATCTAACCAAAACTAAAACGCACCCATATTAGCTCCAACAGTGACCGATGTCAATGTCATCGTTCTGATATTTACATTACCCCGTCTGCTTTTTTAAAACAAGTATTGTGATCATAATTAAAGTAAAATAATGTGCCTGTAAGGATGAAAAACACAAACAACACCTCAATGCTGTGATGTGAACAGCAAATGGGCTAAAACATGCAGGGACACTTGTCTGACTGATCAAATCGCACAGACAGATCGATAATACACCTCTTGAAGGTGTTTCATATTAAGTAAATTATTTTTTACTAATGTAGCATTTAGCACTGCTGCTCATATTTCTCCCTCCCATCTTCATATTTCTCCTTGATCAGCACATGTGGGATCATGAAGCGCTCCCTGTTCTGTTTGGAGCTCAGCTGTGTTGCTCATGGATAGAGGAAAATAAAAATCCTGTGTTGTCTGTGAACGTGCCGATGTGATGAATGTGTGTGAATGTGCTGTTAAGAGTAAATCCAACCAATCTCTCTGGATGAAAGAAGAAAGAAATCCCCTCACGCCTCTGGAAATCTCTGTCCCAATAACCCCCCTGACCCCGGACAACTGTAATCCTTAGTAATGTATGTAGTGTCTGGCAAGGGTGTGTGTGTGTGTGTGTGTGTGTGTGTGTGTGTGTGTGTCTGTTCTTACACACACACGCACACAGATTTGAGTTGCCATGGAGCTTCATGAGCCTCAGCAGACTGCCTGCTCTGTTTAGTCATCCTCCTCCTCCATTCTGCCTGGTGCACACCCACACTTTCATATTTGTATTCCACTGGAAACCTGACAGAGCGTCAAACCTCGACAAGCACTGAGTTAATGCGTCACGCTGCCCATTTACCAACCACACACCCACACACACACACACAGAGTTGTGCTAAAGAAAAGTGCGTGTTGGGAGTCTGGGCCGGCGAACACAGGTTCTTTTGTTTTACAGCAGCAACCGGTGGCCCGCTCCTCCAGCTCTTTTTCCCGTGACGTCCCGACTGACCTGTTTTCCCTCCATATTTTCACCGACCTCCTCCTTGAACAAATAATTAAGAAGAGGGGAGGCTCTGCACAGAAAACCAATGGCCCTGTCCTCCCGTCTCTCTCTCACAACCCGTTGATCCTGTAGAGCAGTTTGGGGCGTGCAGCATCGTTATGTCAATTATTTTGGAAACAGGACATGCCTCATAATAAAGAATTTATTACTGCAGAAGTGCAACTATTGAACTCAGCCTGCAGGATTCCAAAAGCTTCTACTGCGTCAGCATCACAATGCTGAATGTGCAACAGAGCAACGAAGACTTGGATGCTCAATAACATGTTTGCATAAATCTTTTCATCGCTGTCTTACTTTGGGATTCCCACAGTCCCAATGATGTCTTCAGCTGACATGCTTCCTATAATACGTCAGCACATGAGCCAGCAGGGTTCAAAGGTTTTGTCCCAGTTGGGCGTAAAAGAAGAGCGCCGATTTAAAACGGTTACTTTTAAAACAGAAAAAGAAAATGTGGGCGGCAATCCAGGGTGATCTGTCAGTGCTGGGTTTCACCAGTGCTGCTGAACTAATCACAACATGCAAAGAAGAACATACAGAGGTTTCCCCTTCAGTACTTTATCACTCCTGTCACTCCCACATGGAGGTAGGGACGATGCATTAATGCCACCCACATGGACATATGATTTTCTGTCAGGCTAAATCCATACCTTTCATATGAAAACAGCATTTTGGCTCAATATCTGTTTTAATTCATGTCAGCACAAACACACCTGAAAACGCACATCACATTATTTCACGTACACTGGGCATGCACGTGCTGTTGTGAACAGGAAGGTTTGCATGTCCCGTTTCGACACAATTGTCGTGGATTGCTCAAATAACAGCTCCTCTCCTACACATGTAAATAGTTGTATCATTGTAAGATATGGAATTTAACTGCACAACAGCTGTTAGCAAAGACAACAGGGTCAGCTACGCTTGTAATTGATTATCCATGTTTGGTTCTCCAGTGGAAGCCCAGGCTGATGGGAAGTCATATGATAGGACCCTGACAAATCGTCAAAGACTACATCATGACCGAAACGACCCGATCAGCAAGTTATTGTGTCTGCATCATAGTTTTCAAATGTCGCCGTTACTGCCCTTCCAGATTTAAATGGTGATCCAGAATTTTCAAAGCAGCTCTAAAACTCCAGAGTAGTGCGGACACAAGTCGTAGCCGTACCAGATAGAATGTGTTTTTAAACTAACACGTAGTGGTGTGGATACAGCCTCTTACACTTGGCTGGTTACACTGGCACCTACCTTGTCTTTAGCTTCACTCAGCTGGTCCTCCAGTTCAGAGAAACTGAAGCCCGCCACCGTGATGAAGTCACCGATCACAGCCACAAACTTATCCCCACGTTCCCTTGTCCTGTTCTGCTGGTAGAGCAGCTCCTGGAGGTGGACAAGCAAACACAGAAAAAAAACATATGAGCATCTTATTCATCTCAGTTTTCTGTGAAGTGCAATGTGTGCACATTTGTTTCTGTGTGTGGCGGCAATGCCAATGTGCCAATTTGCTGTTCCATGTCACGGTGCGTGGAACGATACCAGCGTTTAAAACACTTCACTCTGCCGTCTGCCTCTGCCCAGCTCCGAAACATAATGACAGACGACAGAAGAGCCACAGGGAGGGAACATGACACAAACACACAACAACTCACCGCTTCCAGAGCCTTTAGTCCACTTTTAATATTGTGCACTTCTTTTTCCAACTCAGACAAACTAAGAGAAAGACAGAAAAGAAGATGTTGAGACAATATTTACTGAACTATATTATATTCTAATGCACTTCCCTTTGAGTTCTGCCATTAATACACGTCTAATCATGTATAAACTATTGGCAATACAGCAAAAGTTGCACTGAGAGATACACACAGGTATAGTGAAAGTTCATTATCCCCTCATCTCTACAGTGGAATGCTGTGCACTGTACTCACTTGACTTTGGCCGCCTCTGATAGGCTGCAGAGGTCCTGCTGGATTTGCAGCGTGTCCGGGTAGTTCTTCTCAAAGATCATGATCAGGTAGTGCAACATGGTGATGTTCCTGGTCAATCACAAGTAAAGACGTCAACGCAGAGTCAAGCAAACTTTAACTAGAGAGTAATCTTGGTAACATTACTTCATGAAGAGCTGCAAAGAAAACAGTATTCTTTCTTTAAATATGTTGATTTTGATTTGTAGTTGTTGTCCGTCTCTTTATTTATGGGCTTATGACAAAGACACTACATGTCTCAGCAGTGACTTCCTCTTTACCTCTAGTAACAGTTGAAATGACACTGATCAATGATTGAATGATTGAGTGGCAGCCCGTTTCATTATTTACATTTTGGCAGATTTTAGCAGAAATAAACCCTGCTGGAAGTACCTGTGACCACTCAAACCACGAATGTATAGACTGCAATTCATTGGATTTATAAAAATGTATTTCCTGATTTTGTGGGAAGATTTAGATTTGAGTCATGACAGTAAAAGGGGAGTTTTTAACTCTATCAATGAGGTTATGTTTTCATTTGGTTGTGTTTGTCAGTTTGTAAACTGGATTATGCAAAGCATATTGAATGGATTGACAGGAAACCTAGAGGAAGGATGTGGTATGGGTCAGGGAAAACCCATTAGATAATGATGCGGATTTCGATCAGGAAGTGGATCCATGATTTATTTTCACTTATAATTAACTAAACATTGACAGATTTCTCAGTGAATGAATCAAGCTAAGAACACTTTAAGGGGGGATATGACCTCTACTGAATGTCTATTTCTAGTTTTTGATGTTTTTAAATGTGCCGGCAGCTGCTGTCTACAACAGAGGTTAAGGAAACTGAGAAACTAGCACTGTAAATAGTATCTTATTTTATATTTTATAGTACCGAATATATTGATGAGGTGCTGAAGTGTACAGTCCCCCTGTGACCCACCTGTCTATGCTGGACTTTGTGTCTGCGATCTTGTTAAGGCTGGAGACCTTGAAGCCGAAGGCATTGCCTCTCTGGCCCTTGTTCATGAAGTTGCCGAAGGCCAGCACCACCTCCAGGATCTGAGTCAGCCGCTTGCTCTGAACCACCTCCTTGGATGCGTTCAGGATGGCTGCAAAAAACAATGGAGAGTGTGAAACAGCTGGAAAGACCATATAGTTAGTGAAGTATATTTATGCACTTTGAGTAGCCCGTCAATTAAACTTTCATCTTGCATAACAAGCTGGCCTCTCTCCATTCCCTGTCATGGTTTCAACCCATCATGGACTCATGAAACTTAAGGCTCAGTGGTCTGTGGCCTTAAACTTCTCATCCTTCATTTTTAAAACACCCCTGTAATGATTGATCAATATTTCCCACAACGACTGGGCAGCTCACTGGGGAAACCCATCAAGTTCTTCCATCCACCCATTAAACAGCAGGGGGGGGCAATATTCCAAACGCAATCCCCTGCTGTCCACTCCTTCACCCCCTGAGAACGCACTCGTCTGGCAGAGCGCAGGTGCTTCCCGCTCTCCGCGGAGGGAAATCGCGGCGTGAATGTGAAAATCATTAACAGAATCCATATTGTTATTGTTACAGTCCTTTCTGCTGTAATAAAACATGGGAACTAGTCTCCTGGCTCTGCCGTCCGTATTCTGTTGGATGTGGACAGGCTTGGCCGGACCCTCTACTGAAATACGTCTTTCTGAACATGTTGGGTGGTCCAGAGAAACATCCAGAGGGTATTTCAAAGTAAGATGAATAATAGATGAAGATGAGAACTCTTCTGTATTAGGGGCACTGATGAGGAGTCTGGGAACATTTTGAATCCAACTACACGGTTTCTGGAATCAATACTCACTGGATTACGCTGGCACAAGACAAAATGTGTTGTGCTCATCAGTGCCCAGAAAGACATTAACCCCACCAGAGACGTGACTTTCAAGTAGCTGTGGCTCAGAGAGACACTTCGACAGCTCGGGGGAACACAAGTGTAATGCACACATGTCTCACTGGAAGCATTTTCCCCTCAGACTTTGAAGTGAGCAGCAGTGTTTACGAGAGAGGCTCTCCCCCTCTCAACGTGGGCCAGCTTTCCAAAACAGCCTCCCTGGTAACCTGGAAGCTGCTCTGGCGCGAGGGAAATAGTGCAGAAGCCCAATATACAGTTGGCCACTGCAGCTCTCTCCGTGCACACGCACACATGCACGTGCACAAACACTTACACACTTTACACACAGAAGAGATTTCACGAGGCACTGGGAAAAGCATTGGTCAGAGTGTTCGAAGGTGATGACATTTTTAGTGTTTGAGACGTCTTCTCTTTGTTTGTTTGTTATCTTTGTTTCTGGATGTGTAACTGTGAGCAGAACTGGTGTGGTGTGACCTCTGAACATGTTCTTATCTTCTTGCTCCAACAGCATGTACAGCTGCTGTTAGACATGCACCGAAGTCAGGACATTTTCCTGACATTTTCCAGAGAGCCTGTACTTGAGAACATAAATGTACGAGTCAGTTCCTCCAGACTTTTTCCTGAACTTTTCCTGTCAGCCCCCAAGGCAAGCATTTGCCCACCGACTCCTACTCAAATACATTTTTACCATTGGTCACAAATCTTCATCTTGTGAAGGGGAATTATGTGCATTTGTTGCACTGTATGAGTGAGTGAAAATAAGTGAAAGCGGTTGTCGTCATGATATGTTTTTAGCAGTTCTTCTTAAACAAAAATAAAGCTCTATGTCACAGGGATGTAAGCTATATCAGGCTTTGGCATAAAATACTTGTTATTCTAATCAATTAGCTTTTGGTTTTGGTCTGTTCTTGGATATGTTGACATTAAAGTCACAGAGAGTTCACCTTTGCTTCTTCTGTCTTTTTCAGTGGCGTCTAAAGTCTTTGTCCTTACCTTCAACTTTAGGCTTGGTTTCACCCAGACGCTCTGCGAACTTCTTCTTAAAGAACAGAGCCTGCAGTCTCTGCTGGTAGTGGTCAATTCTGAGGAAGGAGAAAAGGGGGAAACATGAAGGGAGGTTAGATACATTTGTCTCCAGGGGAGTGTCGGTTCAAAGCTCGAAGTCAATCAGGCGTACAAAATTCCCTCTCCCTGTTTTCACAGGGCTTTTATCGTCCAATATGCTGCCATCAAGCTGGAAAGTTGACAAATGGGTTTGTTAAACTTGTTCAAAAGTTCACCAAAGAGGAAGTGGGAAATTTCAAAAAGGGACCAGGGATATTAAATTGAGTTAAAAAAAAATAAGGAAATAACTAATTCCCAAATGCATTCCCCCAGACCAAAGGAGATGTGGTCAAAAGGAAAGGAAGGGGACAAGGTCATATTTCAGAAAAGGAAATGAAAAGGTTTAATTATCTTGCAGATACAGCAGATTCAGAGATGGTTTGAGTTAAAATGCCTCTGCTCTCTGATGTGACTGCAGCCACAACTTCTTTTATCAGCTTAATGATGAATCACCCTGAAGTTGGAGGCTTGCTCTCAGCTCCAAACTCCCCTCGCTGCTTCAAAGGCTCAATCTTATCGAACAGACGTCACCCTCTTCAACATTTCAGGAACTATTTTTGCTCGACTGCTTGATGTCCTGATTTGGGAGGACCATCAAAATTCTCAGTGTTGGACTCGTTCGTTTAACTACAAGCCATAAGACTGTTGGACACCGATGCAGATACTGACTTTATGTAGCCGATTCATCATTTTTATCATCACCATGTCTCCCTTTCTTACAAATCCAACACCATAAGAGTTTATATAGTTTCTGTGCAGCTTCATAGACCATCAGTGTTTCCAAATAATTAGCTGGACTGTTGTGTCCCACCATATTCTAATTTGTCCTGCCAGAGTTTCATAATCTTTCACAATAAACATTTTTTGAAAAAGAACACCTCTAATAATGACATAACAGATCTTTAAGTAATTGTTTTTCTCTATTGAGTCCTTATAGAGTTTTCTGCAAGCTAGCTGCTAGCCACGCTCAAGTTTTTACCATCCACGCAGACAGTCAGAACTCATAGTTTCAGCTGCAGCTGTGTACAAACCCTTCAAGTGTCATCAATGGAGTTATCTTACAAAAGAATCTTACAAATCAATCCTGTGGGAAACTCGTACCTGCTCATCTCAAAGAGGAAGCGATCAGCCCGGGCCATGCGCTCCAACTCATGTTTGTGCTCCTCCAGCAGGTCGATGTCGCTTTTCTCAGGGATAAACTTCAGCAGCTGCAAATACACAAAGATACTCTTAATACACATGTAAGTGTCTGATGTCAAACTGTTTTCTTCCCAGGACATTCTGAATGAGTTTTCACTGTATTTGATTAGCTCTATTACTTTAAGTGTGAGTAATTATTGAAATCTATATAAATTATACAAAATTACACACAGAAATAAATTCAAACCCCTGAAACATTTCTCCGTTTCCTTGCCAGGAATAATGGCACCTAAACTGTCACTTTAATTGGACTTGGTGTAAATTGCATCAGGGGTATATACATATGTGATGCCCGCTAGTTCACCTGGTAGAGCGGATGCCCCATATACAGACGCTTGAGCCCTCCTGCATGAACACTAAAAATTCTAGTTTCTTGTCCTTTATTTAATTAAATCCATACGCACTGTCCGCCAGTAATAATAGACCTGCTCCTGCCTGCTGCTACATTGCTACCTCCCATATGTCCACTATCATCCATCAAACACTGAACCGTACCTGCTCCAGCATATCTTTGGCCAGCTCCTCTCTCTCATCCATCTCCAGGATCGCCCTCTTAATCTCTTCATTGCTCATTTTTAACCTGCAAAGGAGAGAAAACTGTTTATTAAAAGTTTTTTCAATTACAATCGTTCTTTTAAATGTGAATCATTACCACCCAACAACAGATTCTGAATCATCGAACACGATGAGCAGCATTCTAATACTCTGATCAGCTGCTCTGGCCCATTGTCAAGCCCCGGGAGCCCTGCCAGCTGTTATCCATGCATCTGTTCAGTGTTAAGTGTGCTGGGTTGTGATCAATAACAACATTGGAGTCCTATTGACATACCACTGACCCCATTAGGGTCTGGTGTGCACCCCCGGGTCATTTTCTATTGATTGGAAAGTGAGTTGAGGGACCACGTATCAGAGAGGTCTCAGAACGCCTGTTTATTGATCTGTATGAGGGGGGGGGGCCTCTTTGGACCGTCAGCTGGTCGGAGATGGTACGTTGTCGGGCAAATGGGGACAATTGATTCCACTTCAGATATAGTGGAACTCGACGTCCCTCTGGAAAGGGGTCAATTTGATGCGTCTTAATTGATTTCATATGGCTTCATGTTGAAAATGGGAAACTTCGAAAACAGACAAAAGCCTTGAGGAAATCTGAGCACTGAACTTCCTGAGATGCAGCCTCTCTCCTGGGCCATGTTTTGTGTCTGCTATAAGACAGAGGCAGGATGGTAATTCACTTACACTGACAGATGTCCTCGTGTGTCTATTAAAAACCCATTTCCTGTACCAGACGCACTGAACACCTGCCTCAAGCAGCTCCACATCCAGCTTCCACTCAGCCTCGTGACCCACACTGCAGTGCCACATGTTTGGTAACAGCCTGTGCTGAGGCAGCTTCACCAGAGTTATATTCCAACTAGTGCTCAATCTAAACCTGCCTGTTGGGAATAGGCTGTGTTATTGTTAATGCTGTGGAGCAACTTCAGAATTATTCCTTGTCATTAGTGAGTCCTTCTCAAACAGTTCCACAATATACTGTCCCTTTTTATTGTTTGTGTGCTGGATGTTGTGTGCAGAGGTTTTTATAAACAGTCTATGGTGCAGAGAGAAGCTACAAACCTTTGTGTTCATCCTACCTGGTTCATTTGAGGTGATGATTTTATAGTCAATGAATTTGCTGTATTACCTGTGTGGCTCATAAATAAGTTTGAATGATTTACTGCACTACTGTTATTTTTTCATACATTGCATGCCAGCCCTTTCTGATGTCTGTTAAGCAATTGACACAATCTTCGGACCCAAGTTCACAGCTTTTCAAAATAAAAGCTCTCTAATTCAGCTTAATAGAAAACATTGCAGTAACAAAATTAACATTGTGGTTTTACTCGGAAAACAACTTGCTACAAAGGGATTCCATGAAAGTTTCTGCCATGATGGAGATCATCACCATCAACCCTTGTGAATGTCTGTGTCAGTCTGATATGGTGAAATAAAAACAATGTCACGGCTATTTTGACCTGTGGTTTGAATGAGCTGCAGACAAATGCTGTAGTTCATCCGAGGACATAGAAGATGACATGTTCAACTTGGTCCACAGACTGAAGGCACGCTGCTCCGCCCCCAATAACTGCTACAGATCGCTGGTGGCCTGTTTATTCATGTGCCCTACTGCATCAAATTCAGCACTGCACCTCCCACATGCCAAGTGTGAAGCCAGTAAGATCAACGGTTTGCAGGATGTGTTCGAACGTTTGTGGAATAAGAAAGTAGATGAACAGCCTACTAGCATCCCTCCAGCTGTCCACTGTGCATACGATGCAGCATCGTCAATCCTCCTGACCGGGAGCCTTACTTTGAAAGCAGGATGACACAATTCTGTGCACGTCTCCCGTCGATGACTGACAACTCCTTGACCTTCCGCGTGCTGACGTATAAGTCGTCCATAGAGCCCGTCTCCTTCTGCAGAAAAAGAAAAAAGAAAGAGACACATTCACTTTGCGAAACAGCTGCATTTATGTGTTCTTATAAAATGCATAGCCAGCACAGCAAGAGCTATCCTCCTCACATCTGTTTGGCATCTTTACCTCGATGAGAGCTGACATGACCTCCTTCTAAGCATTTACCATCGTGTTAATTTGGAGCAGATTAAATAAAAAACAAACTCAAACAGAACCATGGCCAGTGGTTACAGTTTGATCACTGCCTCACAGTCGATATAAAGTGCAGACAAAAAGCCTAGGATGCAGCCAAAGACTTCACTTGGCCTCAGGTCAAGTTCCCTGACCTGTTTTTGCACTGAATGCGACTGTCAACTGCTATGCATCAATTCTCAGAGGCCACAATGCACGTCTCATTACAAGTTATAAACCCTGGACTGGGTTTATAGGAAAACACATTTTAAAAATTCGTGGAAATTAGAAAAAAAAAACGGTGCAAGAAGAAGAACTAAAGCAGGTTTTCGGAGAGGAGTTTTTTTTTGGTGAGTCACCTCAGCAAAACAAGGCAGGCAGGCAAGCTGCACACAAATGTAGTAAATTTCAAATCCACAAGGGGAAAGTATACACGTCTGAGAAAAAAAAATGTCTGGAGCTGCACGTTAAACACATTCTATTTATGGTGCGAGCTGCTGCCTGCCAGAAAAAGTCAATTTTGAGGTTGCTGGGTATGACGTATGTAAAACAGATGCGGCTTGTAAAGAAAGTGTCGTTTTTCCGTTGGGGGGGTTGGCACTGGTTAAGGGGGGGGGGGGCAACTCCTGTTCACTGTGCCAGCCAAAGCCAAACTCTGCCAAGGCACTAAAGGCAACTTTGCCAGCTTGTGTGTTGCATGTTAACTTAATTCAATATAACCAAAGACTAGCACTTTCATCCCATCCTTTGACTTAGTTCATGATGATTAATTATGACAATTAAAAGCAATGAAAGATAATGATGTAATGGTGGAATCAACATCATAACTAACTTTGAAATGGAGATGATAATGAAAAATTAGATGATGATGATTAATGCTCCATTTACATTTGGATTTTCTGAACCTAAACAAAGGCAAAGTGTCTAAGTCTAGCTGCCAACAAGCTGTAAGCCTTCGTTCATTTGCTTTCTACTCCTGCAGTAGTTGAGCAACGGCTGCATGACAGAATCCTGACGCTGCACAAAGAGCTGGTCAGCTGTTGATTCAAAGTTCAGCGGAGCTCCAGTCAGTACATGGCCTCAGTGATCACCTGAGTTAATAATACTGAGCGAATTGCAATTCCAAATTGCACACAAAATTGGACACTACACTTCCTTGGGCCCTTCACAATGCACAGGCTAAGTGTGAAGCCAAATAGATGAATGTGCTGGAAGCAGTGAGATGTAAAACCAGGACATTATGAGCTGAAAGATGCTAAGAAGCTCTGTAGAGCTGAGGAGAAACTGCTGATTCATAAAGAAAGAATAACAGAATTGCTGGCTGACATTGCAGAGGAGAAGATAACAGACAATAAGAAACGTTGCCAGAAGACCTTTAACTTACCTGTTTGAAGGATTGGTTAGTGAGCAGGTCCTACCAGGGCAGTCGGAGCGAGCGCAGAGACACGAAAAAAAATTGAAAACACATGCAAAGATTAGCACTTCAAGCAGAAAAAGTGGTGGCTATAGAGCAAAGAAGAATAACTCTGCACACTACAAGCTGAGGCTGGGAAGCCCTCTGTGAGAAAAACAATAATCATGTGCCGTCCAAGTCATCAGGAGCTCATGAAACTTGCACTCAAATATCTCTGTGTTGCAGAGGTGAAATAGCTTTCTGCCCTGTTATGATTTATTCTACTGATTGCATCTACGTCTGTCTTGACATGAAAAAACAAGAGCATGAAAAATGAGCGATGTAACTAATCCTACAGAGGCCAAATGTAAACAAAAAGCCTATTTTTCGAAAGTAAGACCAACGACGGGCTTTAAAAAAATGATGAGGGGGGAGATGACATGTATAAACACTGCAATAATGTCCTGTTCAACTGAATGTCGCTCTTGCCAAATGGAACTGACATGTCAAAGCCAGGAAGATCTTGGGTTTTTATGTGGCGACATCCACAAAGATCTGCATTTAACCGCTCGGCCTGTGCCAATAAAAACCTGCCCCGTATAAATAAATAGCTGCAGTAGATCACTGTCAGCAACTGCCTCAAATGAGCCATTACTCTTAAATAAAAGCCTGTAAAAAACAGTTGTTCTTTCAGCTGTCAGGGGACTTCTAAGCAAGGCAGTAAATACTTTATACAGGAATTCAACAGGTTCAATACTATTACAGGGATTATTATTATGTATTGCTCCTCAATCGGAGTTTACTAGGAATACACTTGGGTGCATTAATATTCCAATTAAGCCCACTTGTAAAATACATCAATTCATGCAATCGCACCCAAGATAATCGTACGACAAGTGGTGTGTAATTAGTTTGTAGCACAGGGATATGTAATTGCTATGTGCTGTATGGTGTTACCCCAAAGGCAGTCATACCATAATTCTCCTATTAATGCACACGCTTCAGGACGAGGTTTCCTGTATCGCGATACTCGTGACTTTCAGCTGTGTTGTTGCTTTGACTCATGAGCCCCATGAAGACCCGGGCAGTTCACCAGCTCTCACACACAAAGCTGTGCAGATACGAGGGCAAAGCTTGAGCTCTGTGGCATCTCTACAGTGAAGCACTTAGCAGTGAACAGCTGCTCGTGTTAGCCCAGAGCTGGACCCCCTGGCCCTCCACCTCCCATCCCATCTGCCCACACACACACACACACACACTCACTCAATCACTCACTGTGTTTACATGAGCACTACTATCCTGGTTGTGAGGCTTATCCCGGTTTTGATCATATTCAGGATATGGTGTTATGGTTATACATATCCTGGTTACTTAATACTGTCTGTTGTTTGAGCAGGCGCCTATGATGTTTAATGTTACCGTCAATGTCAACACAGGGCAGCACGGTGGTTAGCGTTAAAACAAGAAGGTTCCTGTTCTCCATGTGTCTGCTTGGGTTTTCTCTGGATACCCTAGCTCCCTCCCACCGTGTGCAGACATGCAGGTGGGGTTAATTGGGTTCAGTTCAGTTTTGGGTGACAACAAATGGTGACAAAATGTCTGTGTGAGTAGTGCATCCTTTAACGAGCTGTGTGTCACAGTTGACCCGTTCATGAGCCTGAAGGAAAACAACAGTCTGAGCATCAGGTCCGTTACCATGTGGTCACAGTGTTGTACAAACTGGGCAGTGGGGGGACTTGGCTGAAGTCACGCCTGCGCTGATAGTCGGCAGTGGTCAGAAATCAGGATAAGATGTGTAGATGCAAAATAACCCCAGAGTACAGAACCTTAAAATCTGGTTTCTTGTAACTGAGATGAGGGCTTAACTGGGATACTGAAATAGGGATATGACATTTACATGCTTAAACCTAAAAACGGGGTTACTTCAAAAAACAGGATATTAAAAAGGATACGAGTGCACATGTAAACCCAGTCACACATACACACACACATTAAAATAATCAAAATAAAAACATATTGAAATTCAAACTTGAAATGCAGCTCTACAAACAAACAGCCATTATAATGGATTTCTGTTTCTCTACTGTTAATGCTCGCCAAAACAACGTCAAGTCATGAAACTATATTCCACAATAGAGTAACAGATCCGAACCTGCTGTCTCTGATAGGCTGAAAACATCTTCTCAATGTCCTTGAGGTCGAGAATCTTGTAAGCTCTCACGTCATCAATGTCATTCCAGATGGTGCCATTGATCAGATTCTGGAAAAGGGACAAAAGAGATTAACATTCAATCACTGATTCACACTGAAGAAAAACGTTTATTTATTCATATCAGGGATGAACAGATGCTTTGACTTTGTTGCGTAATCAAGTTAAATCAGCTACGAGAACATATCTATATATAACCATGCAATTATAACATCTGTTGAGTCCTAATGCTCTGATGTTAAACTCAAATAACCCTTTATGTTGAGTGGATTTTTTTTTTTTAACGCAATTATCTTGTGTTTTGTACAATCAAGTCTTTAATACAGTTGGCTGCAAAATGAAATGTTTTCCTTCGTAATATAGACGTTCCATCTCACCTCTCCCAGTTTGGACCAGTTGAAGGACTTCAGTGGGTGAGAAGGCTGAGGGATGGACTTGGAGTGCAGTGTGGACGCTGAGTTGAAGGAGGAAAGAAGAGGAGGAGGCGGGGCTCCGAACATAGGAGGGGCTCCCGGTGGAGGAGGTGGGCCCCCGGGTGGCGGCGGAGGCGGTGGAGGAGGCGGGCAGCTGAACGGTAGAGGAGGAGGCGGCGGCGGAGGGAAGCCACCAGTCATGGGTGGTGGAGGGGGTGGGACGGGCCCGCCAGGGGGGGGGGGAGGCGGGAAAGACACGCTGCCACCCTATAGCATGGGAAACGAAAAAAAATAAATCTTTTAGTTATAACAAATTTATATTTTAAAAACATTACTGGCCATTTATTTGCAGACACTTATGTATATTGCAACTTTCAACAAGTGCTTTTGGGGAAAAAAGGAAGATGGCATCAAATCTAAGAGTATCCCCTCCTAAATGTGCTTTCTTGAAGAAAATTGTACTTTCTTGATTCTTGTAGTTCTGGGTTTGTACCCTCATGGTTAAATGCAATTATATCGCCATGGACAAAAGCCTCAGCTGAATGAAATGGAAAGTAATGTTATGTTAATAAACAGCTCAAAGCAAGTTAGTACAAATTAGGTAAGAAGATGGATTCTCTTGGGTAAACTTTGGAGAAGTGGAGAAATTCTAAATATAATAATAATAATTTATGATATATTTAATCAATTACATTCATTATCAATGGTTATTAATAAAATGAACACTTAAAAAAGAGCATATATATGATTACAGATCAATATATTAGTGGCTTGTACATTGTTTCGTGTGTCATATTGTAAGGCAATATTGTAAAAAGCAGAACTGCTCACAGCTATGTCATGGATGCGTGACGATAGATCCTGGACTTGTTCCTTGGCTGAGCGCAGCTCCACACCCTCACGCAGCAGCTTGTCCTTCATCTTGTTCAACGTCTTCATCATATCATCCTTTTCTTGGGTCTTGGTATCACACTCCCGCTCCTTCTTCTCTAATTTAGCCAGCAGCTCTACATGATCTGAAAGGAAGCAATGGCACAGAAATGTGATCATGTGATGCAGATTCATATAGGTACTGTACACACAGATAGGCAGGTAATGATTTAGAGGCAAATGTATTTGAAAACTTGACTTATGGAGATAAAATGTGCAATGTAGAGTGCAGTGTATCAAAGACAGTTTACCTTTCCTGAACTTTTCTGCCTGGTCTCGCCACTGTTTCACCTCATTCTCATTGACCAACCTGTGGAGCAGGCGGACGCAAATAAGAAGCAGGAACAGATAATCAAAGTGCAGCCTTGCACACAATGCTCGCAACTGCAGTCCAACCAAGTCAAGCCTCCACTTTTTAAAAGGAAATGTAATCATTGGATTTGAGAACCATTGGTCCCTGACAGTAATTGGACTTTATTTTGGTAAGAGAGGGTCAGATTCATTTGCAGTATTGACTGGGTTGGTACAGATTGCTCTTTTAATCTGCACAGTGTAACATTAGTGATAACATTAATCCTGTGTGGCTGGAATCAATTCAGTTATGAAGTCTGGCATTTAGTTCTGCCAGAGGCTTGAAGTTAAACAGGGTTACGCTGCCGTTGTGTTATTGCTGAAATGTAGTAGTGACAAATGAGTGTTTTTGATAATGAAGTAATCAGAAAGGGAAAACCATGAAGGCCATATAAAAGCTGAAAAGTGAAAAATGGGAGAAATTAATTTAGAGGAATATAGTGGAAAGTGAAAACCTTGAGCCTCGGCCGTTGCCATAGCTGGAGTAGAGAGAATAGACATGTTTCAGTGTCACTAAGCAGAGAGCGTAAACAAACAATAAGAAAGAGACTGAGAGGCAGAACTACTTAGAAGGAACACAGCTGAGTAGGATGCCAATGAGGATCAAGTTACACGAGGAAATCCACAAGGCCATTTAAAAGGTAAATTGGTCATTAATCAATTGTCGGTGCTCTAAGTGCTTGTGTTATTGAACAGGACAGTTTGAACGTGATTGCATAGTCAGAACTGTTTTAATTAGAGCTCCAGCAACGATCAATGGATCCAGCTCATTAAAACTAAAAGACACAATGACTTTATTGTTGAATAGTCAAATAAATACCTTCACATAGCTTTGGAAAACATATGATTTGTGCAAGAGTGTTAATTTTGGGTCACGCACACGTGTGAATATTCAGAGTCGTTGTCATGGTAACCGCAGATGATGAATGACTTTGTCTCCCAGTTGTTTTAACAGTTGTTTTAGGGCCCTCCACCCACCCACCCACCTACATTCAGCTGCGGCACGAGACTGTACGTTTTCACCCGTTAACAGTCTAGGCCTCCGGCACAGGGCCAACACAATGAGGAAATCTCAGTTTATGCACTATTTTTCCAGGCACAATATAGTCAAGGAGAGTTTATGGAAACACAGCCATTGCTTGGCAGTAATGTAAAGCGAGGGCTAGGTTTTGACTGCTGTGATGGATCTGCGATGGACACTAATGGACGTCCGGGCGGGTGTAGATGCAGGTTTGCTTCCTGCGCGCTGTGGAAAGAATTACACTGGAGTGTGCTGATTGCACAAACAATAGAGGAATGAATTAGCGAACAAAGTATGAGTTTGCTGGTGCCAAGTTTGACCAGGCTACATATTTTATGGTGATTTCACCACTGAGACTAGACACATTCATCACTGATCTGAGAAGTGGAGCAGAAATAACAAGAATGAGCAGAGTGGAGGAGAAAGAAGATGGTGAAAGAATGAAGAATGACAGCATGTTGACAAAAAGAAACTGAGGTCCACTGGTAGAAGAAACACTAACTCAATGTGTTTTTATGGACAAAGCTCTGACTTTTTTCTTTTATCTGCATTAATATACAGATAACTGTAAATAGAGATTAGCCAACTGTGTCTGGACCCAAAACACATAGAAAAAGTTGAATGTTTAATGTGGAGAATCGTTTGACTTGGGCTGTGAACGGTGCACAGTCCTCCTACTTCACGTTGCAGCATTGCTTACTCAGATTCTACACACGATTCCTTGCTGCCACGTTCACTAAACCTCCACCTTGCTGCACAATCCCATTCTCCACCTCTGTCATAAGTAAAACAGCTTGAAATTAAAAAACTACAGACTGAGAGCGGTAAATCTACACTTGATTACAGTTTTACTGTAAATGTTTCCTGACAACGAAGCTCTGATGCATCACTCATTTATTCCACGGCCTCTTTGCCCTCGAGCAGAGCCTCAATCATTCTGACATAAAAGTGCATAATGCTGCTATCGGGCTTGTGTTTGATCCAAGTTAGAAATTATGCTGATTGGACGCATTAACCACAGGAACTTTCCATAAATGAGAGTGTGTTTACAGCTTCAAAAGGATAATGAGAGACTTTAAAATCGAATTGGAGGGAAGCACCGGAACTCCAGTGGATAACACTAACATTTTAGGCCTGGATCACCATTAACAGCACAGCATTGTCTTACAATGCTAAGTAAACACATGATAAAGATTACTAACAGTTGTCATGTAAATGCATCAGAATATAGTGTGTGACCACCTTCAAGCTATGTGGTCATTTTGTTCACTGCTGTATAGTAAGTACACAGTGTGGTTCCAGAAGGGAAAATCTAATACATTTTCTGAATAGAGAGTATCAGCCATAATGTTTTAACCATCCAAGGTAGACTCAACACAGACTACGAGATTGTGAAACAATGTTATATGCTCCTGTAGAAGCTACAAGTCTGAATAATATCAACTGCTGCGATGTACTACACTACCCACAATCCAAACATTCAGTTGTAATAGCCTCTGAGTGGTGGAGGTAGCCTTTACCATGTAAATGTTTACCACAAACACAAAAAGTATGTCCCATACAATTAGTTCAGTGATTCATTATGTTAACCACATAGCAACTGTGATTTTTGTATGTGCTTTGGTTGCGTATTACAAGATTCCACTTACAGGCGAACGATGTTCTTAACACTGAAGTTGTCCAGAGGAGAGATGTCTGGATCCTCTCCCTTCTCGTCCTGTAGAACAATCTGCTGGAGGATCCTGTCTAAGAGCTGCCAGTGCTGCAGGCTGCCACCACCGCGCTTATCTGGATGTGAGGTCACAGGCAGAACCAGTGAGGTAAGGCCAATTAACTCATTATCAAAAGTTGATCTGATGAGCATGTTTTTCACACCTCAGGTACAAGAATAAATGTAGCTACTCACATGGCATCTGCAGGCAGTGTTGTAGGATGGAGATGAGGTGGGGGTAGGAGTCTGAGTGGCTCAGCTTCTTCTTGATCAGCTCAAACATGGCACCGGCACTCTTGGTATCTACGTGGCTCTGTTAAAGGAATAAGAAGATAAACACTCGTAAATGGATTTTAAATCTGATATCTATTTTGGCAAATTGAGTCACACAGACAAAACTGTGTCGTGTCTGACAGGATAACCTGACAACATAATAGACTGTTGTCTAAGGGTAATTGTAGATTACTCACCATATCAAATCGCTTGGCCAGCTCTGAGTCATCCTCATTCCGCACCATCTCAAAGAAGTCCAAATGCCTGGGGAGAGAGAAGAAACAGCCGGTGATTAAAGAATTTTCTATGCCTTCGTTTAACCCTAATGCTGCATTTGAAGGCCAAGAGACCTGAAGCAGTCTCTGACAGCCAGGGGTGGACTGGCCATCTGGTATACCGGGCATCGTCCCGGTGGGCCGTTGACCCAATGTGGGCCGTTCTGCTCCGCTATTTTTTTTTTAAATTTTTTTTTCTCTTCTTCCTCTCTAAATTCCCTCCAATTGGGCCGGCCAATTGGCTACAGAGGGCTAGCAGTGTGTTGCCAGCATCGACACATATTATTGGTCTATTGTTTGTCATTGTCAATCAATCATGGGCTGACAGGCTCAGAGAGCCCTGACAGTGCTGTCAATCACAACACAAACCAGGGTGGGCGGGACCTCATGGCATTGGCGGGGGGAGTCGCGGGACTAGCTGCTGCTAAGACAGAAACTTAAAATGGATAATAAGAGTAAAAAACGCCCGGGTGGCGCTGAGAAGCATCGGAAAAGCATCTCTCTCTCTCACTCGCTGCCCCCTCCCTCTGGAGATGTGCAGGTCCGGGGGCGTGTTTGCCGTCGGGGGGGGGGGGGGGGGGCAGCGCTTGTCTTGTTAAGTTTTACTTCCTCTAGAATAGTCCAGTTTGATCGTCTTCTCGGCTCCGCCAGGGCCGTGACCGACTCTGGAGGGGCCGGTCGGAGGACCTCACTAAACCATCCAATGGGGACTAGCGATGTGTGTGGGCAGGGACTTAATCAACGCATGCACACTCCCCATCCATCTATTCCCTTTAGAATGATCCAGGTGCTCATGCAGGAGCTCGGTTCAGTTCATCTTTAGTATTCTGTCTGAAATTTGGCAGCAAAACGAGACTGTGTCCAATGATTTTTTCTTCTCTGTACTAGCCCTGCATGTGCAGGCTGTTTACAAAAGAGAAACTATCTTATTTTGTGTGCCTTGTTTCCCTTTGCTGAGTTATCATAAGGGGCATTGTGTATCACTCCTACTGATGAGAGGTCCATGTTAAGTGATATTTACAGAATGTTTTAGTGGTTATACTGTGGTTTATTAATGTTCTTGGGCACAAGAGGCACTTGTTTATAGTTGATTATTTGTTGTCTCTAGAAGTTCAGATTTGGCTGTCAAGGGTTCAAAATTGGTAAAATTATACATTACATACATTATATTCATATTGTTGTTATAATTTTTCAGTCAGTTGAGATCAATCTTGAGGAGAAACATTTTAGGTTGTTTTCTGTCTGTATAGGCCTACTATAAAAAGCACTTGGTACTTGTACTTTTACTTTTGATACTTAAGTACATCTGTACTTTTACTCAAGCATGGCCTTCAAGTACTTTGTACACCACTGCTCCACTCTCTGTCTTCACTGTACCAAAATTTGTCTGTTGAGTCTCCTCTAGTCTGGTGAGTTTATCATTTTTTTTGATGATTAGAGACATTATAATGTATCCATGTCCTTCTCAGGTTGACCACTTGACATGTGAGAGCCTGAGGAGTTGTTTTCAAGACACAGGTGGAGCTGGCAGGGGCGTCACCGTGGGCCTGCCCTTTTGGGCTGGGCTTCAGCTGCAGATCTAAAGGCTGCTTCCAGGGGCATGGGGCCCTCAGCCTTTGTTTTTCTTTGCTTCTGCACCTTACAACATACATCACACCTTATTTTCACACATCCAAACACTGTTAACACCACTGACGCGTAACATATTTTACACATCCCACTACGTAGTTAGAGCTATCTTGATTTGGAGTTAAATAAATTTATTTTTGGCTTGAGAGGTTTGTGTGTGGCCTCCCTTCTTGTTGCCATCTTTGGATAGGTGGTAACAGTAGTATGCATGAGAGAAGACGCCGCGAGATTTGTGGACTTCTATGTAGTGTCCGCTGATAATGTCGTGGGCTGGTCTGGACAGACAATGCCAGGGCTGAATTTTTGTCCCAGTCCACCCCTGCTGACAGCCCAAGCCTGCACTTAACTTTATCATCTTAATACTGGTTATTCCTCAACTCTTTCCAAGTTACAATGCTTGGAGTTTCAGAAACTCCATATCTAAAGCTTTGTTAAATACAATGATGATTGATAGAACTTCTTAAACAGAACGGTCCCTCCAAAGTCTCCAGTAAGTCTATTTGGACGTCAGTCAATGAAGTTCAAATATACTAAAAATAGATCTTAGTTTGACCTCTCAGATATAAGTGCCATCATTAAAAAAAAAGGATAATTTGCATTTCTGTATGCAAATTAAAAAATGATATATATATACAGTACATAAGTTCATGTGTATCCCAGTAAAATGTTGTGCAATAACAATGCTATAATGGTTACTTATTCCTTCGCCTTCACCATAAACACCAGTCAAAGGTAAGTGTTACCACTTCCAGTACTTTTCTAAAACCTTTAACAAGGCAGAGAAAGCCTCTAGCTGACCAAGAGGTTTGAACCCAGAACCTTTTCATCTCTGAGGCAACAGAACTAACCATTGCGCCATCAATTTTTATATACATAAATCAGTGAGGTGTATGGGAAACACATGGGTGAAATTATTTGTTGTCTGGTCGCAGAGTAATCGCTGATGATACTTCATTGGTCATTGCTCATTAGGTCTCACTCACCTATCCAGAGTGGCGTTTTCATGTTCTCTGAGCTTGTCGATGACCGGCTGGATGCCCAACATCAGGAACTCGTACCTTAGGTGGAGGCGAAACTCCAGGTTGTCCTGGAAAGAGTTAACAAGACAGGAGATTGTTATGAATCTTATCTGCAAAATACTGAGTTTTACAGGAGATACAGTCGGTTTAGAAGGATGACAAATTAATAGAGGACAAACAATGGCAGTGATCAATAAGCACTATAGGATTAAAATGATTTATGTAGATATATAATATTACAGTCACCGAACAACCCCTAATGAATTAAAACTAACTGGCAGCTGGCCTGCTAGCCGTTGCTTCATCTTTGCTGTACAAACAAAAACAGTGGAATAGAACTTTTGCAGGAAATCTGATCTGATCTAAATAATTACCATGACTTATTTTACTGCTACATTCAATTAAGTTTTTCTCAATGCTTACTGACATTGTGTATTTAAGATAAGATGTTTGTACTGACCTCCCCAGCTCCAGCGTTCAGCACAGCATTGATGAAGGACATGATAGCCGTCTTCAGGTTGACCTCGTCTCTGTAGCGGCCTGTGCTCTTGTCCAGTTCATTCAGTAGAGTCTAAATGATGAAGATTGACGGGAATATTAGTCCATGAACTGCTGTGACACAACATGCTGGAAAAGCTGGTAGCTTCTCACACCTTTAGCTCATTCTGGCCCCCAGCATACTTCCACAGCTTAATCATAACTCCAATCACAATTAAAAAGCCTCTTAGGTTCGGGATCACTCAGCTCCTGTGGTGTTAGCTTAGCACGAGGTGGTGTGATTTACCACAAAGCCCTGGGGATGTGTTAGATGTGGTTTGTTGACTCAGTCCTGCTAGTCACTAAAGCATCACACATTCCCTGACCTCCATAACTCTGGATGTCCTCACCTGGCTTTAATATGGCCTGGGTGTTGACTTAACCTACGGTCAACAGTCTGAGGCGCTAGAGCACGAGTCTCCAACTAATCAAAATGACCACAGCTTGATTCATTGGAGCGTTGCACTCAAATATTTTGTCTGCCCTTTCTCATAGTCACATAGTCTGCCCCATGTCTCCAGCAAAGGCTCTCCAAGTATGCGTGGAATGATAGAGCTGTTTTCTCCTCTTTAGATAAAGATTGCCTCAGCTCCTCTCACCTGGAACCGAGTCCTCTCAGCAGCGTATTTCTGGTAGTGTGCCATGGCCTGCAGCACCTTCTTGTGTCCGTCAGGCACCAGGCACACCGCCCCGAGAATCTCCAGCACCGCCACTTTGGTCTTGATGTTCTCCGTCCGCAGGCTCTGTGAGATGGTGTTGATGCTCTGCGGGTGGGCCAGGACGTGAGCTCGGCCCTGCGAGTTGTTCATCAGGGCCTTGATGCAGCCAATGACCGAGGTGTGGACGCGGCTCTCAGACGTCTCGTAGTCCATGCTGCGCAGGAAGTTGAGGAGGCAGGTGAGGCCATCCAGCTCGATGAAGCGTGTGACAAACCTAATGGAGACATGGAGAACAAAGAGTCTATAAGACAAGTATAATAGTTGAAAGGCACAAGTTTTTAGTTTGATCATTCTTTATTCTCCAGTTACATTGTGAGGGGGATACACAGGCATCATGACTGGGCTCGATTCAGTACATTCACACTGTAGATTTTTATTGAGAGCGGGTTGAACAATGATGGACACACAATGCTGGGAACAGTTAGCCCATGTTGTGGCGATTTCCATAACCTCTGCGATGAGCGTCTCTCCACTCATCCCAGTTTCTGGCTTTCAGCAGAGACTCTTCATCATCCTGTTCAGCTTTTTTCTCTTTTTCTTCTTCTTCCCTCTCTGTTTCATTAGCATCGTCATCCACGTGATCCCTCTTGGATATTGCCTGATCAGGCAGTACTCCATGTTTCCTGTGCTGTTCATACCAGTCATCTACTGTCATAGTGGGAAGGCTCGGGTAGCCAGGCCCGAAAACCTGAGCCTGTAAAGCACTCTTGGTGAGGATGAATGGTTTCATGGGATGCCTGTTATTATATATTTCAACAAAGATTTGAAACACAAAGGTTATCCAAATTTCTGCTGAAAGCCCTTAATAGCTGAACCAATTAAAGGTCCAGGGCCTCTCTGGGAAAGAAGAAGATCTGCTGAATGACAGAGGGGACATGTAAACATTGAGGGATGTCACATCTACTGAGTACACTATGGGCTGACCTTCCCACTTGCTGAGATTCCAGATAGGCCTCATAAATTATTTCAAAAAAATGAGGGCTTGTAAGACCAAATGAGAAAGAGGAGACAAGGACAAACGGAGGAAGGACGGAGACGGTCTGAGAGTAGAGATTTATCGCCACTCATGTTAACAGATATGTTGTTTTGATGTCAAAAGCTTCATCGCCTCCCTCTGCAGTCTTTGCTCAGGCAAGCATGCATAAAAAAACATGAACAAAAATGTAAATCATCCAATTATTTTCCTATACTCCCAACCACACATGATCAATCCCAGATTTCCAGTACTCACGTAAGCACTCACACACGCACACACACAAACACACACACAGACGTTACCTGGCATGACCAGTAAATCTCTCAGAGATAATCCACTCATTCCCGGAGGCGCATGGATGAGATCAAGAAGATCATACTGCATGCATGCATACAGACAGCCTTGTCCTTGACAGAGAACCCAAATCATAGAGAACACACACAGGCTTTCAGCAGACACTGGGCTTCTTGTTTAAGAAGATGTCTTGGACTCCACTCGACACCAAGGGGACGAAAAATACATTTCCAATATATTAGATGTGGCTTGATTCAGATGTAAAACAGACATTAGAATCAAGGCAAGGTGAGACCGATCCAGCTGTTAAAATATTCTCATCTCGGAGCAGTGACAAGTCTTTGGCCTGTCAGACGAGTCAGGGGATAGTCATACGCCTGTCCATGAATTACGGGGCCACCTCAGAGTCTCCTGAGTTCAGGAGAAATTAGCCGAACATCCTTGTGATTAATGTATGGAAAGCAGAGGGGGAGAGGTGCTGTTCTTGGATCCTGGATTCAAAGAGGTGGTCGGGAATCAAAGCTACGCTCGTTGGCTTCCTCACTCTGTTGGTTTGCAAGGAGCTCGCCAGAAAAACACACACACGTGCATCATCACCAAAAGCATGTGCTTGAATATACAGTGGAAGTGGAAAGGCAGATGCATGCATGCAAACATACATGTGACAATCCAATGATATTCAACAGGGTCAATAACCTGCACTGTTAACTAAACCCAGGAAGCTGACATCCAGCCACTCTCTCTCCTCCTTGTCTTTCATTCTCCCTCCAGTGAGCACTTCAATCAATGGATCCCATCTCCTCCGACTTTGGAGTCTCCTCTCGTCTCCTCCGTTCCACTGACATTCACGCTCAGTCGACTGGCGTGCAGGCCTCCTCTTTTTTTCCCTCTTTTCTTTTCTCCCTCTCTCTTTTTTTGGTTTTTGGAACAACCACTGCGTTCTTGAAAACCCGCTGGGGTTGCGTTCAAGACAACTGCTGCATACGATATGAGCTTAGGCAGAGCTGAACAATACGCAGGCCGAGCCAACTTCACACAAATACACACACAAAGTTCTCCAGACAGACAAAAGGAAGACGTGAGGACTAACACTTGGAATGAGACAAGACTAAACACAAGTGAACAAAAAATGACTGCTATGTGCGTTGAGTCAGGGCCAAGGCTGGTCGCAGGTAATGTAAGGTTAGCTGCAGATCCAAATTCTGATGGAACCCAGAGATATTTACTTTTTATTATATTATTAAATAACTACTATGTTGAATGTGATCCATCTTTATAGAGACCATTAATCTCTGTTTATCAGTAAAGCGTAAAACCCCCTCAACCAGAGGCAGACGATAATCAAAATGAGTAGGACAATGTTAAAAACTAATCCAGATGCTCAGAAATAAGTTCAGAAATTCATTCCAACAAAATGGTATGTTTGGGGTTTGAGCTACACAGACAAAACAGTCTGGCTCTTCAAACTAAGGATGACCCCTGTGTGGCAGACAGTCGGTCAAGAGTTCACCCTGCGCCGTCAAAGCCTGACCACACACCTCCAAACACACACGCACAAACTCAAGTGACCATGTGCTCTCATGCCTCTCCTCTGTCCTGCATGTAATCACCACGTTCACACACACAGACACTTTACGTCTCCTTCAAACATCCACTTACCTAACCCAAGGAACAGGAACATACACACACACTAACACTTCTATTCTACTATAAAAGGGTCAGAATGTGGACAAGAGCCCAGGAAATTCTACAGAGGTGCTGGTAAAAACTAGATGATCGAGTCACACAATATCACCACCACTCTCACTCAAATAAATGTTACTTGATGTGAAGCCCAGTGTGTAACTGTAATAAAATAAAAGGGCCGAACAAAGGGTAATAAACAGAAAACTGACACACATGGACGCATATGTAGAGCTAACAATAAAAGCCCTGGACACCATGCACATCTGTAACGTGTAGTAAAGTTGCATGGCATGGACAAGATGTTTTAATGGACTGGGTTTATCACTGAATCCACAAGGAGCAGTTTATATATGTTTATACTGTATATGTGTAGGACGCAAGCTCTGGCTTCTGTAACTTAACGAAGCCAAGAGCACACATACAGAGCCGTTAATCAAACACTTAAATACGCACTTAAATACACCACTGATTTACTATTGCACTCTTATAACAATAGCATAAGGCTGTTGGACTCTAGATGGACAGTAAAAAAGGATCAAAACTAAAAAAATCAACTTTTTGTACCACATATTGTTTTTTCTAATAAAAACCTTCCATCTGTCTTACCCACAATGCAACTTGAATGCATTGCAGACAGTTTGTTTGGAGATTCGGGTGTACTATGCTAGTAATGGCTAGCTAAAACTAGCCACAGATAACATTGACTCTAGTGACATCACTTGAGGCGCTCTATTTAAGCTGCAAAGATTTCCCATCTCACCCTTTGCTTTAAAATGCCTGTCCATTCAGCCCCTTCACCACCCCAGTCTCCACATGTAGGCTCCAATTGGGTTAAAAATATACACTCATCACTTTGTATTACATCAATGAAATCATATCTGAAGGGGTGATGAAGTCAGACCCTTGGCGGCAAACTTCTAGGATCTGCGGTTGCTGAAGTCATTTCAAAAGTGAGTTGTCTACAATGCAGTACAACTCACCGACACCTGTAAACACACTTCTGAGGATTTTCACTTCATCAAACATTAGCTGAGAAAGTAGATGAACAGTTTACCTCCCTGTAACTCTAGTGCTTTGACTCTATGCATGTGGCTCTTAACTTAAATGCATGTAGTTAGATGAAAAGCCAAATGTAATAGGGATTACAGTAAAGGCAGATTATAACCCCTGTGCCTCACGCCATTATTCCCCCCCCACCCTCCATCTGTAGACACAAACCTGGCTCAGCAGCAGGATCAGTCTCTTTAAACTCTGCCTGTATCTACCCACCCGGCCCTCTCTTCTCTCCACTTCTCCCCTTAGGAGAAAAGGGTGAGAAATCTGCGCTCTGAGAGAAGCAAAAACATGGATCCATCCAAGACCCCTTCAAGGTGCGATACTCAACTCCCCCTGCTAATGTGAATAGTAATATGTATAAACAGATATAAAGTTCACCCTCTTCTAACAGAACCTTTGAGAGATCCGGCGGCAAAATGTTTTGAGGGATAATATTTGCATGTGGTGGTCGCGAATCGTCCAAAGGGTTATTGACACAGGAGCAAGGGGAACGGCTGCAGTCGACTCGAGTCAATATTCTTGCTGGAAGAGATCTGCGGACACAATGTGCACGAGAGCCGTTCTGGGAAGAATCGCAATGCTCCGCTGACGTGAGCCTGGGGCTGCAGTGCATCGTGGGCCAGCGCAGCCTCCGTGACCTCCGTGAAAATCGTCCCAGTCGTTCCACCGACGACATGACAGTGATTGAGGGGCATTGGATAGAAGAATGCCCACACAGCACGCTCATCAACGCAGACATAGAGCAGATGTGCAGATGACTCAGTAGGTCAACAGTGCTCGTGTAAGTGCACTTAACAGCGTAGTTAAAACCCACTGAGCTCCTATGTATTTCAATATCTGGAAGCGAAAGTGAAATGCACACCAGGGCATGCAGATGTGAGTCGACTACACAGCTGGCTGCGGCAGTTTGTCTTCACGTACTCTGCCCTCACATGCACACTCAGTCGTCTGTGAGTAAACATACATTGCTGTTGTGAGCGTTCAAGCGCCGTTTGACAGCTGATAAACAAAGCAATAACTGCTGGCAGGGGAAAATGTTCAGCTGTAATTTCAAGTGGAAGAATAATTCAGCCAGTTTTCCGAGTGTCTAATTTTTTATGGCTGTTTATCACATCTGGGCCATTAAATTAGATGAACAATTATAGCTATCAAAAGCTGATTTCTGGTAAATGGTAAAGTATGGCATCACTCATGGTAGGAATAAGATCTGCCTGCTTACACACAGTCAGGGTTCGCTGAAATAGTGATACGATTTCAGTTGTGTTGTACCAAGTTAGCCTGCCCTCATCAGTTCAGTTCCTGCATTAGTTGCTGTTAAAACACAAAAGGACTGATACAAGTGAACAAAGCTCTCCTCTAAGCAGATGTATAACATGTTTTAGTTTGACTTATTCCTGCTTGCGTAATACTTAATGATTTACTGCTCACCTCTTAAAGCCTCTATTGACCTTTATAATTAAATAACCTGAAAGGATTTAGATCCAGAACACTACAGACACAGAGTAACATGTGATGAGGATCACAAGTAGGCCATGAAGTTACAGCATCACAAATCAAAAAGGTGCAGTACCACTTCAGTTTGAATTTGTTGGAAATGAACATGCACACATTTAAATAACTTTGTGGTCATTGTTCACATCACATTCCATAGAGGGTAACTTGCAAGAGACCACAAGAGCAAAACCTTGTCACCTTGTCATTTCAATGGCTTACAATCTGCCTGTGAGTGAAAGTGACATCAGTGGGTGGCTTGTTGACAATGTGCTGCCTTTGTGCCCTCCGCCTGGCACCCTGCACGCCAACGATGTGCTTGGGTCCTGTGGCCCTGCAGAGCGGCCTGAGGGCACAAGGACACCTCTTCACAACCAGACCCAGCTGCCTCTGTGAAATGCCAGAAGGAAGGAGGGTGGGGGCTGTTTCAGGCAGTCATCCAAAGGCAGGCATGAATCAAGGCTCAATACGGATGGACACCACCATGTCTCACAAAATGCCGCCATAAAGACAATATGCGTACACAAAGGGGATACAGAAGTGTCCCTTTCCCACAAAAGGGTCACACTGTGTCTCTTTGTGTGTGATACATAAAGAGGCTGCTTAGGTGAGGTGCTCAGATGTCAGCCAGACATCTTTTCACCAATTTGTCACAAAGCTTAGACTTGGCGGGACATGAACACACTGCCCAGGCTTTCCCTGAACACTCATATTCTGTGGGACACACCTGCTACCCCCATCACTGCTACAGTACTTAAAAACATCTGCGGGCTAATGAGCTATAACTCACAGAACGGGTGCAAATGCATTACTGAATGGTGTTGACCGAGTCACTTCAGCCACCTTTGATTAGGTAAATTAAGTACAGTTGAATATAATAGAGGGAGTGAAAGTAGAACCTGGAAACAAGGTTGTATTATGCTCCTTTCTGACACGCTGCCATAACTCAGCAAACAGTTTTTGACTGAGTCCATCACACCTTGATAGACATAACAAGTAGTTGTGCACAACACTCCCTCTTAACATTAAACCTTATACCTTTCAGACTGCACGTTATGTGTTGTATTACTTTAAGTAAATATGACATATATCCTCTGAGGTTGATTCTAAACACTCTAGGCAGTGTTCCAATATTGGGCTAATCCTTTGTCTTGTTTTAGCTGTTTTAGAGGCATTATGTTTTCAGGTTGTCCATCCATCCCATTCTTGGGAACCCAATATCTGAAAAACATCAACATGTTGAGGGAATTGTACTAGGATTCAATGATTACCAAATAGGATCTCATTGGTCTCAGGTAAAGGTCACAGTAACCTTATACGAGTCTGGAAAAGATATTTATGTAGACTGAAACTGCACTGGTTGGCAGAGACATACAACCACTGTGCAGTATTTCTAGTTTGTGAAGGGTGTTGTTATAACATAGCTTTGTGCATAGTGTTAAAATATTAAATATAGCTAAAGCAATTAGTGAGAGCTTTTCCATACCTATACTTAACCGTTGGGACTTTTGGTAAATTATTTGGACCAGTATAAATAACACTTCCATCCATGATGAAAGCATATACTGCAACATCAGTAAGAGGTGATTACTCTCCACTGTATAGAATACATTCAAAGATCAGCTTTATATACAATTATCATAATAAATGGTTTACTGTGAAGGGACAGAAGCAGCAACCTTTCTAATGACTTCAATGTTAACTCTAGAAGCAGCCTCTGGCCAACCTTGTTTTTACAGGATGAGTGGTTTGAAAGCCCATACGTACACAGATACAAACACAATTATGGTTACAGGCGTGTTTTAAAACATACACAACCCAGACATGACCCAGACAATTAAACTGTCCTGAGTTTTTTGTCCTTCTGCACATTAGCTCTGTCACTTAATAGCTCCCCTTGAGAAAACTCAACAACCCTAGTTCGGTATCACACAACTGGCACGATTGACAACTCCAAAGTAGCTGCTGACGTGACATGGAGAGACAGGGGCAGTTTGTATTAGTGGGCTGTCCAGCGTCCTTGAATGTGTCTTATTGGTGATGAGTGAGCCTAACAGCTGCAGTGTAGGGGTAGACAAACTTGAGTCTAGATATATATATATATATATATATAATCTAAAAATATATTTAATTGCTGGTATTTCAGTTGTAAGTACGTAGGACCCTTTGCCCTCACAACAGACAGTTATATCTTTCCTGTACCATGGTACTAACTGGATTTAATGTGTGAGAAATTTCCTCAACAAGTCAAACAGTAGGAGTGGATTTCGGATAAGGATCGCACCGTGCAATTCTCAGAATGGTCTGGCAGCAGAGGAAAAGTGCAAAGAGTTTTGGTAGATTTGGAGATTCACTCACCTCATTGGCTGAGTGCGAAGGGCTGTCTTCAGATCTTCCACCACCTTGTTCCTCATTTCCATTTCCTCCTCATCAAAAGCAAACAGGGTCTGCATCTGCAAAAAAAAAGAAAATTTGATTCATGTTCCTGAATTCTAGCTTTACCATAGCCCCCACTGGATGCATTACTTATTGGCATGCATTCTGAATTTTTCACTTTTAAGAAAAGCTTTTTGTTGTTTCTACTAGGTCAACCTTAATCATAACTTGGCAGCAATATGACAGCACCAGTACACGCTCCCTCTTCTTAAGAAGTAAATGTGCTTCTTTCAATTAGTCCTAGCAGCACACAATCAGAGCCTCATCAGTAGGCTGATGTTTCAGGCACCACGAATCAACAGATCAAGTGTATACTTTAATATTTCTTTGAAAGAACTGTTTGAAGTTATAGACACATGCCAAAACAAGCCTTGCAGACAATTAGCTCCAATCACGCTTTCAACAAAAAAGGTGATTAATAAAAATACACCTAGACCAGGGGTATAGTGTAATGCATTTCTACATCACTTAAAGGCTTCCCTCATCAACATTAAAGAGCTACTGTGCTCCCATTAGTCAGGGCCATAGGGCTACTGTTTAGCCTCTCCAGGATTTTTTCCATGTCAGCCCACTGCCAAGTGCTAAGGTTCAAACAATGAGTGGTTCAGCAGTGGAGAGATCTAGTCACAGTGGCAGCCCATTGATTTGCTTAAATGTCACCCTGTTTTCCAGCCTTTAAACCCTTGAAAAAAAAGAAGACATGCGGGTCAAAAACAGGGTGGAAATATTCTCAATATGACTGCTTTGGACAAACTGCACCCACATGGCAAACTGGAGCCACCCCATGTTTGACTACCTAACAGCAGCCCTGGTCTGTCCAGTGAGCGAGAGTGTTTAATCTAGAAACAGCGCAGTCAAAACATCCATCGTGTCAACTTAGCCTCAACTCCAGATGGTTCAGGGACCCTGTGCCAAGAAGTAAAAGCTCTGGCTCCGGTTTCTCTCAACGAATATGCTCGTAGTCAATGGGAAGTTGGACACAACAAGTGTTGGAGAGAGTGAATGATTTGGTCGTGCTGCGAGCCAGTTCACCATGTCAATGAGTCTGGCCAAATGACTCCTTCCTACATCTGTTATTTGTAAGCTCAATCTAACCTGTGGCCAACATGCACATAAGGATATTATTATAGCTGGTTGGTAAACCAGCAGAAGGCACTTCCCTAAATCCTTATTATGGGAAAGGCCCCCTAGAGCCAGAACTGCACCTTCAAGCTAGTCGTCAGTGCGTTGTTAACTGAGTGAGTGGTGAGTGCAGCTCATCAAAACCTTAATTTCATCCATGTGCCTTACTAATGCTTCCAGTATAAAAAGCATTTGTTCAAAATAAATGAAGGCAAAACAACATTGTTTATTCACTGAAATTGCCATGCAAAGTCAGACATAGGCACAAAACCGAATTAGGCTAAGAAAGTACTGGCTGTAACCAAACTAATATCCTGTTGTTCCCCTGTGGCTAAAAACTAACAACTGAAATTGAGTGTAATGATGTGACTGGAAACAAGTGGGTTTAACTGTCCTGTTGAAAGACAATTAATTCTAATGTGGTAAAAATTACCAATATCTTTTTTTATCCTTCCAAGCTGTTTTTGTTTGATAGCTTTTTTAGAAACACCAGAATTTTCAGTATTCAAGTGTAAGAAATTGTTTGACTAAGTGCTAAAGAGTTGAGAAAAGCGTGTGTTATTTTAATGTAGAACATTAAATTTACTTGTGTCAATAACACAAAGTCAGGTTATTCTGCACTAACTAACTGACTGATCAATGTCTCCAAGGTTGTTTTAGCATTTTGCAATGCTCGTTTGCATCCCTATTTTGAGGCTGTGAGTTGCAATTGTGATTTCTGTGCATTTCTTCACATCACTGATAAATTACAGGCCATTCTCCTTGCAACTGTTTTGGATCTCTTTTTCTGTCCATCTTCAATAAAGCCCATCCAGGTGGGCGTTGTGAGGCACACGAGCGTGGACACAGCAGGGCTGCAGAAACTCTTGTCGGAGTCACAAGGACATTTCACTCATCACTCAGTGGCCAACAAGAAGCCCCAGGGCTCTGACATGCCTTTATGAATGAACATCCAAGATGCTGGTTGTACACTAATCTCTCTGGGCGGCAAAGCGAAAATGAGCTCATCCAGTAACCTCGGCTACTGTGGAAGGGGCTGTCCCTGGTGAGTGAGCTTGTATCTGTGAGCCAAGATATGAAGTCATGGACAAGTGGAGCACCTCCAAATTTGAAAAATGCTCTCTTGTCAAGATTCTGTCTGGAGCACAGTGGTGCTGCAAATGGAGGACTGTAAGTGGGGGTGAAAAAGTGACTCAGGAAGGCGAGGAAATTGGTTGGAGTTATGGTGAATACAGGAGACGTTGCTGAAGTGGGGCTTGAACAAGAGACTACTTGTGCAACAAAAGGGAATAGGGACCATAAAAAATATCTTCATCAAGTTCTTTCATCTGTTACAGAGTCGTAAAGTTGGAATCATCTTTTTGAAAGGAAAACCAAGTCTGTCAAGGACTTAATTTCAGGTGTTTCCAATGTGAATCAACTTGTTTTTCTTTCTTTTTCTTCAAACAAGTTTCCCCCACCTCCTCTAGAGTATCAGTGCAATTACTTATACTGACAATTTTTTAAACCAGTTGAATAAAATTGAAATATCTTATACCGGCAAAATTGTACACTAGCTTTAAAGCAATGCCAACATTTTAAAACTCTACACATACCATACAGCATACTATAAACAAATGATTTGCAGAGTGCAAAGACCTGCTTTACAGTAGTATGGCAAAAATAAAGAAAAAGAAATGCTCAAACATAACTCTGACAGTGTGTCTGACATCTAATAGCACAGAGGCACCGCTACAGTCCCTGCGGATTTTAAGTTCTTGGCAACTTACAAATCAGTGCTTTCCCTTTACTTCACTTAAAATACAGTTTATGTCTATGTGAGTCTGTGTTTGTGCGTATGTGCAGTCTAGGCTTTAAGAAAATGGCAGAAAAATACTTTCTCCAGAGCTCAGGTAGCGGTGCTCCGTTCAGAGGTAACTCCTTCTCGTCCCATAAACAAAAACAGCTGTTAAAATAGCAACATGCAATGTGGGTTGTTGGCCCAGGCGTGTTTGCCAGAACAGCAAACAAAATAGCAATAAACAGATATTTGTCCAATTTGCAATTACATTTTGGCCCTACGTTTAAGGTGGTCTATATAAGCTATTGTTGAACAGTTTATCTGACCCATGGCCTGGAAAGTCTGGGAAATACTAGACTACATTAAGTGGAAAGAAGAAAAATTCAACAACAAATTCAACCAACTGAAATGCTGAAAAATGCATTACTGAAACAAGAGGCTCCTGCTAGACAGTCTCCACTGTTAACTTGTAAGTCTCCAAGTTTCACATTTACTTGTCATCTTTCAAGAGTAAAAAATGTCATGTTTTACGATTTCCAAACATTTTGGAGTCAACTCGTACATAAGGTCTCAGGGTCAGAGGCCACTGGCACGGACCAGTCAATGGCCACATAAGATAATCTTACACAACAGCAGTAACTGTATAAAGTATAACGGAGATCATGGAAGAAGACAGTTTTTTAAGTGGTATCGTGTTGTTTATATTGGCAGCTACGAAGGCCAAAAATAATGAATCTGGTCATCCTGGCTTTGCTCCGTGTCTTTGACAGTCATTCCCACTGACTCGACTGCTGAGTGTCTAAATAGCCTGTTTGTCATCACAGTGTGTGTGAATGCTGGGGTCACAGCGAAGGAATGTGGTCATGCACTTATAACAAGCAGTCAGCGGGGAGATGATAAAAAGCGAGCCAAGAGAGAAATCTGAGAAAGAATGGCTGAGTGAACAGTGACCTCTCAGACGTGCAAGTCAGAAACCTGAAGTAAAGTTAAACACGCTCTCTTCAAATAGAGGGAGGCAGACATTCAGACAATGAGTTTGACTTACAGCAGCCATGGAGTTGATGCGGTCAATGTAGTAGTCGGGCCAGCTGGTGGCCAGCTTGTTGGGGTCCTCTTGCTCCTGTGAGTGGACACAAAGACAGACTGAATCAAACACAGCAACATTAAATCAGCTCTTACACATCCACAATGAACAACATTTCTCTGTTGCCGTTTGAATGTAGCTTAGATAGATACCTAAATATGATTTCGATTTCTTTCCAATCCCACCATCTAAACTTTGACTGATCTTTTGTCTAACAGGGAAAAAAAGCTGTCGTTGAATATGTTTACATGGACACCAATATTCTGACCTCTGGCCATATTCTGAATAAGGCAGTTTTTGAATGCTTTTGACATACAGTGTGTTAGAGGTCTGGAAACAGTCTATTCCTAATGATTATGATGATGACCTTTCCTGTAGAACCTTACTGAGATTTTAGACCATGACCAGATACCTAAAGGACAAAATGAAGGCTTTACATGGAATTTGATGAGAGTATTCATGTTTGATATTCATGTAACCCAGTGACTTTTCCATAAGATGCAACATCAGCCCAAAACTACTCCTTGTGCACCAGGAAGATGGGCCAACTAGACGTATGCTGTTCAGGTGGCCAAGACTTTCCATTCTGAACACAATCATGTTCATTACATCCAACATACGGGTTGACAGTGATGAACCCTGCAGCCTCTTTGGGTTGCAGTGGCACTTCTGCAAGGGAGCTACTTTAATGTCATACTATTTTACTTTCTGCTTTCTACCTTAACTCCATACCTCAATATCCACATGAAGCCTAAATGAGTCGACCAGTGCAGCTCATAACACTGCTCTCTGGTCTTGTATTGCACAGAGGTAGAAAAAGATGGAAAGGGAAGATCTGCCTTGAGGAACAAAGTGCACTCCAAAATCATTTTCAAATAGCCTGTCAAAGATATAGTTTGTCCAGAAGAATCCAAGGAAGCGTGATGCCACGAGCAAACCAAGGCACAGGGGAATAACGAGGCCACGTTCCTTGTTCACATCTGGTCCTGTTTAGCTTGGAGCGCTGGTGGAACATACTGGTTGCTCTGTGTGCATGTCAGCAAGAGTTTGAAACGCATAGAACGCCACATTCGTGTTAAACTGGTTTTGTAATATACAAGAGTAATCCTATACCAATGCTTTAAGTGTAGGTTTCTTCAAAGGCCTTTTCTTCAATACACTCAGTGGGAATTCAGGCTCTTGGCTGTATTCAAGGTGGAAAAGACTTTGTTTTCTTCTTGCTCTGTCATGTATTGAGTGTGAAAGCCATATTACATACGTTCAGATCCCTTTCCAAAGCTGCGGAAAACTTGAGTTCAACTTAAGTTACTTTATGTTAGGCCATATTAAAAAGAAACAATCATTCAATGGCAGTACATCTGTTTAGAGTAACAAGGATACTATAAAAGTTAATTATTATGCCATTCCACCAACAGATTATTCTTGAGGAGGTCATTAAACTACAGTATGCAGGGGGCTTAAAGGGCATCCATGTTGGAGCAAGAGCTCATCATGTCCTTTTCTGTTCCCTCTTTATATGGAAAATCTATATTTTGTGCCAACAAACACCTTCATTTCTAAAACGCTAATTAATAATTTGCATTGTGGCACGACAGACAAAAGCAAATAACATTTTGTGTTGATTAAAGCAGGTGAACTCTTTGATTGTGCCAGGACATAAAATCCTTCTATTTCCTCCAGTAACCCAAATAAACTAAAAGAGCTAAACTGAGCAGCAGAAACAGTAAAGCTTAAATGTATATGGCTGGGTGGGTGTATGTGGATTGCGGTCCTTGACCAGCGTTTCTGATCTGCAGCATTCTGTGCCAGAATTTGAGCGCAAGCTAAATCGCTCAACTGAAACAAAAACAATAGGGCTCACTGTACCACTCAGCTTGTGTTTTCCACCATGCTGCTGACACACTCAGGACACAATGCCAGACAGATCCTGACGCTGAGATTAACAACTTAACTGCCTCGCTCTCTGGCCCTTCAGCCAAATTACAGCCGCCGACACACCCTCAAAAACATGTTGAGTCCAATGCAACATTTACTCTGGCAGTTTCACGAGCCCAAATGAAAAGCAAAATACTGTAATTATCGTCTCGTTTTGGGGCAAATGAAAAAATCCCGACAATGTAAGGTTTGTTTTGGGGGTCGTAGGCACATTTCCTGAATATTTACCCTTTAAATGGAAATTCCAGGAGCTGCAGTGATGCTAAGTTTGTTCTCGTGCACTGCTTGCATGATCAGACCCTTCTGGGAGTTAATCACATTTGATGACTGGTATTAAAATCTTCTGATAAGACGCCAGTTTCCATAGAGTGGAGCCTGGATTAAAACAAAAGTGCAAACACCAGACAACGTTGGATGTGGAGTTTGTGCTGTAAGTGCACACATTTGAATGAAAGTGCTGAACACTCATGTTCGGAGAGCTCTTCTGCTTTTGGTTTTCTGGGTGAAAACATCCCCGTCGCGTGCTCCACTGCGACAGTTTAAGGTCAAGCCCATCACTCTATTACAGCAATTACACACTTTCACTACACCGTACATTCCTTGTGTCTGGTGACATTAAATATGATTTACAGGAGGACAGGAATCCCCAACAGTGTATCAGCTATATTTGCTTAAGGTGCTCCTCTTGTTACAAGCATCTGTTGAGGGATATATATTGTTTCTGTGAAGACTCAAATACCTGACTAAAATACATAGTTCAAGAATACGTCCCCGTGTATTTGGCAGACGCCTACATCACGGGGGGGGGGCACCTGTTGAAAGAGCAGATGGAATTACATATTTCCGCACCCCTGCTGTCTTGTAACAAGCCGCCTAAAAGATTTCAAACTTCCTCGAATGTTTTCACTGAGACGATAACTGAGCTCAGACACTTTAAGAGTCCTACACACATAGAGAATACATTTTAAGTCACGACTCTAGGAGCAACAGGGGAAAGAAAGCCATAGTTGCACATTAAGAATTTGGTTCACTTGTTCAACTCTAAAACGTTCAGTCACTTATACTCTTAATAATGAGCAAAATGTCTGCACTGTGGTGCAGTGAGTAGCAAGTCACAGCAAGGAAGGTTCCTGGTTTGAATTCTGCCTAAAGTTTCTCCTTGTTCTCATTCGTGTTCTCCCCATAGGTTTTCTCCTGGTACTCTGGCATCCTCCAGCCGTCCAATTAACCAAACACCCACTTAATGTCAGCAGGGATTGGCTCCAGCTTTCCTAGCAACTCTCAAAGGGATAAGGGGTATAGAGGATGGATGGATGATGTGTAGGAGTATATGAAATAGTCCAAAAAATGATGGTATGTCACTGACTGGCTGATGACTCCACACTCCTTCTAACACCAACATGTGCTTTGTCGTAACCCCCATTTACACCCATGTAAGCATCTTCTGCACATCAGCACATTTTCACCTTCACTTCTTCCAGACTCTGTACTTTGGCAGCCCAACTTGTTCTCATCCATCCTCCGAAAGCTTTTCAACCGCTCTATGTCTCAGACAGGCTTCTGATCTATACATTGGCGATCAGCGAAATGTTTCCACAAGGTCTCCAGTTTCTCTGGTAATGGGAGTTCTCATCGGGCTTCAAACACTCTGTTCCCATGTGTTCAGAGAGGCCCGGGGGGACCCTGGCTGCGATGTGGGGACTTTCATGAGCCGTCCAAAATCATGACAGCAAAGGCAAGCAGCACAATACAGAGTGAAATACCCTATATTCAAAGAGCACTTCATGGACAAAAAGATAGAACTGCAAAAGCCTGCATATAAAGGAGGAAAAAAGCCCTGCAAAAAGAATTTGTCCTTGGCAAGAAATTTAAAAAAAGACCTGAATGTTGTGTAATCACTTCTAAAATACAACACAGAGGTTAATTTGTAGACCAAAACAAAGACATACAACGTTTTTTTTTCCAGGTTCTCCTGCTTACTCCCACAGTCCAAAAACATGCAAGGAAGGTTAATTGGAGACTCTAAATTGTCTGACTGTGTAAAACATTGTTTGTCTCCATATGTTGGCCCTGCTATACGCTGGCAATCTGTCCAGGGTCCACCTGCCTCTCGCCCAATGTCAGCTGGGATTGGCTCTAGATACCACTGCGACCCTCAAAGGAGATGAACTGCAGCCCAAACTCTGCCAACTATTCCATAGGCATGCCTTTATATACAAAGAGTTTTAGGCACTACAAGTAAAGTGAGGATGCTTTAAAAAATAATGCCAAGATTTTTTTTTATTAAATCATTTAATTTTTGATCCAGGCATCTTGGAGAACTTGGAGTACGGCAGATAACTAAATATTGTAACACAGAGACTGAGAATAATGCTAGTTGAAAATGTAATCATCTCTTTGGCAATATCGAATGTACCAGAGTTCAATATTGAGGCAGAAATGGAGCCCATTGGATTCTCCAGTGAAACATATTTGAATTTGTCCACAAACAAAAGTAAATGATGTGAAATATATTCCATGTGCAAATTAATCATAGCTCCTGTCTAAGATAAAGTACATGGGCCGTCCAGCAACTACTGCAGGACTTTTTTATAGCAAACCATTGGGATGCATTAGCTGTCATTTAAGTCAATATTTTCCTCATATTCTCTGCTCCAGCTGTCCCCACAAATATTCCCGTTTGCGCAACGAGGGGGATTGTCCAACATTCCAAAGAGCCAATCCCTCTGCAGGGAATATTTATCTACAGAAGCCGGGATATAGAGTCTCACCTAGAGAGGCAGGAAATGGACAGGATATTGAATTCTGGAAGATTATGTAACGCTCGGCATCTCTGACAGGTAGCTAACATTACAAAAGTTATAGCACGCGCTCAAGCAGAAATCTTAGCTCGGGGTCACATTAGTTTAGGTGATGGGGATAAAGCACATGTGGCTGATAATTGAAGAAATGTGCTTTGGCTTCTTTGGGAAGGGAGAACGGCATCAGCCAGCTTGTGTTAAGCGATGGCTTTCCCATTGAAGCATATGAGATGAGGCTAACGTTGGGTGATTTTAGACAGCCAAACAAATACTGCAGAAAATAGTATAATCCTATTTAAGCTACATTGAGTACAGTATAAAACAGATCTGTGCTAGTTTTTCCAGTGTTTAGATGCTGGTGAAGAATCGTGTTGTGTGATCAGGGGCTGAAAACAGTGTATGTGTGTGTCTCTCTCTCTTTGTGTGTGTGTGTGGTCAGTGGAGCGCTACAAATATGAGTCAGGAGACCCTGTTTGGCTCCCGGCACTGAACGATTATCAGACGTTATTAGATGTTACATCGTGTTCTCTACCTGGAGGCTGCTGGATAAGAGTCACGCTAGCAAAAACAAGTATACACAAACACACACAAAAAAACATAGGAATGTGAGTAAAACATTTAAGTTATCCATCTCTGTTGATGTATGCTGCACATATACTGTGTATAACCATCTCATGCTTACCATAAATTAAGTCCACACACACACACACACACACACACACACACACACACACACACACACACACACACACACACACACACACACACACACACACACACACACACACACACACACACACACACACACACACACACACACACACACACACACACACACACACACACACACACGGTGGCTAACATCAGTGCAGATCAGTTGGGTTATGTTTAGTCTGAAGGCCTCCACAAGATGTTCGAGTTAGTCATGGTACACAGAGACCATATTAACTCTAATTCTCTTACAGCTCTGCTGACTGATATTGGCTGAACACCCTAAAAGGACCTGTGTCCAATAAACTAAACAAACAGCTTTATTTAAACAAAAACGCAAGTTGATGTCGGAGCATAAACTCATATGGGATATAAAACTTATATGTTCAAAAGACTTTGAACGTCAAACCAAGCTGAAATCACTTACTGGTAAATATCACCTGTTCATGAGGAGGTTAAGAAATGTGAAACTTGAAAATTTGAATAATCAAAACGTCTAAAATATATATGTGAGGCTGCCTATTGACTTAATGAGCAAATTTCCCTCTATGGACCTTCAGTCCTGCTCTCAGAAATCATAGGGAAAAAATAAATGTCAGGGTTGTATGAGAAAAAAACTAGGAAATGTTAACAGCACATCTGTCAAGGGTATGTTGTTAGAGCAGGCCAATACTGTGATCTAAAGAGTGAATGGTTGAACCCACATGATAGTATGTTCGACAGTAAAGAAACCTGTCTTTTCAAAGTAAATTTCACACGTGCGTGAAATGGTCAAGAGGAGGACAGGCAGTGAGACATTAGACAGTAGAATATTACAGCAGACCGTAGGGGATGTTACACTGTCAGATGTTATAACAGAGGATGACTCTGGACAGTGACCTGTGTAAAAAGTCCCTGAAGCAGCTGTCAGAGTGAGAGAACAGCTGAAATGTAGATGCTGCTGTAAAAAAATGTGCCAATAAAAAACTTGGCGAGCCATAAGGGTGATGATGATATAGAGACAAAATGTTTGTTTTGCAGCAAGTTTGTTTTTATGTATCAATTTGGTAAAGGTGTTCACCGTTACAAAATTATCCAATTTTTATGGATTAAGACAATATCACTAGGAAGGGCAGTCAATTATTATTAAGATTCATGAGTCTTATTTCTATACCTGCAAGAAAATTCTAAGTATAAGACATTTGGTGATATTGCCACAAATTTGTCTTAAAGTGCTACATATATCTTAAGAATGAATATGTTTGTAAGAGGCCTATTGACTTATATGATTCCCTGTCATGTCAAAAATGTATCTTGAAGTTATACATTTATCGAGAGTTATTGAATAAGCAGTTAGCTGGTCTATGGGGCTTATAGGCGTCTTGCAGCTTATTGTTTTGGTCCCGGTGAAACACTAATGTTACTTAATGTGTGATTTTGTCAGACTTCTCATCAACCTTGTTCCCAGCAGCAGCAGAACAAGTTTTTCAGCAAACGAGGCTTGATAAAACGTCTGTGTCGAGAAGCGAAAAGCAGTCAGACAAAATTAGCAAGTAGCTAGAGATGAAAGTCTAAAGACCCCTGAGATATTCTTCGCAGTACTTCAAAGAGACCAAACCACTTGTAAGAACTGAGTTTAGATGATGGTTTATTCATCAGATGGCCAAAAGCCTGAGTCCGATTCAATGAAAATACTGCTCTGTCTCTCTGTATGTAGCATGTGATAGCTATGTTAGCCACAAAAACTAAGAATACAACGTTGTGTTTGTTTGTGTGTGGTTTTCTAAGTCCTATTGGTTAAAAAAAAACTACAATTATGCTAAAGCAGTTTCTAGACTCATATAAAAAAACTTGGAGGCCAGTTTTGGTTACATGTCCAAAAACTGTGTATGAAATGCCAAAAAGTAAATAAGGGTGGTTTGAGTTTTTTTATTAGCATAAGAAGTAAGAGAACTTTCCCTGGCTAGAAAGAAGCATTTAGTCTTCACTTGAGGTGAACACGAAAAACATTTGATAATGATTGTAATATGCGGTTTTCACTGGACTGAAACAGATTGGCCATTGGCAACAATTTAGCGGTAAATGTGTTGTACAGTTTGTTTTGCAGGTGAACAAAAACTTAGTTTGTCCCTTTGTCGTGCGTCCAGTGGCACCCTCCAAGTGTTATCTAACCCTAACAACTGGAGCAGTTGCTTGGCTGGAGGAAACAAGGAGACCAGTGTTTGTCGTGGACAGGAACGGCGAAAGGGAAATTCTGCTGTCCCCGGCTCTCCATTCCAATCACTCTCATGCTGTTATTCTAGGGAACACAGTGCAAGTACTGTTGATGTGTCTGAATAACCTGCAGGTCTTTCCTTAGTCTACGTCTCTCATGTCTGTGTGGGTATTTGCATTTGAGGACATTATTCAGGCCTTTTTATTTCCATATTCACACACAGGAATTCAGAATATTATCTGATGTTGCACACCAGTTGTTGCTTCCCTCATTCTCTATTACATGTATCCATGAATAAGGAGTTTGTTTGGTTTTTCCTCCAGCTTTCCGCTGTGCACTATTACCCCAGTTTTGCTCTACATTTCCTTGGGTGGGCACACGTCTGTTTTTTTCACCTTAGTCTTAGAGAAAATTATTTCTGACTAAGAGATGGAGGGGGAACAACACATTTCTATCCTACCTTTGAACCTGGCATATGTGCACACTGCAACCCGGTTTGGTTCTCATATGCCCAAGCCACAGTCAAAACTCTGTTTCCGCTTCCTTTAACGACGGCACGAAGAGTCCTCAATGTCTGTGGTCGCTTTATTGAGATATTCAATAAGTGATATTTGAGTATTATTGAACTAGAGGCTTTCATGTTGGTTTACATGTGCAAATGTGGATTCTGCCAACAATTCAGTCCCCTATGATACAAAGTAATTTATTCAAGGCCAATACCACATTGCAAGGCCAATGGTTATCATAGTGTGTTAAAAGAAAGACTATATGTCCCTCTTCTATTATTTTTGACCCGTATTCCATTTTATTATAAACTGTTGTGGGGCTCCAGCTTCCATCCTCGCCTTGACATCCCTCTAAACAACACGACTGCGCTGCTCGTCTTTTTCCTCGTAACTCAATACTGGCCCGAGTACAAGTACAAACTTTTACACATGCAGGTGTGCATACACCAGACCACACACACACAAACACACACACACTCGCACAAAAGCACACAAGCACACACACAAACCAAGCAGTGTGCATTTGCTCCTTCTTTAAAAAGGTTGTCAGAGCATATCACATCAGCTAAGCCGGGCCTGCATGCCTCGGAAAGTGGAAGGAGGGTCAGGGATAGATACTCGTCCTCCTTCCAAAACAAGACCTTCAGCCAAATAAACAAATTAGCAAAGAGACACAAGTGTGGGTTTATGACTATTTGTTCAATTTTATATAGAAAAAGAGAGAGAGAGAAGGTAAGAGACAGAGGGAAGACAGAAAAAAGGGGGGGTGAAATCCCCCTTTTCTTCAAGTACAATGTCATTTCCTGGGGGATATTCGACCACAAAGACCAGAGACAAGGGTTGTTGTGGAGCTACACGCCAAAGGGTACGAAGACAGAGAGAGACATTTTGGCGAGTGCAGAGGGGTGAAAGAGAGGGCTAACCAGAATGTTCTAGTCCTCCCATGGTATGTTGACAATTCCTTAAGCAGCGTGAGGAAATTGCTTTCTCTGACGTGAGGAGGAGATTTGATAATTGGGGGCTTGCAGAAAGAAACAGGAGCTATGGGAGTGCCTTTTATACACCGAGTTGTTTGTATATGTGTCGTGTACATGCATTTAGAGTATCCCACATATTAGAGCCTTGCAAATGGGTTCCGGAAAGAGACTGCCCTTCAATAATATTCACTGCTGACAGTTAAGCTATGAACTGTGGGTTGAGGCAGCCAGTCAAAAGAGGGCCAGCCAGAGCTTGGGGCTGATGTATGGTAAAGTACAGCAGAGGCAGACTCACCTTCTTCTTGCTGCAGTAGATTTGCCATTTCTTCTCATCAGGCAGAGCGAACATGGCCTCCCTGTTCTTATCAGTCAGGTCCAGCTCATCCTACAACAAGAAGGGAGGTTGTTTTATCGACACAGGAAAAATTATACATTCAACAAAAAAAACTGAACAAACAAACAAAATAGTTGAGGACCATTTTAAGTAATTACAACAGCAGTTTCCAGACATAATCTCCAGAAAAAATATTTCAGACATTTTTCAGTGTTTGTTTTTTAGAAGAGTAGACGCAAGAGATTGTCCGATTCCGACACGTTCCAAACACCCAGAAACCCCTTGTACAGGAGTGGTATTTGGGTTGAACATGTAGGAGGCACGACAGGACAAAAATCAAATGTTTTTGTTTACAGTACATAAACACTGCTGTCAGATATTACCACCTTAAGGTCTCAAATCACATTGTCTTTCCAATTTGACATCTTCATCAGCGTCTTCTACGTGTACAACATTTCTTTTTCAAAATGCTGACACTTTACAACGGGACTGGCAGGAAAAGTTCTTGAAAATGTTGGCTGAAACTAACTCAGACATTTGCATTCTCACATACAGTGAGTATGTCTAAATACAGCTTATGAGAGAAGAGAAGATAATATAACTATCCCTCAGTCCATGTTGTTTTCTTGTCCCTGCAGCAATACAGACAAATAAATGACTACAGATGACCAGGGGAGTGAAGTTTACACAGTGTCATTTGATTGTCCACCCTTCCCACTGCCTAACCAGGGACCGGTCTCCACAGACTACAGAGGAGTGTTTTGATATTCACCCTGCTGCTCGTCTCAATTCTTCAGCTTGGTACAAGGAGCCTCCTGCACCTTTTGAAATGCATATGAACCCAGGAAATGAGTCTCTGTGTGCCAGAAAGGAAAAGTGTATTCTTGGGAGAGAGAAATGGATAAACCAGGGTAGAAAAAAAGAGATGCATTGATAAAAAACGAGGAAGGTGTTGAATAAAGGAGAGAAAATAAGCTATGAGGTTCTGGAAATGGATATGCACAAAAACATAGTGGAGAGGGTGAGATGCTAGAGCACCCGAGCATTGTGTACAAGCTCACACTAATCTCATCATAATGGTTTTGCTACCATGACGTCAGCCAGAAGTGCTGGGCCCCCAGGGCCCCCCAGAGTGAAGATGGCTACCGGTGCCAGAGCTGGGGCCCCTCAAAGCCGGCCAGTAGATTCACAGGATTTGTTTTCAGCCATTCAGCTGGACAGGGTGGGCTAAGGTGGCCCACATTCCAAGTGTCTGACACTACACTGTGAAGAATGACATCATCTCTCACCCAGTCCTTTCAATGGGACAGCCAGTAGCAGCTTTACAGTGGTTTGGAAAAAAAGGCTAAAATTCCAAGGGTGTGAACTTCATGGAGGCTAATGCGGACAGAAACCACTATAAAGCTTTGGACTCTTTGATTTAAAAACGTTTCATCTTAACTCTCTTTTCACTGATTGTCTGTGACTCACGAACCGAGCCGATCATCCGGAGTCTACGTTAACTTACCATAATGGCTGCTGTGTATGTGACACCGTATGGTCTTGAGCATTGACTTCACATAAAGATGGACATGTCTACTCTCTTGAAGCCAAAGTGTCTTGATTACCCTCTAGGGGCTGGCTGCAGTATAGCTTATGAATACCATCTTCTCCATGCTATTGATTCAACAAGGACCAAAAGCACAAATAAAATGAATCGTTCTCAAAGATGGTGTCTAGTGTCTGTTTTAGAGTTTTTATCACAGTGTTTTTTCAGGAAGTTTAGTGTTAATTATTTGATACAGTAAAAATGGGGTGAAACCTTATTATAGACAGCTGAGACTGACACACGATTGGTTATGTGTGTGTGTACGGGCGGGCACTCTCTACTCTATCCTCCAATTGCTACTGCACAGTCTGGCTCCAAATGAGAAAGATGGCCGCATTCATATCTAGGATACTTTGTCTTCATTTCTGGATACTGGGAGGCAGTGGAGACACGTCATGCATCTTTATATACAGTCTGTACGTTCTTGACTGTCAAGAAGGAAACCAGTCGCCACGTGCCGACTGAACATCATCACTCTCTGCACTTCAATCATTACAGATTTCAGATTTGGCCTGGATCTCAATCCTTTCTCCACATCCTCCAGCTTGGAAACAGAGGACTCAAAGCGACCTCGTCTCTGGCCTGTGGCCTGCTCGCTGGGTCAAAGCCCTCCCATATAAGCTGCTGCTGTTTGGAGGAGCTGATATTGAGAGCTGGTGGGGAAATCAGTGAGATTGAGACCCTCTGGATTTGAACCAGATGGGAGCTGAGCCCGGTAGCTGATCTCCACGCTTCACGTTCTCTCTGTCCAACAACCCCTCAAGCCTCTCAATTTAAGGTCTTATATGGTGGGGGAGTTATGTGAGGAGGCAATATACGTCAGCAATGAAATAGAGGATTTAAGATGTTTTTTTAAAAGAATTCCATTTAGAAATGGATACATAATTACATAAGTTGTATTAATAGAATGTTGTCACAATCAAGAACAAAATCAAAGAGGAGAAAACAGGAAAGGAGTGGCAGGGTGGACTATGGCCTAATGCATGTTGAGGGCTCAAAATGAGGACTGCCTGTTTCACTTAGTTATTTTCAAAAAGAAGAGGCACCAGTTTGAATCAGAGAGGATGGAAAAGAGAGATGAAGTCGGGGATGAGGACATTGGGTGGGTGGAGGAATGTTCCTGTCATGCCAGCCAGAGGACTTTTTACTTTTCACTTTTCCAGTTATGCAATATCTTCCACCTTCTATCCCTGCTTCCCCCCCCACGCCATCAAAACCTTGCTCCAATACCACATCCGTGTCACATGGTCTGTCCTCACGACCGTAGCAACACCCAAAAAAACACCCGCTCCCTCTCGGTTTTCCAAAACAAAACAAAACCACTTTGCTGCGTAAAACCCTTCCCTTGATGTGCCCCCGTCCTCCTACAGCAGCACGCTCCAGTTGGGAATTCACATAAACCAAAGCTAATATTGTTACACCTGTTGCTCCAGAGGGGGAAAAAACACACATACCTAAGGCTCCTGAACCCTTTCTTTCATATTTCATACAGCACTGCCTATCGAATAATATTACAAATTAAAAAGGGTGTCGTGGCTGTGAGTCTGTGACTGTCACGTCCGCTCCAGACTCACTGACCTTCTCTGTCGCTCAATTTCCTGTTTCTGGAGACGGGCGGGCTACATCAGCTGAGCTGGGATAATAGAAAAGATGTGGTGGAGAGAGATGGAGTTTGGAAAGCAATACTTATAGATTTAGTCTCCAGATTAATTCTGTGTGAGAAGCTTTAATGAATTAATACAATATAAAAGACTTTATGAATTTATTGTCATACTCTCCATTGATTGGTACATATTGGAACCTTGTTTATTAGAAATTGTAATTTTGTATGTATTTATTCCTATTTGCCCCCTCTTGCTCACTGGGATCTTTGTGTACTTAGCAATTATATGGCACTTTAACTGTTCATGCATGAACTGTAACTGAATCATTTAAAAAACAACTTAATAACCAACCATTCATTTCCCCCAGTCTCTCCTCTTTGGCGTCATCTCTGTTTATTAAATAGATTCCTAAATTCCAAGCAAAAGCCCACATTCTGAATTTGGGCCCACTTGAGTTCTTTCCATATGAATTCCTGAAAACACTACACTACATCTATAATTCATGCACAAACAAGAGACTGATCCATCTTCTCTAGTTGCTCTTGGAATCAGAGAAAATATGTGTATTGGCGAAAGTGATATTTTAATCCTCCACATGCCAACATTTATCTTTGACCTGAGATCTTACAGGTGAAAGTTAGCGTATTTTAAAAATACATGAACATAATGAAGTATATCACCCCTATCTGATTATGCTATGAATCATACCTAATATGGCTAAATACTTCTTCAGTTGACATAACAGGAGTCGATGACAAAACATCGATAAATTAAACATGTGAATCTACACCACATGCAAAGATTGTTATGGTAAAAAGTGTTGAGTTGCAATGAAACATGGGAGTGCTGTTCAGACTACAGATCTACTCCAGATCTGTTTGGGTGGATGGTACTTCAAGTTTAAAAGGACCTTTGTTGTCATGGTTACAATAATAACACACAGTTAAGGTTGTGGACCAGTCATGGGTAAAACACACCCTGATCATATTAAACTCTTGGGTTTTCAGTTGGACCCATTCATCTGGCTCAAGCACCTCCCAACTCAGACATTGACGCTCTTCTATTGCATCACGTGGCCCGACACCACTATTGGTCGTAACCAGATGCTTACACTCAAAACCTATGGGGTCATTTTTTCAGGAAGGACAATTTTTCTTTAAAGGCTGACAAAAATATGCGCTAGATAAACAGGGTGTCACCGAATGACTAAAGGTGAGATTGCTGAGTATCACCATCGCTGAATTTAAAGTGTGTGGTCCATGAATGACAGCCTTTAGCATGCATATGCAATTATGATGTGGCGTTTCAACACAGAATATGAATGTCGATAAATTATGTGAAGTGTCACAGCCCTAGCTGGGAGGGTCAGTGTGGCACACATTATACTATATACACACACACACACACACACACACATATATAAGTATAAATACACACAAGTATCCTGCAGGAGTCTCTTGAAGAGACAGGAAGGCAGAGGAAAGACAGGCAAGTTGGCAGGAAGTCATATGAGGCCTCAAGGGGACCCACAGGAAGCTGTAGCTTCCATTATTGACCCAAACGAGATTCAATCAGTGTGTGTTTGCCAAAGTCAGGCTCTGAATCATTGGCCACAACCAAAAAAAGACAGACTTCTTATTCTGACGATATGGTGAGAACGAATTTAGCTACTTAACATCACCCGACAAATCACAAACAAACGCACGGTGGCTGCTCTCAAACTACTTTGCAGCGTTCAGATGAGTCAGAGTATCCTCTCTTTGATGAGTCAGCCATTAGCCGCTGCTAACCTACTGCATCTTTGTCCCTTCAAATAGGTTTGACTGTAAGTCATTGAGGACAGTGAGAGCTGGCGTCTACACATAGTTCAGACAAGAATATTACAAATGGAAAAGAGGGAGGTGGGAACAAGAAAGAGAGGGTGCACCCCAGGGTGTACACTGGAGGAAACCCACTCCCAATGAGGCAGAGGGTGGAGAACATTTCCATTCCCTCTTGTTACGCCACACATTGATTTGCGTCCGGCTTGAGAGTCACACTGAAGGGAACATTAGTATGAGATTTATGTTTTAAAGAGTCCAGTTTTCCTGGAAACACAAGTGGAGGTTTCAAATGAGAGTATAATTTTACCTTCGCAGCTTTGAGATCGTAATTTACGTGCTTCTAAAAACAGCGCCGGGGAGTTATATGGAGTGGAAGCTATGAGAGGTTGTGGCGCACAGATGCAGTGCCTGACACTGGACAGCTGGACCAGGGCCCAGAGTGGTTGGATTAAAACTGTCCCAAATAACGAGACAGAGAAAAGAAGAACAAGGCTCCCACATAGAGAAATAGATAAAGCAGATAGAAAAAGAGGGCAGAGCAACACTCATTCATATGATATCTGCCAGTACTTTACTTGCCAAATGTTGGCTCAATAGACCCGACTCAGTTGTGCCAGTTTGGCTTCATATGCTGTACATTATAACTTCTCTCCTTTCAACTTGGTGCAGAGGGTAAAAGACCGGGTCTTCCCTTTACCTAATAAGAGAAACACATGGATGCATTTGCTGCATTTTACTGCATGCAAACAAATAATGCCATACAGATGCTGAGTGAGGCTCGGCATATTTCCATTTACAACTACAATCTAAACTGAGCCACTAAGCTTCTTTATCTGTTGCAATGTCTTCTTATGCATTTGCTTTTCTTCAGAGGAACTGTTTCGTTGAGTTCAGACCCCTGTGTCAAATGTGTTGACAACATAGACTGTACATAAAGATGGACAATGCCTCTCTACTTCCTCCCACTATCCAGAGCCAGAGTCTGTGGAGTAGTGATCAGGGGAGGGATCTGTGGTATTAAAGTGTTGACAAATCATGAGGCTAAGCTGTCAATCATTACATCCCTCACTGTTTACTTAGCATCATATAAATAAACTTATCAAAATAAACACACAAACAATAACATATGATGTGTGCTTTCACTTTTTTAGTTTGGTCCATGTCCAATCTGTAGACAAGGTGGAGGTTGGGTTTATGACCTAACCTGCAGCAAACCGAAAGGACGCTTTGTTTTCACTTTTGGGGAGCTTGTTGTTTATATACAGTGGTTAGCACAGATATTTGTATATTCTACGGTATGTTGATCTTTCCATTGAGGGTTGTTTATTGCCATGAGTTGAAACTAGTAAATGCTCATCTAGTTGTCCCCAAGCAACCTCAATCTTTGGTTTCTCTTTGAGAAACAAATACTGCGTTCGGTTTACCAAACTGCCACCAGTGCAAAACGTTGCCAAGTAACTGAGCAGAACCCACTTTTTAATTACCAACATATGAGAGCGACTCCACATCTGATGATGAAATGTTATTAGCATGGAATTGCTTCGACTAACAAGATAAAGCTGTCATCGTTCTTGAAGCACGGCCAAACTTCACACATGTTGTATATATAAATATCAACTGTGCGTGCAAGCCTTGAAACACGGGTGGAAAGAAACTGCAGCACTCAGATCTGAGGAACAGACTCCCGAACTGCGGCACATTTGCATCTGACCGCAGAATTTCCTGATAGCAAATGTTTAGTTTAATTGATACGATCCATTAGCCCCTCTGATGTGGTGATTCTTCATTGTGTCCAAATCAGGGGCGATTGCTTCCAGGTTCATTTCCATGGGTTTGTGGAGTTCATTACCAGGCAGAAGGCTTTCATATGGTTTACGACAGACTTGGAAGCGTGTTTATTCCTCAGACGTTCTCTAGGATGAGATGCTTATTCTGGAATATTAGGTTATATATGCAAGTTAAAGACCAAAGACGACAAGTAATCTCTTTTGCATTATTACATTCGTTATATAATGATTATATATTCATCGCCATGGCAATATGCCTGTGTTATGTTCACCTCTATATTATCCAAAGTAGGTTATCCGCTGAACAAGCGCAAGGGAGAGACGCATCAAATCACATGTTCCATTTACTATTCCAAGCACCAGCAAAGAGCAGGGAGGCAAGTTACAGCTAAGGATTTTCTGGCTCACAATTTTACATATAATATTCCTGAGACAAGTCTTTTCCTCCACAAACAGTGTAAGATGAGTGCGCTCCGTGGAGTCTCTAGACACAGTGGAAGACCCCATTATGGACCTGAGGACACGTGGAGGTGGTTTACTCCTCCGTCTGGCCCAGATCTGTCGCTCCCACAACAGAGGCTCCATTGAGTCTCATTCTCCTCCTCAGAAAAAGGCTTTCATAACAATAATCCCCATCCGCCATTTCCATGGAAACACACCATGTTATGTTATTTCCTATTTTTTTCTTAATTCCCTCCCCTGTGGTGCAGGTCCTTGCCTCTCTCATCTACCCTGCTTGCATTACAAGCAGTGTGTCCAGACTGTGTGACTGCCGTGGTCTGCATGTACAGATACTTGGAGACATGGTCACATATGTCAGCATGTCGGCTGGAGGATCAATAAAACAGATGTGGAGAACCAATGGCTTGGCCAGATGACCATCGTTAGGTAGAAGTTGTTCGGTCGTCCAATCAAAGCAGACATGAGTCAAACTGTCACAGGTTGAGTGATCATCTCACTGGAACATCACAATTTATTTTTCCAACTTTCTAGCATGATATTTTAACTAGAGCCTGACCAATACTGGATTTTTTTGGGCCGATGGTGAAACTGATTTAATGTCGTAATAAAAGTCTAATTTATTCTTCTATATAGGTTGTTGGTCTATTTGACGTGGAAGAGAATAGGTTTTGATGTAATGTATTTTTAACCATTTCAAAAGTGACCCCAAGCATAATTTTCTTCAACTCAGCTCCCCCACAACCCTCAAAGGATAAGCGTTATAGATAATGGATGGATGAATCTTTTTCTGCATTGTGTTTGGAAAATTATATCGTAAACAACAATTCAATGATTGTCAACTATCTGCCAATAAAAATGGCCAACAATATAATGGTCAGGCTCTAATTTTTACTTTTAAATGTTACATTTAATGCCGGAATTCCACAGTTGAGCAAACACAAGATGAAGCCCAACCAAGACATTGCTCCAAAGACTCTCTAAGCTCGAGAGCGACGCTGTCAGATGCAGCCGTCCAACAGCCATCTTCAGAATAATCTATTCACAACATGTGCAAGGGCCCAGATCCAGCAAGAAAATGCCAAATCCTCTGTCTCTCTAGGGCCGAAAAGCTGCAAGTCAAGACGTTTTGAAATCAGGGACGAATCCTCTCTGCTCTGCTTCTTCCTTAGCTCATGCATCTGTGTAAACTCCATCGCATGCTCCGATATTTACCTCAGAATAAGCTGTGGGTCATTTGGTCCTCTCAACCGTGAGGACTGCCGTAATTTGTGTAAGCGCTTCCATATGAAAAACATGTTTCTGTTTATTACAGCAATACACTGACTCTGTGAGCTTTCTGAAAGTTTTCTCCATATCAAAACCAGATTCATCTAAGTTCATCTCTGCACAGACACAAAAGGGCATCAAGTGGGTCAAATAGCAACCCGCAGGTCCTTCAGAACTAAGCTTTGGAACAGCTTAAGGAGCATTATGTCATTCCAGTCGAAGAGTACTGATTAAGGCAATTAATGTTTGATTGCTACAATCCTACCATTTAATGTTCTCTAATCAAGCCTATAAATTTGTTGGAACTTCCTATGCTTAATGGCTGGTGTGTTAGCAGGGAGTATAAAAAGATTGCAAACAGCTAATTTAGGGTCAAATTGGGTTATTTAGATGGAAAAGGGGGAAATGCTCATTTGGGGAAAATCTGCATTGATAAGAATAAATAATTTCCTATTATATGGAATTTCACTTAATCTCTTGAGTTGATTTTGACAGTTTTTAAAGTGATGTATCCTGCAGGCAGTGAAGTTCGACATCCACAGAGACTTAAACTCATATGGGTCAGAGGCTTTCCTGTAACAGTGCCGCTGAAAGTAATGTTGAGAGAGACGGAGACAGAAAGAAGCTGGAAATCTGAGATTGCGGGAGAACGACAGAAACACTGTGATGCAGACGGACAGGTCTGAAAAACACCAAGAGACAGACACTGAAAAAACAGAGACAGAAACAGCAAAGCCCTGTTCTTCCAGCAAACCAAGAACCAGCTTGCATGGCAGCTGAAACCCACAGAGGACTTCTCCGTTCTGACAGCTGTGCCCTGATCCCTCGGCACACCATGGACACATGCCAACACAGACAAGCCAGTTTGGCACCGCAACAGACCAACAACCTTTGCTAACAAGTGTGTTCTGTGCATGAGATGGGAACCGTATGAAGAGGATGGGCTGCTTGTAGGGCGATAGATGAGCTCCTGAATTAGTTTAATGGAGTGTAAGTGGTGGGGTTTGGTTGGATTGGCCTCACCCAACCATCAAGACGCCGTCTGCATTACCCAATCCCTTCCAATTCCTGTCGCTAATCCTGTTTAGTCGGGACAATGAGTGACACGCAAGGGAAATAGTTGGGCTACTCTGCATTAGTGTAGAAAAAAAAGAAGAAAAAACTCCAAGAACTATAATGTGCCAATACACGGCTATGAGCCAACTTCATATATTTTTCCTCTGGTTTTCCCTTTTTTATAAAAATGAGTCACCTAAATTAGTTTGTTAAATAACAGATTAATTTAAATTCCAATGATGACAGGTGCAGTACATATAGACATAAAACAAACAAAGAACTTTATCTGGTTACCTGTTTACATTGAAGTTAGACTGTTTGCACGATTATGCAAAAAGGGTGGGTTATAAGCCAAGGAAGAACCCGTTAACTTTTGAAGTGGATTGCGAGATAGAGTGTTAGCCTTGGCAGAGGGAATCGCTCTCTGGTTTCTATTGCATGAAGAGGGTGCCTAGATGTTTGAAAAGTGATGCTTTTGTTTGATTTGATTCTGATCCATTACTGAAATAACTGAAGGGTTTATGGGTCCAAAGCTTAAAACCAATAAGTCACAGCGTCATCATAAATCAAATTCCCGAAATGTTTTTGTTTTAAAGGAATATTCACTCATTATCTCCTCACCCTTATGCCGAAGGGGTCAGTAATTGAGTGCACAACACACTGCTGGAGATTCAGGGGTAAACAGTGCTGCAGCCACATCCACTTCAATTGAAGGAATAAGTGAACAATCATCAGTCGTAAAAAAACAACAGAAGCTCAACAAGTGTTTTGTGGAATCAAACCCTTAACCTGCCCCTACATCGGCACAGGGTTGAGTAGATAATGACAGAAATTTCATTTCTGGACGAACTATCCCTTTAAGACGAATGAAGTCCAGGCCTAGCGGTTTTAGCTATGCATTTATATTATGTCGTGTCTACTCACCACCAATTCCGAGAAACGTGCATGCAGCTCCTCAGCGAGTGGCATGGGGGCGCTGAACTCCAGCAGTTGTAAGGGAACAGTGTCCTTCAAGTTGATCTCTGGGGGCTCGCTGGTGCCGAAGCAGCACAGGAAGCCCAGGCCCGGCCGCGTCCTCTTCCTGGGGGGCATGATGGCTGTGGTGACACACGTGGCAGTGGTGGCGCTGGACCAGGATGGTAAAGGAAGGGGCCAAGGGCAGGGATGGGGAGTGGAGAGGAGGACGAGCCTGCTATCTAGGGGGCATGATCTGGAAAGGAGAGGAGAAAGAGAGAAACATGTTACTCAGAGGAAATGCAATCGGACCCATGATTGATATGCCAAGTATTATTAAGAATTACTTGCAATGATTTAGACATGAATGTTTAATGTCAGAATGCATTACACTTCCATGCGCAGCACAACAGAGATTCAAAGTCAGGTCGATGATTCCTTGGAATGAATTATTTGCAGTGCACAGGAAGCAAAGCAATTTACGTTTCCAGCACCCGCAGTTTGTTTGGAAGAAATACAGGAACATGAGCAGCAACAGCCAACCAGGCCAAACAAAAGGAAAACTGCTCCCTCAAGAATCTTCATCAACAGAAAATAACAAGCAGCAAGACGTTACAGTACTGGAAATGGAAAGTGCGCAGCAAAAATCCTCTGTCAATGAGGGCCTACCAATACAGATGACACTAAATTCTACAGGAAGGAAGTAGCAAGTGCAAGACTGTTAACACCTGGTCCTTTCTGGTCCTTTGTCCCCTTATATTGTGTCTATATTTATGTGCCAGGGGTAGAGATGTTCTTGCTGTGAGACCAGAGAGAACAGAGACGGCAGCATCATATCCTTGTCTTGACATCGGTCGCTCTTGTGCCTCGACAAAGAAACCTCTTGTCCGTGAGGTACAATGGTGCCCTGCAGTGTGTGTGTGTGTCTGTGTGTGTTGTTTATGTAGAAACGCTGTGAGAGCTGCCCCAGCAGTGTCCTCACTCCCAGAAGCTGTATATGTGTTTGTGTAATGAATGACACCCACTGCAACAGCTGAATGGGCCAAGACACCCAGGAGGATTTCCTCGGTGCTACCGAAGGGATATGGGTGGTCTTCACTGTATGAACAATACACCCTCTACACTAGATTACGTCCTATCGGGCATACACCCACTTACAGAATGTGACCGTACACCCACAATGGCTGGCACAGATGCCAAAGCTCTTCTTTATGCAACAGATTTCCGCATTTGTGAATGAATGGACTTCAAGCCTGTTATGCTAATACCATGGACGTGGAACATCAAGCAGAAAGATTTCACCAAGATATAAATTTTGGATCCATTTATGTTTGATACAATGATAGAATAAAAACACGTATAGATTTTAAAAACAGCAAATGCAAAATGTTATGCCTCGTCTGATATGGGGACATAATCGAACGAGCATTAAGTAATGGCTGGAGCTTTGCACTCGTCAGCTTAATGAGACTGCAAAGGTTTACGACTTCAGTTTCCACATGAAGCCACAATCTACTACATCTTGACTGAGCACAGCTCTCCGCCATCGCTCTGTCACACGCTTGTTCGGCGTAGGAGTTCTCACTACGCCGTCTAAAAATAGCCGGATGTTAAATTCTTTATGAACGAGCCGGGCCCTCAGCAGCAACTTAAAGGGGGGGGAAGCGAAGAGAGAAAACACCACATTTCCATTTTGCCATCTCTTCTTTTGCTCATTTGCTTTTTCCGCTTCCTTGAATCTGCCATCCCACTTAAGGCGGTATAGACGCAGAGCGCTGCACAGCTACAAACCAACTGGAGGGTATGCTAAATGAAAAGCAACCACAGTTTTCTTTGGTATTTTTTTGGAATAAGGGAAATTCTTGTGCAACTACCAGTGAACTTATTTTGTATTCTAACTTAAATTATTCTGTATCATCACCTTCAAACACGGGGACTGTTTCATGGGCATTGCGTCAGTGTGCTGAATGTCACTTATAGCTTGTGCGGCATCTTGTATATGTGTGTGGCGGTTATTCAATACTGCACCAGCGTGTGTCTTAATAGCCGAGGTGACAATCCCTGAATAAAGCCAACCCCCCCGGGATGAAAAAAAGAGCTGTGCACATTTCCTGTGAAAAGTCTGAGTCTCCAATTCTCTGCAATAGACCTCATATAAGTTTTGGGTGAAGATAGGAATGTATTTTTGTTAAGAATGAGGATTTTAAATCTAGTCCACTATCTGTTGCTATATGAACATGAAAGGGGTGATTTAAGACGGACTACTCTGCAGCAATGTGGTGTGTTATATTGGGTGTGTGCGGTCATCTTACCCAACAAGTTTACACTTGTTTCTCATTGACTTATTTGTGATACAATTATGTCTCACCTAGTGTTACGTGGTTCGACAACGGTCACAGTTTTAAGATTTTGCAAAAATATTTCCTATCCAGTTGGTTCTCCTACAGAGGCATATAGTGGTAATAATCAAAGATGTGAAGGGTGTTGCGCTCGAACAAGTTGTAGAGATTCTGCATTAACTTTTATAAAACCAGATGTTCCCGAGCATGGCACGGATGAGAAGTCACTGTGGTGGGTCAGTGGGAGAGAAGAAACAGTAAAGCACTGTAAAACAACGATATGACAGAATAGATGAAGCTTACTCCAAAGGGAGGTAACTTATGGATATGCCCCCCCCACCCCATACATTTACACTTGAAAAAAGTTCTGTACTCGTGCCATTAACAGTGACAGTGTTTCATCATCTTTATTGCTATAAGATAAAGTATAAGCTGGTGCCAAATCTTTATGCTGGTGATTTCTTTGTGGACAGCTGGTGCAGCCTAATGGAAAAGAGGCCGCTCTGCAGGGGTTTTAAAGCTATTCAGCAGAATATACAACCTAAACCTCCTGTCCAGTGTGTGTATATACGCCTGAGTGTGTGTGTGTGCGTGTGTGAGTGTGTGTGTGTGTGTGTGAGCTTCTATCTTCACTCTCCCACAGAGCCCCACATGCGGCCAGTCCTCACTCAACACCACCTCTGGTGGCCTGCGTCCAGTCAATGCCAATGGAAAGTAGGCCAAAGAACTGAGAAGTATAAACACTGAAATATAGTAATATAGTGTATACAGGGAAATAAGAGGAAGTAAGAACAGTATTAAGTTTGTGCATATGTAACCTTTATCATAGTCTTTTTGGTGGAGTCACTATCCAAACACAACCCCAAATGACCATGTCCCCTGCCATATGTGGCCGCTCTTATCTGCCATCCTGTCATCCCCCTCTCTCTCCGATTTACTGTCATCCCTCATTATTCCTCTTTCTTGTCTCCATCCACCCCCCTCTGACAGTAACATCTGTCATTCTCCTTGCCACCTCCCCCTATCATCTTCATTCCCCATTTTCTAATTCTTTTCTCCCTTCCCTAAAGGGCACTCATGGTTTTCCTGGTCAAGAAATTGTACTTCCTTTCTGTCGTCTTCATTAATGGAAAGGAGACTAAAAAATTAAATCTAAACTAACTTTAAATAAACACAAATATAATGCAAATGAGTTAGGTAAGAGAACCATTTCTTAACTGGCAACGGCCTGGCCTAGTGACTCAGCACAGCTGCCTTCTTGCCATCACAATCATTAATGGAAAGGAGACTAAAAAATTAAATCTAAACTAACTTTAAATAAACACAAATATAATGCAATGGAGTTAGGTAAGAGTACCATTTCTTAGCTGGCAACGGCCTGGCCTAGGCACAGCTTCCTTCTTGCCATCACAGTCGGTGCCAGGTTAAGTGCAATCTTGCAATAAAAGAGAGCAAACCCAAAACCTGTGCTCAACAGCCCTATCACTAAAGTTGCATTAGAGCTCTAAATCCTACACTTAAATACTGGGAGAATTAATAAGGTCAAGAAACTGCTCCAAAATATAACCTCCCCATACAATGACTATGTTTACATGGACTGCAATATTGTGATATTTACCCAATTATGGCATGGTTTCAATAAGATACTGCCATGTAAACAGTATTTTCAGATTTCCTTCATCTAAACCAGGTAATACTAGGAATACGCCATTAGGACATGTGAAGTATCTTGTGCCCTATTTGGATAAATGCGATGACACATGGGTGGAAACAGGATGGAAAATTCAAAAGGAGTTGTAGCTTTTGCTATAGTAGAAGGAAAAAATGGTATCGTAAAACATCCAACGTCATGGCATTCTAGACGTAATTGCACGAGTCATACTTGGGCTATCAATTACCATATATTCTGTAAAAGAGACTTCATCACAAGGTTCTGGTAAAGCATGTTTTCAGTCAACACACATGATTTGCTGAACACATGTGCACTCACAGACACACACAGACTTATTTTCCCCTGCTCATCACTGGCTAACAGATGTACGTATGATGACATTATCAGCTGCAGGAAAAGGGACCATCACTTGAGGAGTGAAAGTTCGCAGACTTCTATAGGCTAACGCTTATTAAAACCATCCTCGTGCATGTCACACTGGGAGATGCAGGAGGAAGTGGGCAGACATTTGTCAATGCTAACTGCTTATAATGACAGACGAGAATCTCTGTGAAGGCACACATTCAGATAAGTCCCTGGTTACATGCAGTCGCCACAAACACACTGCATTTTGTGTGCACAGCCACACAATGTCGCATGCTCACAGGTTTCAAGATTCGGACACACCCACAGTCAGATGTGAGCACACACCAGTGTTGTCAGACTCACACTTACTCAAGAGCCCTGAAGCAGAGAGAGGAGCCTGCAGGCTGCTCCGTGTTTGAAGAGTGTGCAGAGCAGCCGAGTACAGAAAGAGAGACAGGGAAATGAGAAGGAGGCAAAGGAGGGAGGCAGGGATAAAAGGAGATACTGCTGCCACTTCTCATTCAGCCCACTACCTCATCGCTTCATCCCCAGCGCCGGGAAGTAGGTCAGTGGAGGAGGAGGAGGAGGAGATGGGGGCGGCAGTGAGGAGGGAAAGGCTGCTGCTGCTGCTGATGTGTGTACGTGAGTGTGTACAGGCAAAAGACAGCAGAATAGACTGAAGGAATAATACAGCAATGTGCAGATCAGCCTCTCAAACATCTGTGCCTGTGTAATTTCAATACTCTCCCCAACATCTGCCAAAAGAAAGCAATGCTTTTAGAACCAAATACAGAATCGGATAGAAATTGAGCGCCTGTGTTTCCCCAATCCCTCCTGAATACATGCACTACACTTAAAACACAATACACACACATGGGATAAAAATAACCCTACATCATCCATCCACCATCTCTCCACTACTTTTCTATCCAGCGCACTATCCTCCTTGTTTCTCCTCCAACTACAGCTAGCTTGCTTTCTGCTCTAGCTCACCTTTCAATCTGTCCTCCCCGCCTTACCTTCGCCATTCAAACTACTTTTCTCATCTTTTAATAATACACGGATGGATAAATGCATCCTGGCTCTTTTTGACCAAATGCTGCCAGCTGGATTCAGACATGGAAAGAAAGGAAGTCAAGAAAAATAAGAAGCAATTATAAAACAAGTAGAGAACACAGACAAGAGGCACCAGATAAAAGATTAGATCCTTCACGACAATTATGTTTTGTTTCAGGGTCCCACAAGTGGGAACCATTCCTCAATGGTGCTGGATAATGGAGGAGGGCACAGGCAGGCTAACATAACCACCTGGCAACGGAGATGGGGCAGCAGTGCTACACTGCCTGCCAGAGTGCATGGTGAGGGTGGGCTCACAACTGGTTGAGCCAATACCAGTGTCGAATGTCAAAACAAGCACCAGACCACAATAATCCTTAAGATATCAGGCTTTGTTGATATGGTAACACCTATGAAAACATTGGAACAGCAGGTGCATTTTAATTATAGCGCTACCAGTGTCATTCAGGTGAATTAAAAAAACACTGCCTAAGGAGCTTATCTGTAAGAAAGAAGAGCAAATTGCAATTCTGTTAGTTGTGTACATCCTCAAATAAACTCTCCATTAAGGCAAGTCGGGAGTAGGATCCTCAATCCTCATTTCCTCAAATTATAACAGGTAACACTGGATGAAAAACACAATATAATAGTAATACCCTGACCGTTTTTTGGATCAAAAACCTCTTTTACTGGCAAACATGAGTCCCTGTACAGGATTTTTGGTAACTGAAGACAAAAGTCCTCTGGAGATGCCAACATTCAGGATAAACTTGCCCGAAAAAGATCTCAACTGTCTCGTTTTGGCACATCTCCCCATATTTTAGGTAGCCATGGTTGTGTACTGGAATGTAAAGATCTCATGTGTCCTTTGACTGGGAAGTGAACTACTCACACTCATTAATTTGACATAAAGTTGCTATTCAACCCAGCCATTGGACACACTGGAGACATGCCAGCCTTTGGATAGTGTTGCCCCAGACATGCCCTCTCCAACATGCCCTCCCTTTCTACTGACTGCCTGTCTGTCCAATGAATAATGGACCTTCTCTTCAATTATTTTTCCTCCCTGCAAAACCACTGGCTTTGGGCCAATCACCTGGGACCCTGAAAAAAAACATTCTCTCATGGATCCCATAGGATCCTTGGCCCACCCACAATCATGCTTCTTCCTTGGGGAGGCCATGTACACATCATACATCTTACCCTGTTAGGGTCAGAGGCCACACTGGACTGCTAATCAGTTACTCTGACACACACAGTCGTACAAACACACACGTAATTGTTTGTCTCACACTAATTAAATCATTGTATTCATTGAATACTTCTTCAGTCGCCAGGGCTAGCACCATGAGATTGATGTTAATAAATACAATATGTGATTGGTCTGAAACAACTGACATGACTAATAGACAAACTACATAGTCAATCATATTGATATAAACACGTAAAACGCACTGTGCAATAGAAACACACACATGGAATCCTATCCGATGACATCACCCATCTATTCCAGCTCAGTTCGCCGTGGTTAACAGTGAGTTACAACCTTAACTGACAAATGACCAGAGCTGATATCATTTCACACTACATTTGCATGTGATGCATTCCTGCACTCCTTCTAAAGCACACACACTCCGGTCGGGAGATTTCATGAGAAACTGTCTGTCTTCCCAACATGGCCTATACTGGCTTCCCTGTGCAGACCTGGACAATGGGCCAGAGGATTTGGCTTGGACAATTCTGCTATGGCCTGAGAGGGTTGGCCAATGCAGGCTAGGATAGTCCTTTCAGTCCCTGCAATGCTGGACTTCCCCCAGCACTGGACAGCATGTGCATCTGATCTTCAAGGGGACAGTTATTTTTAGCTATGACAGCATGGTCACTCCAAAATATTCATGGCTTACTTGACTGTCACAGGAACAGGAGTAGAATTTTTATTTTCTTTGTGTGCCATTTCTACAAAATCGATGTCAACTCACAAGTTATGGGTGAGTAACGAAGATAAAGAAGTCGTCTGTGCTCGTATGCCTTCACGCATCTTCCAGGAAATGAATCAAAAGAGCCCAGAATCAGAAGATCGGAAACCCACCCTTCCCTTTCTACCATTCAGCCAGTCCTCCCTCATTCCTTTGCCTGTGTTCACCCTCGATCCTTTTCTTGGTGTCCTGAAATCAGATAGGGGAAGCTGTGAAGAGGAAACAGCCAAAAAGTATTCAACTGGTGCTCTAGGAGCATGCCTTCAGTTGGTGTAATCAGGAGCAAGACTGTCTGCCAGAGGTCATCAGTGCAAACAGCTCATTACGACCATAGTTACATTTATTTTTAGTTGACCCCTAGAGGCTGTAATAATTTTGATGTTATCAAGAAGGAAGTAAAGTGCCATAGTATAGTAGCAAGCATCAAAGTCCTCATTCAGAGGAGGTGGAAGGATGGTTCCATAAAGCACAAGACGATCACAAGAGAGACCGCACTGTTTCCTGTCTGAAACCAACAGTTTCCTTGACCTCTCCATAACCTTAACTGTGTGTTTATTACTGTAGCCATGCCAACCTGGTCCTCTTACCATTAGGAATGACTTGTTTTAATGTCTGAGAAGATTCTCAGTCATCCTGCTCAAGCTGAATCATGGGTAACTGGACTTGGTTATAGAAACAAGACGTTTCACCTCATCCAAGCGGCTGCTTCAGTTCTTTGTCAACCCAAACCATGACTGCTACATAAACCTAACCATGTGTTAACCATTTTTGTAGCAAAACAACAAAACATTACAGAATTTCTTTACTGATAGGTCAAGAGGGCATGCAATTGGTCAAGCTGATAGTAAGCATCCTCTGCTGGATCAAAATGCAAACTACTTCAGACAGTCGGATATGATTGTAGACTGTATAATTTGAATTCAAACAGGTCATTACACCTACATACACTTTGGAATGAGCAAATTTCGAATAACAGGTGAGACCCCTAATGATGACAAAGGTCTACTACAGGGGTGTCCAAACTTTTTATCCCGAGGGCCACATACAGAAAAAAATACGAAGGTCTGGGCCACTCACGCCGCCACGCCCCCCTGCACTGGAGCGGACTGATGACAATCGCGTCGCTCAGGGCGGGGGGCGTAACGGTGTTAACTGAGAAATACAATACAGTGGGCCATAGTCCACAGTACATTACATTTAGCTGACGCTTTTATCCAAAGCTACTTATATTAAGTGCATTCAAGGGTACCCGAGGGTACAAACCCAGAACAACAAGAATCAAGAAAGTACAATTTCTTCAAAAATAGAGCAAAACTACAATAAGTGTGTATAAGTAAGTACCATTTCAGTGCTACTTAATTGTTAGTTTAAAAAAATAATAATAATAATAATAATTTTTTTTTTTTTTTCTTAATTTTTTTTTTTTAATTTTTTGAGGCGGGCCAATTTAAAATGGATGGCGGGCCGCAGATGGCCCGCGGGCCGTAGTTTGGACACCCCTGGTCTACTACCATATAAACCTGTGGGATCCCATAAGGCGACTAACGTTGCTATATACAGTCTATGTATGGGACAGACAATTGAAGTGAAATGATACTTTTAAAACATGAGCATGACTTTAAAGTACATGTTTAAAAAATAACCTTACATTTCTTGTTGCTGTTTATACCAAGCTTTAACTAAACAATGTGAAAGATGTGTTGCTGAGTTGGTTCCATTAAGCTGCCATATAATAGAGATCCATCACTGTGCTTATCATAAGAAAGAAATTAGTAAGTCAGACTACCTCAATTTAAATGACCACAGCAACAATTACTATTAATTACTTTAATAGTTCATGGTTAATACTCTTGCTTAAATATTTCCAGACTTTCTCTGAGGCAAATGCAATCACATTTGGACAAAGAAGTATTTTTCATTTTCTTTTGTTTACAAACAGTTTAGTAAATGCAAGGACGGTCACGTCGCCCTGGGTTTGCACCATGGTTACTGATCTTGCACAGGAAGAACACAGATATTCTCTTCAGAACAAAAACGGCTCAGGTTGTTAAATGCTCTTCATATCCGTCTAGCGTCTGTTGTTATTCCAACACTGGGGACTCACTTGCTATGCATCGGTAATTCTAGACAATCTCTTCAAACTGTCTAAGATGTCCACATTGTGTAAATTCTTGCAAATCAACTTTTGTTTAAATAACACAGAGCAGCCAGATCTCTACCAGCTATAAATGTCAGTCTCTCAATATCACATTAAAACCTTTTAAACTGTCAACTCTCTCACAGCCAACATTTGAGAATTCTCAGAAATCTCATAGGCTTATAGCTTCATTCAAAGCAAACATATAAGCACTATTGGTTTTAATGGGACCATGAGGCATAGAAACCCACAACACCCATAAAGGGGGAAATGCCTTGACTAAACCACTGGAAAAAGAGGAGGGGGGGTGGTGTTTCCAAACCTCTGGGGATGTCATTAATAGCCATTTCATTTAGTTTGATTCATTACAATAAGCAACTTCCTGATGCGAGGAACATTCATAATGGCACAGTCCATATGAAGAACCCAGGGGTTGTTACAACTCTGCTTTTAGACTGAGTGTTATTTTGCCGTGATCAAACACATGCAGCAGTTCCACACTGCAGTGAAAGCCCCAAGTTGCCATCCATGCACAGCTGCAGTTTGAAGCAAACTATTATAAACATGTTAAACCCCTTCATACAAGCCACGGACCACAGACACGAGTTGCATGAACAATGGTTGAAATAAGAACCCGAGCAGAAGCAGACGACTTGGGTGGAGGGATTAGCAAAAGTTTGCCGGGAAACATTTGGGAGGCCTGGTGCGGTAAAAAGCTGTTTGTGAGACTCTTCTGTGTTGTTTTTAAGCAGTGCATTTCATTTCTTTTTTTCAGTAGTACTCAGTATAGGTCATCCACATGTTGCTGTTTGGAACCTCAACAATAGAGATGTTAATGTTGGCTCAGGAAGGAGGTTGTATCAAGTAGAGACCATAACACCAGAAGCACAGACCCACTGCTGACCCACTTTCCCACTGGCCAAGAGGCGCATCTCCACGAGTCACATCTCGGCTCATCAAACAGACCGGATCACTGGGATAACTACGCTATTAATATTGGGAATAAGAAGAAAGTCGGCCTTGCCACATTCCACAGGCCCCAAAAATCCCACATATTAACAGGGCCTCAGAACGAAATCCAATACTTGGCATCCCTTTTGCTCAAACCCAAAAACGCTACCCTGCCGTGTCAAATCTTGTTCTTATTTCATATGGGAGGGTCGTGCCAGAGTCGCAAGCTCTTAGTCTAATGGAAGACATGTTATTATATGTGTGGAAAAAAAACTTTTGGCACGAGCACAACCTCAGAGCTCAATACAATGACTCTCGAGAGGGAAGGGATGCTGGTCTTCCCAGAGACTCCACATTCTTTATAACACCTTTGAAAGCTTCCCTAAGGAGGGGATAGACCGTCACCATTAGTGCAGTACACTTAAACTGATGCTGGATATTTTATCTGAGTGGTGAAAGTGGCAACTTTTGCACTTTAAAAACAAAAACACTGACTCACGGCTGCGCTTCCATACGCTCTGGTGCTAACAACAAAACTCACTGGTTAGCTCAGCAGTTCAGCGGGAGATGTGTTTGTCAGCTCGCTATTGTTTAGCTTCTCATGCTTTGCACCGAGGTTTGAATATGTCCATCAATGTCAGCAAGCCGACCAGGGCGCTCCATATTGTGCATTGTTAAGCTATTAATCTTGCCTGGGTGAGAGGTCAACAGCTGCAGCGGAGAGGACAGAGGGCTTCTGGGTAATGTCTGGAATGCTCTTCGGGGACAGTTATAGCAACTCAGATAGGGGCAGCCCTGTGACATGACCAATATTTTTTTCTAAATAGCCTCCAGTAATACTGCATTGAACTGAGGCACTGTAAAAAACAAAAAAGATATGCTTACACATCATAAGCCCAGAAAGTGTGTCACTGGCACAAATACAATGGTGCCATTTGACACACGCTCAGTGTGTGGACTTCCAGTAAAGGAGAGGAACAGCAGCTTCTCTCCCACAGTCTCCCAGAGTTGTGTCCGTCAGACACTGTAACTACTCTACTGCTAAATACTACATGATGATAATCCCATCAAAAAGATCAGATAGTTGAATTTAAGCAGCTTTATAGACCTCATCCCCATTTTCCCCCTCTCCGTCCCTATTCTAATGAGGAAGCATTTGAGCTGCCAGTCAGCAGCAGGGCTGAAGCGATAAAAGGCCGACCGTCGCTCACCAACTCGGCCTCGCACTCCCTCTAATCCTGAGAGAGCAGTTCATGCATCCGTAATGGTCGATAAAATATGAAAAGCCCTGAGAGCGCTGACGGCAGCAGAGGGTGGGTGTGTGTGGACTCACACACAGTTTGTGTGTGTGAGTCCACAGCTTTTGTTAATGCCTGAACTGAAATTGCACTGAAATTTAGCAATGTCACTCTGCTTGACCCCTAGTGCACGTGAGTGTTTGAGCATTTCCAGCAGACCGGAGGGTAAGCCTTTAATGTGGCGGAAATGGATACTATCTTGTTCACATCACAAAAAGACATCAAAAGAAACTACACGGCACCATGACTGTAGGAGCTTTTTCACAAAAGATGAGGCATCCCTTTGGAACATTTTCCACCCATAAACCATCAGGCAAACCCTTAAGCAGGCACCCAAAACCAATTTCACAGGTGGAAATTTGGAGGGGTGGTGCTTGAACTTTCGCCACCATGGTTTCAACACATGCAAAGGATTTACAGTTTGGATGACAGCCTCTCAACCAGGATATAGGCAATGCTTCCACACAGGAAAGGAGGGCTTCATGATTCCTTCAAATGAGGAAGCCAAGGAGATAAGAACAGGGTGTTTATGTTGGTCTGAGCTGCCGCTGAGTATTGGCTTCCCTTGAGGAAAATGTGGAAGGTCTATTTAAAAAAAAGTGCTGCCAGCATCCCAAGCAAAAGCAGACTGTATTTAGGGGTAAGTTTAAGTCTGATTCCCCCAGTTCCTTATAGGGTTGAGTTGTTGCTGGGAGGAAATGTAAAGCATATATGGAATGTCTGGCTGCCGGACCACAACTTAGACCAGTGGGCCTTCTGTGTGATTGATGAACATGTATGATTGGCCCATGACGACGAAAACTAAATAAGCTTGACGCCTTCAATTCCTGACATGCCGTGCATTTCCTTAAGGTTTGGTCCAAGACATCACATGTTTTTTTGGGTGTAAACCAAATGTGGATTTCACTCGCCTCTAACTCCCTCCTCCGGCACTGCCAAACCCTGATCCATCCTTGAACTCATGGATGGATCATGAAATCACAATCTCTTCCAAAGAAAATGAACCTCTGAACAGCCTCAGCTAAAACCGTATCCAAGACTAGCACCAATATGCAAAAAAGCTCTGCTCATATAATGCACCAGCACACTCAGGGGTAAAGCAAGGCACGCTGTCAACACAGCCAGAGCAACAGCCCAAATATAAAGACTGCACACATTCTGTTTATGACCTATAAAGCCACCGTAGTAAAAAAAAAAAACGGACAATAAAATACAGACGTTCACACCAATTACAACCGCAGGAAATATGTGGAAACTTTATCATTTTAGTGGGATTAGTTTCCCCTGTTGCCCACCAGCTCCTCTCTTGCACAGCTTTCTACAGAGTCTACTGACTAATGTTTATTTTATTGGCTGCAGTAGTCTGTGTTTTCCTGGCTGAGCAGAGCAGGAGGACGCGGTGCATGGGCAAACTGTGTTCGCACATAAACATCTGTAGCCTGTCGTGTGGAGGGAGCTCCTGCAAGGTGAACAGTGCAACACCGTATCAGTATCAAGATCAAATATCTCTCTACTTACCCACTTCAGACGGGCTGCCCTGAGAAATGGATTGTCCCTGAGAAACGTCACCAGCGATGGAAAAATAAGGATTCTCTCAGTAAAGCAGGTTTAGAAAAAAGGTTTGAAAGTGTTCCTACATCCTCTGGATTTTAACCTCTCATTTGGCCATTTAAAAAAAGTCTGATGTTTCCCGGCTAAAGCTGCTGCATTTTTTCTGCTTCCCCTCTCTGAGCTTCTGAGCCGTGCTCAGGATTTCAGCTGACTGTGCTGGGAGCCGAGCTGTTGACACTGTCACAGCTCTCGCTCTCTCTCTATCGCTCGCTCTCTCTCTCTCTCTCTCTCTCCCCCGCTCTCTCTTACCCCATCCCTCTCGTGCTCACTCTCATGTTCTGTCTTTAGATCACTTGCCTGCCCACCCTCCCGTTCTGGATTCCGACGAGAGAGCGATGGATTTTCTGTGGAAATACACGCATGTGTACAGTACGTGTGTCTGCCTGCTGCGTCAGGGCCATGGAAGAGGGCAAGATGAGAGGAAGTGACCCACAGCAACCTGTGCCTCACACCCCTGTCTGCAATCCCTACTCCACCCAGTGCATTCCCTCACTGGGCAGACTGTTCATGGGGTGGATATCAGACACAACGCCCAAAAAGGAAACCCCTTTTCCTGTCATGCCTTTTCATCGCCAACATGCATAAAAGCACACACGCCCATGCAAGCGCACACAAACCAAATATGGGTTCCTCCATTAGGAATTACCCTGTGACCCACACAGGAAAAGGATTTCCCTGAAGTCCAATCAGTTTTCATTGAGAAGAGGTTGAGACGGGATGCTCGATTGTATAAAGTTCTGATGGCCTTGTCAACTTCACACCATGAGCTGCGTGTGTTTGTGTGTGTGTATGTGTGTTCGAGTGGGGGGTGGTCAGCAGAAAAGGCCACACCACAGGATCTGTGAAGTGGAATTCAAGTATGTTACCACGACATAATGAGGGGTCTTCAAGTGCAAACATTAGCATAAAAATGTCAAGAGTCCTGCTGCACTGACCTGGACGCAGATATGACCCCTGACCCCACAGAGCTCCAAACAGATGAGAAAATCAACACCGTGAAATGAAAAACAAGACGTTGTGAAGAAAAACGGAAGTGCAACATTTCCGAGCACTGCACTACCCAAAGGTTATTGAGGAATTTAAACACCTGCAGCTTTTTTAACTTACATAACTGTGTGTGGACAAAAGGTCTACACGTCAAACACAGAGACCTTAAGACATCACCGGCAATCTCTGAACCCAAAGCTGATGGATCAATGCAAATTCCATGACGTTTATCTTTTCTCTTTACTGATGAACACTTTGAAGACAAGGGTCAAATGTGAATTGATTTTAAAGAGCCTCACGCTACACTATTGATTCCTGCTTTGCTTGTATAATGTGCATTTGCTGTAGATAAGGAGCTCCAAACCGTATTTTAGCTACGGAATTTAACCTGAAGGACAATATCAGTATCAGGGTATCACAATAAAGTTATAGCAGAAGTTTACTCTCCGTTGTCTGCAGGGTTTCCCCCATCATTATGAGACTTAGGCAAAGTGTCTACACATTTCAGATTAGCACATAAAACAAATTAATGGACATTTACTATGCTAAGATAGGACCCTTAAATAAGACAATAAAAATGGAGGTGGTCATATATTTCCAGATTTAACAATAAGGTGTTTAATGATTATGACAGATATTGTTTTTAGAATTAAGTCCGGAAAGTGAAGCCAATACAGAATTGGCTGAAACCTGTATTCTCTCAAATGACCAGCAGAGGGCAACTGCCCTGGTTGCAATAAGAAAGTGTGTTGCGTTTTTTTGAAGTCTCAATATGTTTGCAAGTGTTTACTAGTCTGTCTCAAGAGAGCCTTTCAGAGTTAATCGGCCTTTAAAGTGTTTGGTAAGTCCAGTTTAACATGTGCTGCTTCCGAGGAAATAAATTCATGACGAGTGAAAACAAGTTTTTAGCTTCTCTCGATGATTCAGAAACTTCACAGGAAATCTGTCAGACAGCCAAGAATGAGGCCTGTCACAGATAATGAGCTCAAGACTACTGAGGTGTCAAGACTGTTGACTGTCTGAGAAAATAATTAGGAATGTGAATGACAGATCGATCGGCTCAGTACAGAGATTCAGCAGCCAGGAGAGTGAGCTGTTGACAGACGTCGAACTCGAACAAAGATTTTGGAAAACAGCCAAATGCTGTTACACTGTCAGATGGTTGTGAGAGAAAAATAAATCAGTGTGATCACTCACAAAAAGCACTCAATTCATCGGTGAGTGTATTTGGTTCACTTTCCCTCTCACTAATGTCTGAGTATTTCTGTGACAAGCAACACAAGGTGTGTTTTTATAAATATGTAATGACGGTGGTTTAAAATTATGTCATAATGCATATTTAATGCATACTTTACACAATGCATAATGTCCAAACACTCCAACCAAACCACGGCCTCAGACTCACTCTTCCTCTGGCAGAGCTGGGGCAACACAGAAATTACACAGTACATTAAACAGAAAGCAGACAGAAGAACACACCTTATGTTCAGCATGCACTTGTTTAACCAATATGGCCAGGAATAGACCACCTCACATCTGTTGATGGATACATTGGTGGCACCATCTATCATAACAAATTGGTAATGGGCAAAGGTCATTTTATCACCAATCTTTACCCGGAGACAGCCTTATATCACTCCCTTCCACTGTTTTTTTCGTTGGCAAAGGTGGAATTCCAATTGAACCCATACATTTTTATAATCTTCCATTAGCGACTACTCTCATTAAAACACAGAAAAGAGTTGGGGAGCTGTAGTGTTGCATCTTTGCACTGCAACTACAGGTGCTGTGTTAGCTAATAGTAACAAATAGTACAAGGTTATTTTTTTCCTTCTCGTCCGACTCAAGTCAGTAGGTCATCAGTTGTATGCGAGTCTGGACCTCTTGTTGGCTTTCCCCTTCCACCAGTCTCCTGTTCTTCCTCCTCATTTATTTTTAAATAATTGGGTATAGGCAGCTTTGGATGATGGTAGCAGCTAAACAGATTGTTTTACCAGCATCATGTGCACATGAAAAGTGCAGGTATGGAAGGACCGGCTGAGCAATTTCAACCACATCGGTGAACCAAGTACTCCTGCTGAAAAGGGCACAAAAAACAGCTTCATGATATTAATGCACTCACATGCATCTGAGATTTTACCTAACACACTCTCCAAATGGTTGTATATGCACATTTTAATGGAGCTTCATGTCCATAAAAATACCACATTCAGAAAAACATAGCCCATAAACGAGGACCCAAACCACCGTCCATTCTCAGGCATTTCAACTCACACACAAAGAACTGCAGCTACCGATATGACAAAGAGTAAGGAGGAGTCATAATAACATTTGTCATTTTTCTCTAGGGACAGAAGACAGATGACACCAAGGCGCTGGCGGTAATGCCAGGGTGCATTCCTGAGCGAGCCCTCAGGACAAATACATTTAGCCCGAAACCACCTTATCTCCTTACAACCTCTTTCTTTCTCTTTCTGTGCAGCATCACAGTAAAGTTAGCATCACTTCTCTCACCTTCTCCGGTGTAATGTCTTCATTTCTAAAACAAAGGAAGGATTCCTGAGGAATGGGCTGAGCTCATGCTCCAGTGGAGCAAAGTGCTCTTCAGCTAGCCCTGTATCTTCCATCACAGCCTGGTAATTACGGCTAACTGACGCAAATTGAGTGGGCTAGCCGTGCTTGGGATAAACATCATGCCTCCTTTTAAAAAAGGGGGGAAAAAGGATTCAGAGGGTATGTTTGTTTTCACTTGTCTTGGACAACATGCGTTTTTACAGAGAGAAAGCAAGTAAGAGGTTAGACACTCATTTTCAACTCCACATTATCACTCAGTATGCCAAGGAGAGGACCACGGGTCACGGCCTTCACAGACTTGTCTCGGTGAACTCCCACTGCCCTCGGGTAATTCCTTTAAAACAGTGAGGCTGGTATTTACCCACAGTGAATCACACTGCATGGCAGATGTCATGTCTGATTAACCAGCTGCAGAGCATGTTAAGTGAGGATGACACTCTAGGTAGTGTGCTTTCCCTTTCCTCTCAGAGCCATGCACGATAGACACGAGGCTTCAGACTATCTCCCAGGCACTTGTCAGTCAGCTGGGTGAAGCTCACTGAGCTGCCCATCCAAAACCCTCCTTTATCCACAGAGGAAGCAGATTCAAGAATCTGTTGAGAACTCCTGGCAGTGATCTTTCAAAAACAAAACCAAAATGCACCTCGACAGGAAAAAGTACAGGACCAACAACCGGGTGGATAACAAGGGCTAAGTTTAGTCAAGGGGGAGCAGCTGAAAGGAACTTGGCACTTGGTGCAGAGTTGGACAAAAGGTGAATGGAATACTGGACCAGAAGATTTGGGACACCCAAGGTGGTCTCCTTCAGGTTCATGAAGAACACTTTCTCCTTTAGACCTCTCATAAACAGTGGACGTGATAACAGACAGACAAACAGCTGGAGGAGAGGCCGTAAAGAAGGGTTTAGACCTCCAGATATTGGCATGTGAATCTGTCTTTCCAGTGTTGTGACTGAAGAGAAGTCCTCCTCGGAACCGGCAGCTGCCAGAGCTAACATGGCAAACAGTCATGTTTTACGACATGTTGTTCCATACTGTATTATTTAGGGGTTTCTTTTGACCAGGCAGCTCTTATTTAAGTTTGTTTTGTTTAGGCGAGGAATTCCTTGTGACAGCACTTTGCACACAAGCATTTCTTTCACGCCCGCACAGAGATAAATTGCCACTGAGAAAAACACCGCCACCATACAACGCCTGAACTCTTGACAGCATAAACACGAGGGCATATTTCTTTTATACACGCTCTAATTGTATGTTAGCTAGATATCATGATAGTGGGGTATACTATCCATTTTTCAGAGGCGTGCAGCAGAAAAATAACCCAATGACAGTAAAGCCATGACCCATAAATCTAGTTCTTATCGGGACATTCCTTCCAGTCTCAGATTTACTCACTTGCCTTAGAATTTCTATTTTCTACTTCTAGAATCCACTATTGCTTCACTAACTATTCCTCTTTCCTCTCTTCTATTACAAATATGCATCAACCCAACAGCGTTTTCAGAAACAAGTGCTTTAACAGGATTAGCACTAATTTGTGCTGAGTGGGAAGAGCTTTTGGGGTGGTTTGCAAAAGTACTGGGTATCTGAATGGTTCTTTTGTCCTCAAGGCAGACTGGGCAGGGTCAGAGGTCACCTACCAGCCTGCTCCCACAGTACCTCTGCTGTCTGCCTGGATATGTGCCATCTAAATGCTGTCATGTTTGGACAATGGTCCAACTTTCTGCTGACTGACTCACGACAGCTTCATCATGTTGACCAATGATGTAATGGCATTGATCTTTGGGCATTAACGCTGTTACTATTTGGTCTTTGGATTATGTCAGAATAACTTTGCAAACGCTCAGCTTTGCCCTGAGAACAGACACCTTCAGATTTTGGAAATATGAAATCCAAAGTAAAGAAAAGGGCCTAGATGAAAACCATGCTCTCAGTACAACACGTCACTTCTCAGCTCTGTTTTTAAGCTACAGTGAGTCCAGGTGTGTAAACTGTAAAAGGGAGAACAGAGACGGACAGAGAATACTCCTGGGAAAAAAAAGAAAACTGAAATGGAAGGGCATTGCTCTTTTCCCAAACGCTCCCATTCAAAAGCAAGGTCTATATATTCCAGTTGTTATTACACTGACGACATGGGGACTGCTCTCCACAGAGTGCAACTTCAGCTGTACAGCTGACGGTAAGATTTATCACCACTTCTATCCTGCCATTCAAAAGAAACTGCTCAAAAGCACCTGGACTGACAGCGAGATCCGTCTTTGGCGAACACAGACTCAACCCCAGACCGAGTTCTCCAGCTGAGCTTTTTCCAGGTGTAAGAATGTACCTTCTTAAAGTCCATTCATAACAATGTAAATCAAACTTTTACGTCCCTAGGAAGCATTGCACATGCCCATGTATGGTGGAGTGTGTCAGGGACGTCTGATTGAAAGTCCCATTCTAAACAGTGCAGTTGCAGGGGGTACACCCAACTTGTATCGGACACACACACACACACACATGGTCATGGCGGTCTTGGTGTCTATGAAAACATCTGGGAGTCATCTGTCGTGCTAAAGGAGGCCCCCCTTTGAACAGGTGCGTGTCTGCATCCATGGCCCTATGGCCCTTTGACTTGACCCTTGAGCTCTTGCTATGGTTGGGGAACTTGTTGAACCCAGTGGCTCCATTGGACACAGACGGTTCTGTCTGAATAACCAAGGTCATGTAACCTGAGACTGATGGTGGCGGTCATCTGGGGGTATATTCGCTGCTCTCTAATTACAGCTTCAAACAAACATTCGCTCTGATTTTTGATCAGGTAATGATAGGCCAAGGCCATGGAGCTACGAGGATTAGCTGATGTCATGACGTGCAGAAATAAACAAAACAGACTTGTAATTATGTATTTATAAAGGCAGTGCCAGCAAGAGGCAAGCTAACCTTTGAAACAAGTGTAACAAAAAAAAAACGATTCGGTCCTCTTTCAAAAGATTTTTATCACAAACCAGAGGAAGTGGATTCTCAAAAAATAGACAACCAATTCTGCTCACAGATGCTTCGCTCCAGCTCGACCATAATGGGTGCAACCGCCCGAGCTAAAGCCACACTCTACACCGAGCTCCGCTGCTGAAAATATATATCAAACTTAATCCCTCTGTTTCTCTTTCTTGGTACATGAAATGCTTGGAATGATGACCTCGCTGGGTGTTGCACTGAACTGCACCGAAACTGTCTCATGAGCCCTCCAGAGATGACAGAATAATAACAAACGCTTCCTGTTTATCTCAACAGTGGGTCAGAACAGTCTGTCCAGAGCCGCTGTTCATTCCAAAGCAAAATCCAGTGGTTATCAAAACCTTAACGTCGTAAGCAGCATTCTCCAATTCTGACAGCAACAGGGACATACTGCTAATTTAAGCAACACCAAGGTAACAGTCGACCTTTGACCCGACAGCCTCGCTAAGCACACATGCCTCGTGTCCCGTCCAACCACACAGCGAGTTTGTTTGTGTGTCCAGCTGCCTCTTATTTGGTGGGAAGATACAGACATGCTGTTACACTGATTTACCATCACCCTCAGTTAAGTAGCTCTTTGCCACATCCTGTTCCCCAGCTGAGAGAGGGGCTCCCTAAAAAGTTATACTACATTAGACAGTTCCATGGACTAGGCTGCTGTCCGCTGGGTCAACATGCCCCCTCAGTAGCTTGAGAGGAACTGAAGGGTCCTTGAGATGCTGATAAGCAACACTCCGCTCTGTCTGCAGGAAGCTGTAAGAACATATGTAGAAACACTTTGTGAGGGGAGATTACACCCAATAATTGATAAGAACCCGATCTTAATTTTTCCGTTCATTCTTTCCCATCTATCTCAGAGTGCACAAAGAGATATCACATCTGTAGAACAACCTGTCCTTCACATCTGCTCCTGTTCTGCACTGTTTAACTGTCTAAACCATATGTAGATAAAACATTAGAAGAACAACTAGTACTATTAGATACTTGGATACTGGATACTACAACTAGATGGACGACATGACTGTTCCCCAAAAGTGAAGCCAAAGTGTATAGGTTATAAACCCTGCCTTTTCTATGTTAGTGGATGAGATATGGCCCAAACTAAAAACTCAAAGAACACACAAAATATTTTTTTCGGTTTCTGTCAATTTAGGTAGTTCTAATCACACTGATATTTGTTAAACTGCTAATACTTCCATTAAGTTTGTTTTTTATTATTTATTTGATACTATGACAACCGGATGAAAAGTCAGGATTGACAGCTGATACTCTCTCACGATAAGACTTTGAGGTAAACTCATTAGAAATGGTGCAATTATCGCCAAAAGAACTATTGCAGTTTAGTTGTGCACAGTTTTTCTGTTAAACACACCTTTTCTTTGACCTCAAAATGAATAAGCTAATATTTTGGCAAGGATATTGTCATTATGACTGATAGTTAATAGGCAAACTATGAAAATTAAGGGTTAGGGTTAGAGTTTACATTGCTTCAACATGCTGTGAGGTTTGTGTTTGTGTAATTGAGTGATTGAGTGAATGATGTGACTGTGGGAGCACACGTGTATCATCTTCACCCGTGTCTGCTCTGAGTGACAGTGTGAATACATATAGCTCCCTGCTGCATGGAGGCGTGCCGGGCCGGCAGAGGTGGAGGGGATCGCTGCTGAGGGCGGCCATTGTGCGCTGATTACCCACAAGAGGGGTAAATGATGGTGTTGATTAAATCCAGCTGAGCCCAGGGCGGGCTCCTGGAGCGGCAGGCACACGTGCCGCTGAAATGCATCTGGCCTCTCGATGACACACGCTGACAGGCCGCTCCTGCATACTTCATTCTCTCAGCCTTTTCTGCTGATAAACACACACCTATAAAGCTTGTGGAGCCAGGCTCACAAGCACGTCTCTCCTCAGTGAGGTTATGCCAATGCTCATTAACTAAAATCTTAACTCTCTAAAACCATACTCGCTACACTACATACTTTCCTCTGACTAATATTATTCCTGTAAACCAGAGGCCGATCCTTTTGTCTCTTGACAAAGTAAAGCTGCTTTCAGACAGACCAGTAGCTCAGCGTGTGTTTAAAATCCTTTCAGTGAGAGATGCAAGACCTTGCCCAGTGTTGTGGCATCTGATAATCCTTTCATCAAATTAATCTGTGACTGGACTTTATGGATCATGTTTCAACACTTTCATGCGTGTCGTACCAGTACATTACACAAGGCATCCACCTTTGCTGTTTTACTGTTCTTCTGTGGTTGTATGGGAAACAAAGTCTAGTTCAGGTCAGGTAAGGATTGTGAATAAACATGAGCATGAAAACATTAAGAACTTTTTCTGTATCAAACCAGACCACAGCCTTTCCCAAACATTAACCACGTGCTGTGAGAGCCTAAACATGAACATTAAAAACGTAAATACTGCGGCAGCAACTACATGTGGATAATGTATTGGAAGATCGGATATTTTGGCAGACAGTAAGTACTCTGTGAACGTTTCACTGATGCAGTTTGCATCAACATATTTTAGACTTGCCAAATGCATAAATATGTGCTGTTGGGAATTAGGACGGGACGCCTCCTTACACTTTTTTACTTCAGACGTGGTTAGACCGCACTTTACGCAACATACCCCAGTCTAAAAGGCCCTTAAGGAGTAACAACACGCCTTCAGTTTTAGCTCTGCGTTAATCTGGTCCTCACAACTACAACACAAACACACACGTATTTGTATTGGATCAGGAGTACTCGTAGTACAACCTCTGCCCACCATCGTGAGCTCTGTATCCTCAAGGACGTTTTAACTGCATTCATGTGTAGCATCCAGCATCGTCCAGGCCAATTCCTATAGACATCATGTAGTCACTATATACTGTATTCATTCAAATGCAGTGCAGATGTTTCCATACCCATGCTTCAAAAATGCAGAGCGGTGCAGAAATATGAGTGCAGGTTAAGGGCGGAGAAACGCTGTCACACTATGAGCAGCTGTCCCATTTGTAAATCCTAAACAGGATGAAAACCTGACCGGAAAAATAAAAAAAATTGAAAGCCTTGACCTCCGTAGTACAAATCTGGCTTAATCACATCTGCTCTGGCGATGCACAATCAACACACATTGTTTCGATTACATGCTATTTAAGTTAAATGGTCAGGTTGGGCCTCTAAATTGTTGTCCCATTGCACGCTGCAACAAAAATGTGGGTCAGCAAATTTGTTTCCCCTCTGTTGCTTTTCCTCTCCCTGCATCTTAATTTCCTTCGTAGAACAATGAGTCTGACATTTTTTTTTTTACCTCCTGAGACCGAAAGAGCTGTAGTGAGAGCTGGCATTATTATGACCACAATGGTCACTGTGGTGCACGGAGTCAGTTAACGCACCCGCCCTCCAAGATGCATGGTGTTGATATGAAGTCTGGAACTCACTGACCTTGCTTCATAACCCCCATGTCTTCCTTTTATACACCGCTCAAAGCAGCCATTTCAATAACCATGAGCATTGATTGGAAGGAACGAGGGAGCGGATCGATGAAGAACAGGAAAAAGGGCTCAAAAGCAACTCGATGGCCTTCTGCCGTCAGCAGCCTCTGCTTTTGAGTGGCACTGTTCTCCAGGGGAGACAAACCGGCTTACTCAGCCTCGTGTTCTACTTTCATCTGAGGCAACTGTGAAGAAAGGGAAGCAAAGCCGAGCTGGAGAGGTGTCTGCAACTGTTCATCCGAACTCCAACACCGCAGCTAAAAATACACTACAGTAGGAGCTCTGACAGTTGATACGCCATTACTTTTGAAGATTTTAAGTAGAAGTGAAATCTAATGAGAAAAAGGAGGCGAAGATAAGTCTGGGAAATGTACTGCACATTGCTGACCAGTGGCCAAAAGGACGAGACAGATTTATGACCGGCATCTGTTTTAATAATTTGTCAACTGGGCTCTAAGTGAGTTTGCTACGTACGTGTGAGTTCAAATCTATGCAAGACACAAATGAATCACAGCGGGGGTTTCTTAGCTTCCTCCGTTCTTTCCTGGGCCGGGCCTCTGATCAGAACAGCGATTTTCCTCTTCCTCAGGATCCTGGATGGAATGTCAGGAAGGCAAGGTAATGACGGTTAGGGTGTGTGTGATCCTTTTCATTCATGTGTTCTAAATGCACGTGTTTCCATTCAGACTGGGGTTCAAAAGTCTGACACCAGCGGGAAACCAGTGTAAGACTTGAGGAAGTGGAGGACGTGTGTTCATGTAACAGTGAGTTATTGTCGTAGAACAATGTAAGACGTCTGATTTCTGCATATAATTCAGCCAATGTTGAGAAAATTCATTGACATTCATTGGATCTCAGTGTTTCCGTAGCATTACTGCTCCATATTTCGAACCAACACTTGTGTGGGCTGCTCACAGACCTCAACGGTTGTATTTGTCTCTGGCTGAAAAGGTGGAAAAATGGACCAGATAGAAAAATACGGCTCCCTCTTGCTTATGTGGCTCCTGCGCCCTACTGAGGAACTGCGGGAGCGCCATCCAAAGGGTGAGAGATAAAGAATGCACTAGATTTCCTGCCTCGCGGCACAGCTCTCCCCGAGCATCGCCCGGTTTATGTACTGCGGCCTGTCGCCAAGGTAACCTGGCAGTGAATCGGGGCGCAGTGCAAGAGTGGGTGTGATCCAAAAGAGTGAGAGAGACAGAGAGAGAAGGAGCTGAGGCAGTTTTAGAAACAGACCTGGTGTAATTTTTGAAAAAGCGATTTTTATAAGGAAAATGATTCATACAACACACTTTGAAATATATTAACCTCATGTTTTCATCTTTGTATTTGGAGCTGCATCATTCTTTCCCTCGTTGCTCTCAATCATGGTGATACTGTGTTGCTTAAGTCCAAGCTTTGTCTTTTAATTGACTTAACAGGAGTCTTATGGAAAATCTCCTTTAATTCTCATTGACTAATTGGATTTGAGTCATTATTCCCCCAATATTTCACCGAGGCCTTTAAGTTGATATAAACAAATTAACTTCTGTCACTTCCTCTGCCTCCTGACATTCAAGAACCACTATAAAAAAACAAATAATTAAATCACTGTCCATAATAAAGCTGATCTCATGCGAGTGTAATAGCCCGGATCACTCAAGCAGTTAATTGTGCATTTCAGGGATTTTGTGTGGTGGGGGTGAAGTGTGCATCATTTGATACAGCAGCATTAATGTCTGCACCGAGGGTCCAGTCTCTCTAATACCTCTAATCCACCCCCTGCTGCGTGTGTAGATGTGGTCAAGAGCATGGTTACACTCTGCCACTGTGTTGTTGTTCCCCTTCCCCTGATGATCGGTCTCCTACATGGCACAGCTAATTCCTCTGGCTGCTGGACAATGGGACAGTAGGGGGTAAAGAAAGAGGGGGCTGAACAATGATGATGGAGGTAGACGGGACATTAAGAAGCCATTTCTGAGATGGATCACTGCCTGAGGGCTCCGATACGGCATGAAAAGGGGCTTTTGAAGACAATGAGGATGTCATTCCCTGCATTCAGCGTGTGCCTTAAAGACTCAGATGATTTGGTGCACAGGTCAATGGCCTTTAGTTTCTCTATCCATCACTCCATTACTGACAGGCTGAGGACCTATCCGCACACGTGCAAGCGGATATTGTGCAGAGATTCTTATTTCTGTATTCCTGGCATTTCCTATTGAGAACTGTCTTAAAAAGGAAAATACACTCTTGACTTTTAACTTCACAACAGAAATGTAAATACAGGTCACAGAAACCGGTGCAAAAAGCACATTTGGTCTTCTCTCAATTATCTAAACCGTTTATCCTTTGAGGGTAACTGGAGTCAATTCCATCTGACATTCGGCAAGAGGCGGGATACACCTGGTCAGGGCCAACATACAGAAACAAAACCATTCACACTCACACTTATGGTCAATTAACCTAACCCCAAGGAAGCTGGAGTTCCCAGAGAAAATTCCATTGAGAGAACATGCAAACGGGGAAAGACCCCTGCCAAACTGGGATTTGAACCAGAAAACTTGCTTTGAGGAAACATTGCTGACCACTGCAGCACCGTATAAACCCCAGGACATTGGTGCTACATCTAACTCAATGACTAATTCGTCAAAAGCACAATTGGAGTCGAGTTAGTAATTATATGGGGTTTGAAATCAAAAAAAAGATGAGGCCTTGCTTGATATTTCCAAACAATGCAATCTCACATTTTGCACAAGCAAGTCTTCTCTAACACACAAACATAAATAATCCTCATAAACACAATGCAGAGTTATACAGACACTATCCAAAAATAACCTGCTCTCCATGGTTGCTAGGAAATGCTCGGGTCATCTGAGTTTCTCCTGCTGGCTTCTGTGATTTGTTTACCCCCACACTTCCTGAATGCTGATGGCAGATAGTCTTCTGGTTTATACAAGCTGAAGGAGAAGGAAAACAGCACAGTGCTCCAAGAGGCTACCGTACGATGCGAAGGAGGATGAAGAGGAGGAGGAGGATAGGAAGCCGGGCAGTATTTTGGTAACCAAGGGAACAGCACAAAGGGAGTCACCTGATGTCTACATGTGATATACGCCACGAGGGAGTGATGGAGCGCATGTCGGAGGAGGATGACGACTATTTTAGCAGGCTTCCTCCCCACCCCGTCCAAAGGAAAGCTTGACTCTACATGAGTACCTGTGTTTCACATCAGTATTGATCGTGCCATGCACACAGGAAAACCCCAAAGAGCAGGTCAAGAGGGAAAGTTGGGGCTACCGTTGAAGTTGAATGTAAGAATAACAGACGTAGAGAGGAGAAGAAGGGGGCTGGTCGAGCTTAGTTATGATGGAGAGCATTAACAGAGGCTAAATCTGGAAAAGAGGACAGTTTATAATGTAGCACAAATAAACGCCTCGCCTTTCAACAGTCCATTTGAAGTTCACTGCCAGTGCAAACCTGGGCAAGATCAATCTGCCTCTCTCCGGGGGGATAAAAGCAAAAGGCCCCATTTCAACAAGCCTCTCCAGGGACAGACCCCTATTCATGGGATCACTGAATGCTTTAGTTGTTGCCAACATGCGGTCTGTCACTCCGTGAAAAGGGAGTTTTTGAAAAGAAGTTGCAAGGGATGAAGGAATTATGGCTCGACTCCACTGTACGGATGGTGTTCGTCTGTTTAGCCACTTGATAGCAAAGAGACAAAACTGTTCGTCATCCTTCCTGGATGCTTAACTGCAGCTCACTCATCCATCTCAGAGCTCAAACAGAGTGAGATGGCCGTTAGCTCAGAAGATGCATTAGAGCCCTGCAGAGTACAGTTAAAGTGCCTGTCACAGCTTTTTGATCTACTTATGAGCCCCATAAAGTCATGACATGATTGCAAAGAAATGCAAGAGAAGCTACATATGCCAAACTTTGTAATCCCAATGTCTGGACAAGAGTTATGATGGTGTTTATCTCACAGAATGTTTTACTGTTTAGTAAGGGCCTTTGGTTTTAAACGAAGCAAGATCACTAGGGAGGTTTTGTAGGACCCTGTACGTTTTAAACAATATTTTATTCTTCAGGTCAAACAATTTATGGTCGAATGGTTTCCAAACCCTGCAGGTGAGGATAAAATAACTTTATGATGGATTACTGGTGAAAACAAGGTGAATTATATTTAAGAATATTCAGGTCAATATATAAATTGCCATTTTGACTATCAATTTGCACTAAATGGTAAATACCGACCTGTGAAAATGTATTTTTTGAAATGTTTTCAAATTTATTGAAAGTCAAAAACTGAAGTTTATAGAATAGATATACTTTGGCACACCTGCGATACTTTTCTGGTAAAGTGTCTGCAAGCTTTCCACACCTGGATTCGAGCACTTTATTCCATTCTTCCTGGCAAATCGACTTAAATGCGATCAGATTGGATGGGACGAGTTTGGGAACTGCTGTCTGCTGTTGTCTTGGCTCTAACCTTTGAGTCACTGTCATACTGTCTCAGGCTGCATGCAAGCTGGAGCAGGTTTTATTCAAGGACCTCACTGTATTTGAGTACACTCATCCTTCCCTCAATTCGGATCACTCTGATGAAAAGGTCCCTAAAAATAGTTCACTTATTGTCATCAGACCAGAGGATCCTTCTTCTCCTCATGATCTCAAGATTCCTTTAAATGCCATTTGGAAACCACCAAGCAACCCGTCATATGCTTTTCACTCAAAGTGGCAATCTACCATAAAGGCCTGATTGATGCAGTGCTGCTCAGATGGTCGTCCTTTTGGCAAGTTCTCCCATTTCTGCAGAGGACTGTTGGAACAGACAGTGAGACAGAAGGACCTGGTTGTTCCAAACTTCTTCCATGAGACAAAGTGATTGAGGCCACTGTGCTCCAGAGAAAACCTGGTGTTATACCTTTACCATGATCTTTGCCTCGCAACTATGTTTATCACAGAGGTTCACCTTTTCAAAGGATTTCCAATAATGATCTTTGATTTTTTATTTCAATTAAGTTTACAGCATAATAATGTGTGCCAAAATAGTAAACCACACACATTTGTCATACCACTCGAATGAATTACAGTTGCTTGGTGCTGGGAGGCTTAGTTATCGGAAAGCCTGTCATACTGTATATTTAGTACAGGATTACAAAATGGATCACATACTGAACTGTTGACTGTGCTGTGGGAATGACACAAAACCTGTATTTCAGGGGAATCCCATGAAACAAATGTGAAACAGTATCTACTGGTATCCAAACCTTGACATGGTGACAAATAAATGCAGTGGCAACTAAATGCATTAAAGGGAAAACTGGAAACCACCCCCTGATATACAAAGCCACAAGCTTAGTGTAATGAAGTAATTTCCTCTGCCGAATGACACAGTACTGAACCAGAACAAGTCTCAGTAGCAGAACAACAAACTCAAAGTTATAAACTTTACGTATGTAGGTTAAATATCCAGCTTTGGCGTCTAAACATTCTCTGCAGTAGCTAAAGTAAACACACACCCCATTTTCAAAAGTCTGTGTCGAATCAAGATCCATATCTCAATCTCATCCCGTCTGATGTGACTTCATCGGTGTAAAGAAAACCCTGAGGATCTCCTTCCTCTGAAAAGATCAACTGTATAATTGAGACTATTAAAGAAGGGACACCGATGGCGTTAGTGGTTTTGGGAGTCAAAGACACGGCAGAGAAATTCTTCTACAACTAAGGTTTGCTGGCATGAGAGGTGGGCCCAGTGCAGTGGTGGGGCTCAGCCTCCATGAGCCTGGAGGACCCCCAGGGAAAAGCCATTCCAGAGAGCGGGGGACTCTCACGGACAGTCGAGAAACTTTCCCACAATCAAACACACAAACAGAGTCACACAGGGCAGCGAAAGGGACCCCTGTCCACCACGGAGACTGAGGGAGGGAGGGAGGGAGGGAAAGAGGAGGAAGATCTGATAGTTACAATAACACAGCCAAAGAAGTAAATGTTGCCATATCTCTAGTGAGGAGGCCCCTTATGGTGAATGCACTCTATTGACAAACACTGCTCTTTAAAGTGGGGCCGGTTGGGGCTCAACATTCTTCCATGTTTACCCTGTAAATAACCTAAAGTAAATTGTTAGGAACCCAGGAGGCTGTTGTAGAGCTCCACCAAATCATTTGACCAGACCAACATAGTTCAATGGTAAATGACCACATTAAGGTAATCTGTTTTCAGCACAATCCACCACTACAAATACCATCTGCTAGGCATTAAACAGGGTGTCAGGCCGCTGAGGACATCTGGACTGTTAGCGTAGAAGAGGTTAGCATAATTTACTGAAGACTTGATCCTTTTGGAGACCCCATACTGAAAACTTTATCTAAATCGAATTTAGTTTTAAAACGAGGCTTACCTCCTTTTGGCAGTAGGTGGTGCTATCACTATACTAGACTAATCTGTTCAGGTCAAAAACACTTTTCTCTCTTCAGGTCGTATAAATTTCATCAAAGGATTCTATCATCACTGACACTGACATTAAAGCAAACTGACATTAAAGCAAACTGACAACAAATAATTATTTGCTTAATGAATCCTTTGAAGTGTTATTTTACAGAAACTCATTTGAGCTGTTTATATGTAAAGCAGCCAAGAACAGTTCATCAAAGTTTAAAACATGTCACTTCCTGTAGCCAGCAAGTGGCGCTGTAATGATGAGTCAATACTGATATGGATCTGATCAGGGCATGTGAATGAGCTTTGAGGCTGAAAGAACAAAGCACAGAGGAGTTATAATAAATCCCTCTTTTTTTAGCGAATCATCGAAATGTCATGCCACACCACATTCACACCGTGTGATGAAATCATATATACCGAGGTAGATATCTCCATCTTGTTGAGATGATATTCACAGAACTTGAAGTTGATCTAATGAAAGCCCAAGGACAAGTTCATCGGACTTATTTGTTTGTCATGAAAAGACAAATGTCCCTATCGATTTTTGTACATGTCGGCCAATCTTAGTGCCGGGGCTTCACTTTAGGGGGCGCTAGTCAGTTATTTTGTCACGCCCATTCCTTAAAACCATATATATATCTTCAGGGAGGTGCTGTTGTTACACAAATGTATTTTGAGGGAGACTGAAGCATGAATACTGAAGTTACAGCAATTTCGTGTTAATGGCAAATTGATGAACTTTGATGCCACGCCACTAATATGGCGTTTGACGAAAAGTCACATTAATCTTATGCCATTATCAATGTCTTGAGACACTTTTGACACAGTTCTACATTGTTGCAGTCAATGATGAGGAGGAATACTTCCAAGTGTAAGATGTTCCAAAAACAAGACAATTCCTGTTGCCACAAGGGGGCGCTGTGATTCTTATTATAATTTCTGTGTAGATGACATCAGGCCGGGACTCTAGTCTTACATGTCTAGTTTGGAGTCGATTGCACCATGTATGTCTGAGATACAGAACATCGTGTTTGATGGCCTGTGATCAAACTTTTACGCCAGGTGTATCATGACTAGACTTTTTTTTTTGTCTAGTCATGATACACCTGGGCTACGATTTTTGTGAAGATCGGTGAAAGCTAACTGAGGGGCTTTTCCTTAGATGGCGCTGTTGAGCCATTTTGCCACGCCCATTTCAAATTACTCCAGAATACAATTACTTTTTGGGGTTTTGAATTTCCTGCAAACTTTGGTAAGAATTTGAGCATGTCTAGGCCCTGAAAAAGCCCAAAAGGGAAATACAAGTCCTTAGAAATACAAAAGAGCCTCCCACCGTAGGTGCTCGGGCCCTAAAAAGCCAAGAGATTTGTTGTCAGTTTGGCAATGGGGACAAATTCTACTCAGTTTTCAAGCAAGAGAGGTTCTCTTGTTAAAGAGAAGATGGGTGAAATTTGTCAAAACAAAGCCCCATGACTCCAGACATAGCTATTGAAAACCACTAGCTGCCCAACCCAACATGTCAAGATAATTCAATCTAAAGCATAATGACGAGCTCTTTGTTAACAAAATCTATTTCCTGGAGGGTCAGTTGGGCAGTTGATTACGGTCGCAGGTCAAAGGTCACCTTTCACCACAGCTAACGATACGTGGAGTCTAATCTTAACAAAAACATAGGTCTGATAGCTACATCTTTAAGGCTGCTTTCAGTGAGCCGACATGAGAATACAGCAGGAAAATAAACATTGCCTTTAGCAGCAGCGTTTCTAAGTAAATTCCTGCCCCCTGCATGCTATACCCCTATGCCACCCCTCGCCTCAAACTTTCTGTTGTTTTGAAGATGTCTGACTCAGACAATATCCTGCTATGTTCGTCATAAGTGAAAAGGCAAACTCTTTGAAAAATGGCTTTACATTTTACAAAGCTTCTTTCCACAATTCCTTGTTGGAGTTTTGGCAATTTAGAGCACAGAATAACCCAAAACGTCATTCACTAGGACCCTCAAATCTTTAACACACCTGGTTGATCCAAAAGCAGAATCCCTCAGAGGGATCTGATGGCTTCCCGTTTGGATTGTGCCGTTTCTGCAGTCAAGTGTTCAATCACATATTTCACTGTCTTTAACACGAGCCAAAATTTCTCAGTGTTTTGCTGTGTGATTGATGTCCCTCCACTGGAAATCTAAAGGTTACATCTTGAGAAAATGTGGCATGCGAGCCTCCTTTCGAGTGGGTCGGCAAAAGTCTTCAAACTTCCTTTTATAGAAGTAACCCCCTCTAAGCTGGATATCATAGCCATTATAAATAAGAAGCTGGAATGCAGAAGGGGAAAAAAATAAACATCCGAGCTGCTCCTTTATCTGCACCCAGCTGTGCAGTTCAGGGGCCAATCCTTGGAGATGATGTCATGCTGGCATTGCTTTACTGTTAAAATAGTTTTCCTATAATTTCTGTAATTCATTCAGTGAATGGCAAGCAGACTCTAGTAAATACAGCTTTTGAATAAAGGTCACATAACCTTCAAAGCACTAAATGCAATGAATGCCAACTGTCCCGTGGTGAGAGTATCAGTGAATCCATAGCAAACTCAACTGGCCCGCTGTGACTACAGGCATATCCAGGGAATGATCTACCTACATAGACGTGTCTAGCTGGTAATTTGAGGTTCAGTCACAGTGGTCAGTCATGTCCACTGGAATGGTGTAGACAGGCCACAAGGTCCAAACAGATCTTCTAAGAAATTGACAGACATTTTCAAGGGTACTTAAATGAGTAGACCTCAAGGTTTATTTATGGTTTGAGGAGTGCCGGTGAGCGAGGACTGACGGAGGAACATCTCCAGGTTCAGCTTTCCAACATTAAGTCAGACGCACAGTGAATCTGAGATGCGGAGGTGAGGGGGAAACCTGCAGCCGGGAGAACACAGGGGACTGACGCACTGGAGATTTGATAAACGATTCCATATGCGCTCTACATCCCAAGTGAAAGAGCCGCTTTGTGCTCAGCGAGGTAGCACACTCCCAAGTCCCAAGTGCACCCCCTCTTTCCCTTTCCCTTCCATCTATTAACAAAAACCTATCTGGCCTTTTCTCGGTAGCTCAGGATAATACTGGCCAAGTGTAGGGGGCAAGAGTAAGGGGTTTGGATGCCCGAGTCCCAACCCTCCATCCTGCAGCCTATTTTGACAGGAGCTAATTGCCTGTGACTTCATGGAAACGTGGGCCTGAAACAACCATTGCATTGAGTTAGATGTCTGGAGGTTAGAGGAGGGATGAGGGTAAAAGGGACAAGATTGGGGGAAAAGCAGGGTGATGTAGGGGGGAGCGAGCAGTCAGGAGGTGAAGACACATTGTGATACTCTCTACCTCCATTAACCCCCCCGTGCAACAATCTCTTGCAGTGATGGGGAAATAATTCCTCAAGACTTTAAAGAGGTAATCTTGCATCTGCTCCCTGCGTGTTTCTCCCTGATATGACTGAAGAACCTATCAACCAGTCATCATACACACACTCAATGCAAACACCACAAGCTTCCCTAATAGAATGAGAACAGGGCATGGTGAAATTACTTCCCAATTCATACCAGTGGTGGAAACACGCAAGCCTAATCAGGAAGGCACTGAGCTACTGTTTCCAAAAACACTACAATGGCATGGAGCCATTGTCAAAGCCCACTTAACAATGATATATTGTAGAGAACTGAACTTGAGGTGTTTATTCTATGATTAAGTATCTGAGGTCGATGAGATGTTAATTAACCGAATGACTGTGTGGTTTCTTTAAACAGTGCGTGTGTGGTGAGAGGAAATTCGATAACAGGGACATATTGAAGAGGAGGAAAAAGAAGGAGGGATGGTGGATGAATGCAAAGTGTCTAGTACTGTACAATCGCCACACTAACAGTGTGCTACCACTAGGGGTTGTTCGTCCCATGAAAGTTTATGCTTCTATCCATCTGTCCAGAGGTCGACCCAGGCCAAGCAACTGTTGACATTTTACTCAAAGTACACATCCGTAATTGCTTCCGCAGCAGGTGACCTACAACTCAATGCTGAGTCTGAACGTTTCCTGTGTAAACACAAATGGAACTCCAACGCTGCTTTGTGAACGTGTTGCCCACATCACACATCCTATGGCCCCAGCGTACGATGCAAGAGCTACGTGAAGCGGCAGAGAAAAAATAAAACCCTTGCAGATATTCAGATTAATAGGATGAGGTGCCAGCACATGTACACTCAGATGATATCACTGGCTTCTTCACACCTGGGTAAAGCCCAGACTGATCTGATGCAAATGGGTTCCAGCAAACCTGGGCATTCCTGCCACGCTGCACTTCCTCTCCAACTCAGGTTCTTCACAGCAGACAACAACCTCACGTCTATATCGAAGAAACCAAGCAGAACTTTTTGCAACCACTCATCAACAGGTCCTGCTCAATGAATACCTGTAGACAGGACGTGTTCTACAGGAGTTCACTTCAGGCCACTGTATGGAGTTAGAAAGATTTCATTATAATATTTTTTTACTTGCGGACAAAATAGAATAAATGTTAAATGTTGGAGGTATTTTTGACTAAACCTGAAATAAGCATGGCCAAATCTGTCTTTAACCACGTTCCCATAAAATCAACCATATCATACTCTCCAGGAATGTTACAGAGGAGAACATGCGGTGCAGTGTTAAGATCTTTGTGTATTTTCCAACTTCCAGCGTCCAAACTTTAAAACCTTTCCATTCTTCTAGAAAAAGCCAGTTATTCAAATATATAAATCAAGTTTATGATCCAAGTTGTTTCACAGTGACTCTTTTCGGGCATTGGATGACCCCCTAACTATCCTTGCAGTTTTTAGGGTGCTTCTGTGCACATGTACAGTTTATAGTTCCAGAGGACGACAGGCAGCAGTAAACACACTGTTTATGTTCCATTTTAAACCTTTCTTTTCTGAGATATGGCTCTGCATATGCACGCAGCATAAGTGCAATTCATGGCTCAAAAATACAGTTGCCTCCTGCTGCAAAAACAAATATGCACACACCACACTGGTTTCACTTCTTTTGACATACTGTACTCATAAATGAAAGTGCTATTAAAGTGCTGCGTGACCACTTGTGACTGAGGACGGGGATGCGAGGAGGAGGAGGAGGGCTTTTAACAGATGCAACACTGTGTCTGGTGTAGGATTATACCCTCACACAGCTAATTACTCCCAGACGCCTTCGCTGTGTGCCAGAAGCCCTGCACAGATACAGTAAGTCAGCACGCTGCCTGCCTATCCACCGCACGAAGGGAAGAGTGGGCTGCAGCGGAGACAGGCAGGAGGCGGTGGGCCTGTGCTGTGGCCACTCTGCGTGTCAGTGATGGCTTCAGAGAGGAAGGAAGAAGAAACAGAAGAGCGTTATTAGGTGAATTGTAAGGTTGCAAGTGCTGCACGATGTGGCGTCAAGACGATGTGATGATTACTTGGCTGTGGTTTTAAAAGTCACATTTGGACCACATACAATGTAAATCTGAGTCCAAAGAGCCTCTGGCAAATCATGCACAGAATCTGTGACTTGGCTGCAGATATGCATTAACATTAAAGACTGCAAAAAGAAAAAACGGAGCAACATGTCGTCCCTGCAGCAAACACATGCCTCCGGCCCACCTCAGTTCCTGCCCAGTACTGCCCACAGCCTTCTCACCTTGTGGCCCCAGCAGACAGAGGCCTCCGCCAACCAAAACATCTGAACTTGCTGGAAGTCAGTAAACCTCTACCTCGGTGACTGGTCAAGAACAATGGCTCCCGTCTTTCTCCCTGCTGGCAACCCCTCTTAAACCTTTGACTGGGCACAGACCAAAACCATGTGTGGCCGCTCAGCTACCTGGTCTCACACACGCAGAGCTGAGCAGGGTTTCCAGGCATCCTTCCGCCCACAGGCACACAACCAGCGGTTCTTCACCTTCCGCCCAGTCAGCAGGGCCACGGCCAGGAGCCGAACACCTCAACCCAGTGGCCTTGTAGCTCTTGGATACCAGACTTATTTTTTTTATCCCCCCTCCCCTCTGAGAACACACAGGTAGCTGGACAAGGATTATGCACTATAGTCAAAACAGGGGGCTTAAAAATACTCCAGCCAAATTGCTGGAGCAGCTGCTCTGGTCAGACTTGAGAGTCAACAGACAAATAACACTGTTTTATATTTATGATTTTACATGCTAGAAGCTGAGTCTTTGAAAAAGCTTAAAGCGTATTAAAAGCTCAGTGGAGTGAAGCTCTGCTTAGAGACATACAGCTGACTCCAGTGGGGGGGCTTTTCAATAAATCCATCCAACGCTGACATCCATTAACACCAGTCTGGGGTTCAGTGGGCAGCATGTAAAGTATGTGCATTACACATTGTTCAAAATTCCCCCAGCGGCCTTACATGGACAAATCCTGCAAGCCACTTACTCCCAATGGATTAGCATGATTAAAGTGTCGTTTCTATTCCATTCCAATCCTTTCACCCATAATCGTCGCTTTTATTTTTTCTTATATCTCTGAACTGCGGCCAAATAGCCCAGGATCACTGTGGCTTTACTTGATGCTCCCAAGCAGCACAGTCTTGATCCAGTAGGAGGAATGTAGCAGATGCAGAGTCCTCCTTTGGGCAAAGCTGTGTGGGTGTGGAGGAGGGGATGATTTTGTGCTTAGCATGGTGCTGTGCTTGTAAAGCCTCAACAACTGGCCAAGAGGACCCAATACCGCATCTCTGCCAGATGTTGAGCTAAATAGCTCTTGATGCCTTCCCAGCAGCGTGGGTTTTAAGAGCTATGGATGCCCTGAAGACTACAAGCATTTACCTCAATTCTCCTGATTAGAAATGCGGAATATTGTGTTTTATGTGGAACAGAACAATTTGGGAAACTGACGTGAGAGCTCAGGCTTCAGCAGGCAGCACTGTCCACATTTTTCTCCAGCGTTTAGACAGCCGAGTTGTGAAGAGACGTGCTCTCCTGTTACACAGAGAAAAGACTTTGACACGTTGATGACTGGATGTAGAGCACAACATGAACATTTGTTCCAGCAATATTTAGCACAAGAGAATAGGAATATCTGCCCACTGCAAGAAGTATCAACCATCATGAGTAGTTTAATCTCATATTGTGCTAATAGTCTGTATTTGTATAGCACTTTATCTAGTCTTGATGACCATTTCAAGCACTTAACAGCACAGCTTTGCCAATGGATACTGGACGACCCAATCTACCAAGCCCTATAAATATAAACTAAACATGTGTACATTTTAATTTTAATATTGTGTAAACATGAACATTTACACAAAAAATACAATTACTTCCAATTACTCCTGATTCTGCAATTTTTTTCCATAAATCTTTTGTTTTCTAACTTCAACTAAAAAAAAACATGGAAACAGGATAAACTACTTAGACAGCAGCTCAATACAACTGAAAAAACTTTGACTTGATTTGAAAAAGACTTAAATTGTAAGACTACAGAGCTTTTTCCTTCTCTCGTTTTTTGCAGCGTGCGTGAAGCAGCCACTGAAGACAGGGCTGCGGAGGGGACGCAGCGCCCTCTTTGGACAACTGCAAGAACTACTGTCTTTTCCTTCAGCCCGACACCGAGGTCAAATGCATTGCGCACCATGTGAAGGCTGAACACACACCCGTCAACATCCGAAAAAACACTCAAGGGAAATAACCAAAACCTAGATTTATCTTGTCATCAAGCGTCGAATCCACAGAAGAGGATGGTGGAACACAGACATGCGCAAAGCTGCGTTTAAATCACGTCGTATGGTGAATAAATGTCGGTGAATAACACGTTTTTTAGATGATACTGGGTTCCTGATCGTTTCCTCCTGTGACGTGAACACGTTCGGAGCACTGTCAGGCTGCATCTCAGGTGCTGCCTGTTAATTGGGTAAAAAACGCAGCAGCCACACTCATCACAGTTTCGCCCTTAATTGTGTTATTTTTAAATTGACCGTTATCAACGGCAGCCGACACCAACAGCCCTTAGATTAATTCCGATGATGAACAGTTCTATTACGTCTGATCTCAGTGATATAACATCCAGTGGATGTCTCCCTCCGCAGAGAGAAACCCGGTGAGCACCATCACACGCCACCGCTCGCTCCTGATCGGATCTGCTGCGGACACACATGCACTCACCTCCGGCGTCGTCACAGAGAAACAGCTCGGATGGCGGCGGTGATGATGATGATGATAATAATCCCTTGTCGCTGTCACCGGGCGAGCGCTGACGGAGTCTCTGGATGAACAGAGCCGATGGCCCTCGGTGGCTGTGCGAGGCTGTTCATTCAGCTGAGTGATGGTGGAGAGAGGAGGAACTGACGAGTCGCTCACAACAGCGGCACCACGCCTCCCTCTTAAAGCTGCCGCGCACTCACTCATTGTGCACTGTGCGTGTGAGCGTGTGTGTGTGCGTGTGCGTGTGTCTGCCTGGTGAGGTATATACATCAGACATGACAGGTCCCATGTTTTCACTCTACTGGTCTACTGGTCTACTGGTCTACTGGTCTACTGGTCTACTGGTCTATCTATCTATCTATCTATCTATCTATCTATCTATCTATCTATCTATCTATCTATCTATCTATCTATCTATCTATCTATCTTTCTATCTATCTATCTATCTATCTATCTATCTATCTATCTATCTATCTATCTATCTATCTATCTATCTGTCCGTCCGTCCATCCATCCATCCATCCATCCATCCATCCATCCATCCATCCATCCATCCATCCATCTATCTATCTATCTATCTATCTATCTATCTGTCTGTCTGTCTGTCTGTCTGTCTGTCTGTCTGTCTGTCTGTCTGTCTGTCCGTCCGTCCGTCCGTCCGTCCGTCCGTCCGTCCGTCCGTCCGTCCGTCCGTCCGTCCGTCCGTCCGTCCGTCCGTCCGTCCGTCCGTCCGTCCGTCCGTCCGTCCGTCCGTCCGTCCGTCCGTCCGTCCGTCCGTCCGTCCGTCCGTCCGTCCGTCCGTCCGTCCGTCCGTCCGTCCGTCCGTCCGTCCGTCCGTCCGTCCGTCCGTCCGTCCGTCCGTCCGTCCGTCCATCCATCCATCCATCCATCCATCCATCCATCCATCCATCCATCCATCCATCCATCCATCCATCCATCCATCTATCTATCTATCTATCTATCTATCTATCTATCTATCTATCTATCTATCTATCTATCTATCTATCTATCTATCTATCTATCTATCTATCTATCTATCTATCTATCTATCTATCTGTCCGTCCATCCATTCATCCATCCATCCATCCATCCATCCATCCATCCATCCATCCATCCATCCATCCATCCATCCATCCATCCATCCATCTATCTATCTATCTATCTATCTATCTATCTATCTATCTATCTATCTATCTATCTATCTATCTATCTATCTATCTATCTATCTATCTATCTATCTATCTATCTATCTATCTATCTATCTATCTATCTATCTATCTATCTATCTATCTATCTATGTATCTATCCGTCCATCCATTCATCCATCCATCTATCTATCTACCTATCTAACTATCTATCTATCTTTCCATATATCTAGCTATATATAGATAGAAGGATGAACGATAAAGAAAGTGGAATTTATATTCTTGGATTTGCCCCCTGATCTGGAGCCACACCTACCTTGTACCCTTACCTCTGGTTTTCGATGGTTATTTTGTCCCTTCCATTGCTAATGATTGAACCAACTCCAGTGAAGTTAAAGCACCCTATAGAGCAGAATATCATTTTGGCAATTCATTTTTGATTAGTATTGTAATATCACAGTAAACAACCATGTCAAATAATGGCCACAAATCCTGCTACAGCCATAAATATATATTTGAGTATTTAGTGTTTACTTTTAGTTTTAGTTCAATTTAGTTTTTATCAGGTTAAATGAACTGCAGGTTTCATGTTTGCGTCTGAAATAAGGTCCAATAAAGTTTTCTCAAACATAAAGTGAGGGTCTGGAAGGCCCAGCTGCTTAGCATTTAATCCTCTGAAATATGAAGAAACAGTATGACTGGCTGTGTTTTGATCTCTCCGCAGCCCATAATCCTTCATTAATTGCAAATTCTGGGCATCCACTTTGACCTGGGCTCAAACACGGACATCAATACTAATCACATGTGTTTGAGAGTGAAACAAGCCCTGCTGTGATGTGTGGTGCATGAGTGTACGAGATAATTCCTCAGTTAGAAATTGCTTTGCCGAAGGTCAGTAAACAGGACGTTGAGTGTTGAAGGAGAGAACTTGGTGGCCTGAACTGAACCCGTCCCAATCCGTCACTCGAACCGAGAAGGTGCAGAATCATTCCCACCCAGGAGACTTCTTCTCTCAATGGAATGGGGCCACAGATTGTAAGACAGATGTCTGCCAGTTAAACGTGTTAACGTCACAAAATAATAATGTTTAGAGCATGGCAAGCCACCAAGGCATAAACCTAGCAATGTTTCCTGTCAACAGAAGAAAATGATGACCTCATAATTTACTTTAACAACAAGCAACAACAACCTAAACTGGCAACAGAAGCCGTTCAAGCACACTTCCCTTCACTACACAGCCTGTGAAAACAGTTTATAACATCTGTGGCTCTGGAGGGTCGAGCATTCTTGGAGCTTGTTTCATAAATATCGGTAGAAAACGACCTGAGAGGTCATCACTGCTCAGGTTCTTTTAAATCTTTTATTATGAAACATCATAGACTCTATAGAGTTTTAATTGAATACAAATTTCTGGGCACTGATTTTAGATGTTAATAAGAGCCTGTAGCAATGTTGCATTTATGAGGTGACAAAATAAAAGCAGACACATTTCTGCTGTACCTGCATGGTTTGACATTCCTTAAATTCCTTTAACCTGTTGGTCCAACAGCATTTCCACAGTTTTAAACCTGACACGTTCACACTGTCATACAGAACAGTGTGGTGAGGGTTCCATTGACCCGCAAATCATCATGGATATTCTGAAACCGATTGTATTTGTGACTTATAAAACTGAAGGATACTTTGTGATTTCAGGATTCTTCATTGAGTAGATTGTGTGTGTGTGTGTGTGTGTGTGTGTGTGTGTGTGTGCACTTCTAGCAATGTTCAAAGACACTTTGCATAGTGTAAAAAACAGGAAGCAAATAAAAGTTAATAGCTAAAATATAAAATAAACATCATGGTCACACATTAAGATATAAGCTACACATCATAAGCACACATTAAGAGCAGTTCAGACAGAGTTGAGATGTTAGGAGTGATGGCGGCTCACCCTGTCAAAGCCGGGATGATATTATCCAGTGGAAGCCAGTGATTCAGCCCATGGGAGAAAACCAAGACGCAGGCCTCTATTAATCTTCACAATTTGGCAAAACTGACGGGAGGTCAAATCTATAATCCACAGCAGATACTATATCATAGGGGAGGTAGATATATGTCAGATAATGATCCTCAGTCAGTAACTTTAACCTGAGACTTTTAGCCTGACCACCAAAACACACAGTCAGCTTATAGACACACACACACTCACACACACGCACACACAAAGTTCTGTCTCTATGACTCCAGTTTCTAACATTAAATTGACTTACATTCAGGAAACTTGCACTAGCCTTAACCATAGTTACTACGTAACTTATATAAACCTAATTTAGACCTCAACCTAATCTTACCCTAACCATAACCCTAACCTTAACCTTAACTTTAAGTTTGAACCTTAAACTAAACCTAAACCTAATCCTCAACCTCAACCTCAACCTCACCTTACCTTACCTTACATAATATAACCTTAACCAAACCTTTAATTAGGTAAACATTAGGTTTAGGTTATGGTTAAGGTTAAGGTTAAGGTTAAGGTTAACCTAAACCTAAACCTAAACCTAAACCTAAACCTAAACCTAAACCTAAACCTAATCTTAAACCTAAATATTACCTAAAACATGTCTTCACTTTAAACTTAATGATTTCCTTTATATGAACTTGCTTTTGTCCCCATGAGGAAGACAAGTCCCCATAAAGTGACTGTGTAAACAGATTCAAGTCCTCACAACATGAGTATTACCAGGATCACTTATCTTAACCCTTCTGTTGTTGGGGGACAAATAGACATATTGGCTGGGGTCCAAAATACAGAAACATCACATATCTAGCACATGATGTCAAAGTGAACAGTGTTAGATGCTACCAGTATTTTTCCAGTGAAACCAGTGAGTGCGGATGTCTATCCATGGCTCAGAGTTAGTTGCTCTGGTTCTTCAGGGAGACTATTTGGAATTCTTTTTAAATCTTGGATTTTCAGATCTTGTAAAGGGAAAGGCTTCTGGGACATGCTGCTCTCGTGTCCAGGCAGACAAATCAAGCACACCTTAAACCATTTAAATAAATTGACACCATATAGCTGCCTTTATATCCAGGCTCAAGTCCGGGCCAACAGTAACAGATCCAGTTACAGGAGGACTCTCGCAGCCTCTATCACACAGGAGCCGGGTTGTTTGTAGACAGGCTCGATTTGACGGAGCTGCGGATGTGAAAAGGTCCAGTCAACACCTCAGGATCTCAGGGGTGTCTGGGAGGAAAGAAGTGGTGCTAACTGAATTCACACATGTCCACTTAGTGTGCACATACACACGGAACAGATGCACATGGAACAGGGAAGTGTAGGGATTTGTGATCAGAATATCTCAGGCTGGTTTCAATCCAAACTGTTCTTTTGTTTTTTTTTACTTTAACTGACTATTCCCTAAACCTAATTAAAGTGCAATATTGGATATGTGGAGTAGACTTTTCTAAACATGGGACCACTTATTTTGTAAACTACAGGTAAGGATCTAAGATTTCACATAAAAGCTTATCCGCCAAAGGAGTTATATTTTTTCGAATGCAGTAGGGGTCAGAGTAGAATCCATAACATTTTAGTACATATCCAGGATTTCTTTTCACCTCTTTTAATATTGCGAGATAAGGCATTTTGCTATAGTTTGGATCTTTCTGAGAATTATTCATTGATTGTGACCCAAAAATAGGCATAGGACTGATATTTATGAAACTTGGTGCTGATCCAGATAATTAGGTCATAAGGTGACTCTTAAGCCTTGGCAGAGGTAGGAGCTCCCCTGAGTGCCATTCAAGTTTAATATCAAAGTTAGAAGTTAGTATCAACACATAGATCGTATGTATTAAATCAGTTGTCAACATAAAACCAGCAGATTGTTACCATCAGATGTTGGTAAATCAAGCTTCACAAAGCTCTGATGAAACCATATCTCATTCACACTATGGGTTGCAGCTACAGGACTCCTTGTCAGATCTACCTCCTGGGATGGAAATATGTCAGTGCCCTTGACCGAGGAACGAAGCCACTTACCTCAAATAGCCTGAATAACGAGCCGGCTGAACAAATTACTGAAACGTTTAATGCAAATGGTGAAAATTACTCCTGTAAGTGTGTCCAGTCAGCCATGTGAGTGATGATGGAAAACACCAGGGAGCTGCAGCGAGGGGGGGGTGACTTCATGCAATCCAAATGACAAATATGTGTCTGGAGCAGGTTTTCGTCGGATGTGTTTATTCACAGTTGTTTGACAAAGAGATCTGCTTAGGATTTAACACAAAGAATAATAGCATGAAGATATGCGGTCGATCACTTCAGAACAAAGGATGAATTGTGTTATGATGTCATGTGTCATGATGTTGGCCAACAGATATAAGAGTCAGTCACAACCTTAATTTGCTGTAATTATTGGACTGTATGTATTGTGGGGAATGAGTCATTTCTGAAAGCTCATCAGTTCTGATCAGTTTGTGTTGTTTTCAAAAACAAACAAAAATTCAAGTCGATCCGGCGAAAAATGTTTTTTACATGGTGCATCTTAAACTGCAACAAACATCAAAGTGTGTATAGCATTGAGGAAAGACTGCCCCCCCCCCCAATTCAGTTGTAAACATGCTCATTGTGAAAGCAGCTTCAATGCCTACTGTATTATTTAGAGAATATCAATTCTACTAATTTCGTTAAAATCCTAAAACAAACAGACAAACAACAGGGAACCAAGAACAAAACCTGTAGTTCACTTTGACTCTTGGATATTGGAGTTTTCCTGTTTACAGATGCTTGTCTATTATAGGTCTTGTGGCCCCCATGTGGTATTGCTGTGGCTGAGACTACATGTGTAGATCCAACCCCCCGACTCCAAAGTAGTTTGTCCACATCCACATTAAAGATCACCACTTATTGGTGGCTTTTTAATGACACCAATTTAGGCGGGGAAATTGAAAGAGTCCCAGCCTCTCCCTTATAATTACCACTGCAGATGCATGTAAATGCACGCAACCCTAACTGAGTAGCTGCTCAGTGGCCCACAGATCAGACTGGGGTTGTACCAGGCACCAGGCAGGAGAGAATGGCTGCAACTGTTTCAATTTGAGCAAGGTGTCCCAGCAGAGTATTGATTGGTTCTCGCTGTAACTTCCCTGGATGAATAAAAGCCTCAATAAATGCTATATAATGTAGAAACATACTAATAGAGAACTTAACACACAAGTTCAGTGTTGATGTGTTACCTGAACTGCTCCCCCAAAAAGTTTCTGATGTCTAATGTGAAAGAGCAGAGGTAGGTTGTTTGATTTCTTATCAGATAATCCAATTTTCATTTGCATTTCCTTCCTTAAATACATTCAAATTCACATTACCGATAGTGGCTGTGGTTTTACATGCTTCAGTAGTTTATATAAAACTGATATTTATTTTGTAATAATGGCAGCATCCGTATACATTGTGTCCTTACATGGAAATGGTTTAAATAAACACATAATCAACAGATGAATCTTATAATCAATGAAGTACAGTATAAGTGATCCGGAAGGAGTTGGATATAAAGTGACAGACCTTTGCAAGGTACTGCCGGTGATTTGATATGATTCAGTACAGAATAGGCTGAAGAACAACCTCAAACACTGAATATTTGGGAAATCACGGTGATCCCAACGTGGAGAAAGCTTCCTGTTCCTCCTAACATGACCTGTTCAGAGCAGTTGACCTGGTTGTCCTGTCGAACACAACACAAACACCCTCTATTGTCCACTAAACTGCATGCTCTGCTTCTTTTTGTGTGCTCTTCACTGACAAACACACACAAAAACACACACCCATACTCATAGTGAAGTGTCTGTAACTCTCTGATGGAGGTTGAAACACTGAAGAAAAAAGCGCAGATCGGTCACCCCATTAAAAAAAAAAATTTGCACATTAGTCTTCACATTGAAAGGAGGCAAAGTCATTTGAATGTGTTCGTCCTCGCCCTCTGGCCCCTTCCTCTCTGCCCTCTATGCATTCTGATGACTATGGTACAAAATCTGACGATCAATGAGACAACACTCTGTTCTATTCTGTTCTATTCCTGTCACACATGGTGATACGTTCCCTTTCATTTCCTGCTGCCATCTCTTTACATTTGTCTTTGTGGCACAGCAGTGGATCTATTTACGGTCCAATAGACTCTGTGTGTGTGTGTGGGTGTGTGTGCGTAAGCGTGTGTGTGCACTTGTCTGTGTGTGTGAGCAAAGCCATTATATGTTGGCAGACATATTGATTTCTCACAACAAGAGTAAAGAAGAAATGGGATTTGAATAAGCCCTCTGGGTGACTGAAAATATATAACATAACAAACACAGATTTGCATAGCTATCCTTAATAGGACTTAACATTGACCTCCATTCATTGTGGACAGCCAAAACCAAAACCTTATCCCTAACCTTAACCATGACCAATTAATGACTAACACAAACCTTAACCAACCACTATTTACATCTTACCCTTAACCTTAACCAGCAGCTCAGAAATTATCTTTTGTTTCATTAGGACCAGGCTTTGGTGGCTGGAGGTCAACTGGTCCTCAAGAGGTCAGTGTTGATGCAGTAAAAGGTTCTGAAGAAGTAAAACAATGAGTACACTGATCTCACTGGCATGGCCTAGTAGATTGTGACATGTTCCAAGTAATCAATACACAAACCCATTGTTTCCACAGAAATATCTGTCGCTGTTTCTATCTGCGAAACTGATGCTAAATGACACAGTGAGACATGATGTCTGCTGGAGTCACAAACCATTGTGTAACCCAGTGGTCAATAATGCATTGCAGTAATATTTCCACCAAAACACATTATCTGCATGGTAAAGCATTCATGACCACTTTGTGGGTTTTCGCCGCATGCATCCAATCTGACTTTCCAGCACTTTCCTTTTTTTTCTCAACTGGATCGGCCTTGTCTGGTGTGACACATCATGGGGTTGGCCAGGGGTAACAGTGACATAACACGGCTTATTGTGTGAGGAATGGCATGCGATGGCGGTAGCACCGATGCAAAGCCGTGAATAGGACTTCAAACAGCGTCGAGTTCAGCACCGCAAGGTATTTCATTGTAACTCTACTACACTGCGGAGGGTAGGAATTTGGATGCTAGAATCCTCTGTGGCAGCAGGAATCCGGCGGACCTGCAGGGACTCTCTCGCCGAATTCCCCCTCAGCTCATTACAGTTGGCCGGAAAGCGTCCCCGCAATTCTTACATAACACTGTATGTGTGCTGAACCATCACCTGCACTTGGCCGGTCTTTGGAAGTGGGGAATTGGACAGAAAGTTTCTGGCTGCGGCTGGTCCTTGCTTGGAAAAAAAAAGGTGGAGAAAATGGATTTACTGTCGAAATTCAGCCAATAGTTCCAATGCATTACAGTTCTGTTAGCGGATACATTTGTCATTCCAGCTACAGATATTACTCTCGTGCTCTTTCAACCCTGTCTCTCGTTTCATATCCTTTTATTTCTCTCTCCATTTCTGCTCTCTATATCTTTTTTTTCCTGCTACTTACAAAAGTTGACGAGGATATTCCACTCCACTGTAACTTTACGTCTTTGTTAAACAAACACACACACACTGTCCCTGTTTCTTCCCTGTCCTCTCCATGCTCTTGCCTTCTTGTATCAGCTTGACAGTTGAGAAGTGAATCTGTGGGCTCTCTGGAAACCCAAGTTTTTTCTATTTATACAGTGCAGTTACGGGCGGTTAGCTCTGCCTTGGAGGGAGGGAGGGCCTAATCCACCTTCCTTCCCCACCGTCGAGCACCGCCAGGCCAGCAGCACCGACTGACCGACCGCCCAGCCCCATCCCTGCCCACTGTCAAAACTCCTGACCACATGCAGCTGGGCTGGAGTGATGGAGAGGATGGAATGAATGGGCAAGGAGGGAGGAGAGGGCAGGGAGAGTCACCGGACAAGCATGCACTGTTTGAACTGATGAAAAGCTGTAGGACAAATAACAAAACCTGGCGTGTACCTGGGGGTGAATCACAGCCTTTTCCATGAAATTAAGTTGAGAAACATCCTCTCAGAGGGATATTTCTAGAAATATGTACACAAATGTCGGAGCAGTTGAGAAAATAACGTGTGTTCAGTTGCTATTTACACAGATGTCTCCGAACAGATTCCAAGGCTCTAGGGTAAGAGACGAGAGAGATGTTTTTGGGCCCCAATCAATGAAAGCTCTTGACACAAAGACCGTTATTACAAACAAGGGCTAGAAATAAAGGGTATGCATCAGAAATTCCAGGAAAAAGAATGTATTATACATGCCAGGATTAGTTAAAAAACTGCTGCAATGAGTATTCATCAAGCTTTTGCCAGGAGGCCAACAATAATGCTGCATTCACACCAAAGTCTGGCCACAGGATTTTGAGAACTTTGACCCCCAAGGACCTCGGGAAGCCGTGTCACAGATTAGCTTTGCCACAGGAAACAAATGTATGAATGTGCCTTTATTCGTCTTAAACGTGAGTCAACATGACCCGTTGCAACAATTGAACCTCCTGAGGCTCACCCGTGGCTAGTATGATTACTTGAGTAGAAATATTTCATCTCGAGCGGATGAAGCAAATGGCATGAATTTCGGGTCTTCTCATCTATCGTGATGCATCATTAGCATTACCCGGTCCGAGTGACACAAGTTTTGCGTCTATTCATCTCTTTTACACACTTTAAGGGCACAGTGACACTTCAGTGGTGAACCTTTGCCTCCCATTCACTTCCAATCGAGCAATTGAAACATTTGCTTCCTGTGGTGAAGTTAATCTCCAGCGTGGCTTTGTCTGGAGTTCCACTTTGACCCACGGCATTCTCCTGCTTTCAAATATGTGTGACCGTGCCCTGTGAGTTGTGTGATAACAAAATATAATGGACAGGAGCAAATGCTTGTGAGGGAAGAACAGACTGGCTTATTTATTGCAAACCAAAAACACTGAGCAGAATACAATGTTAAAATACTCTCTAATTGAATTTTGGTCATATTGAGAGATTTGAGAGAGATTTGAGAGAATATTCATAATATTCATTGAGAGAATATTCATATCCAACAATTTCATTTCTTCAAGAGTTGGTCTTTGCACTTTATATTTCATCTTTATTTAAATAACCAAAGTATGACAAAAAAATTGTTTGGCAGATGCATTTTCATGATATGCGGTGTTCTCAAATATTAAATAAACCTGTCTCTCCCTACTCTGGATTGCATTTATACATACAGATTGCCTCATGGAAAAAGTACACAATATTCTGCCAGCAGAGAAACTGAACTCAGCAAAACATTCCTAAACAAATCAATCAGAAGCACATACTCCTCTGTGTTATATTTCCTCGGCTGTTCCTCATTCTGACAGAGAAACAAACATGCTGGAGGAGCTATAGAAAACGAAATGTCATCCTGTCCGTGATTTGTTGCTCATCCCAAAATTCACCCCAACAATATTGCTGGTCTTTGAGTCTTAGAGATCTGTATACAGTATTTCAGGAATGCAGACTGAAGCCTGATATGCTTGGGCCTAGCAAGCATAACAGAGGGCAAAAGCCTCAGAGAATAACACATAACCAAAGTCCTAAAGAATTCCCTTGGACAAAGCTACTGACCAGAAAACTGTGCAGCGGAGGGGAAGACAGGGGAGCTGCCGAAAGCCCAGACTGAAATAGCATGGACTCTGCTGCTTGTGACAGAATTAGTTTGACACTCAGCACTCTCCTTAGTGCTACTTCTGACCATAGACTGAAATATACATATATAAAACATCCTCATAATGAAAGAGATAAGTTAAAGATTTTGGACTGTGTATTATTATTTTTAGCATAACTCACTCACGCAGTCTCTTCACGGGATGTCTCTATGTAGGATGATTTAACGGTAGACTTGCCTTTAATTTTGTAGATTAAAGCTGCACAGGTCAATATTTTTGTATAAACAATGAATTAAATGACCATGTACCATGTGAAGAGGACTCATACAGTGAGAGTGTGATCACCTGACAGTTGATGTACGTTGTGTATTGTTTTGGTTTGGTGGCTTTCCTGCTTTGGTCTTCTCCCACCACACGCATTTACCTCATTACTCCACCAAAGGTAGCACAACCTCTGCTTCTATTACTGTTTGTCTCTATTAGCACGATTTTACAAAAATAATAGCAGATTCAATAGATTTTTCTTCACTTTCTTTAACATTCAGTTTTTGGACATTTTGGAGGATTTCTCTTGAGATAATGCATGGATCTTCAAATAAAGAATCAGGCATATTTAAGGGACTGATTTCTATGAGTGTGTGCAATTTGGGGTTCAGCTTGATTCAATTTAAGGGGACTGTTGGGCCTTGGCGGGGGTAGGTGCTGCACTTAGTGCCATAAAAGTTTCCAGCTGCAACAGGCAGCTGTTTCCAGTGTGCCCACTGTGCAGTGCCAGCCCTTCACCAGACAGCAAACAGACAAAGTTAGTAACTAGCTGGTGAATATAGTTGGCTTCAGAAGAGATAGACATTTCCTTCAGGAGTGAGTGGAGACCAAAACAGAGCTAAAAGAAGAGTGAGACAGTGAGACTATATCAGACTCCAGACACCCAACCACAAATAAATGCTGATGTTACTCAGGCCCTGAATATGACTGTAGTTATAATTACTTATTTGATTATTTTGTTGTAAGAACTCTGAATGTGGCCTTATGCGTATATCTTTTTGATGGCATCTCTGTGTTCGTTAGTTTTCCACATAATAAGTATGATCACCATGTTTTCAGTGTAAATAAACATGTTTGCTCTTATTTCATGTATGTGTGATGATATTCAGCAACCTACCGTTAAAGCAAGGCACCACAGCAGCTGCAGCTTGTCTCTAATTGTCGCTTCGGTTTAAGGAGCATCTCGGCTTGTTACCGCCAACCCACAAACACACACACAAACGCACACAGTCACAGGAAAACACATCATCCTATGGAATCCATCTTCCCCCAAACACTAACCCACTGAGTAGCAGCTACTTAAGTGAAGCATCATCTTCCCTCTAGTCTGTAATAACGGCCTGGCAGAGTCGAAACCACTCTGTTTGAAACGGATGCCAAGATGCCATCGTACGGGAATGATTAGCCAGGAGCTGTGGAGGGCACAGTGTATGCACAGTGGCCCCAGTGCATGGACTGGGGGTGTGCTCTCACAAATAATGCTCACATACATAGTCCATACCCATGCCTACAAATAAATGATCGCACACAGAGGTGCAGGAAAGCATATATACCCCGACACACTGTGTGCTACTGATTGTCAGGCTTTCTTTTGCAATGGTAAATACTGTTGATGCCTCATCCACTTCTGTACATTCATCTGATAGGACCGGACTTCATCACAAGGACGACACAACTCTAAATCATCATAATATTCTTACTTCACGAGGTCATTTTTTTAATGTGCTGTAGTTCAGGTTTTTCAAGTTGAGAAGTTGCATGTTGGAGATTATCTTATTAAGGAAATGCAGTTAGTCACCCTGGTCAGGACCAGTGTTCCATGTTGAGGAGTTGCATTTTATTATATTTCTTCAATGCATAAGCTACATTATAATTTTTCATGCATTATCTGGAATAACTTCTCCCTCTGTTTACTTTTCAGTTTTGCGTCTTCACTACATGACGCACTTTGGCACAATGCCCCAGGTTTGATTCTGTCCTAATAAGACATGCATTGAAGTGGGTACCGGTCCATCTTGCAACCATTCCAACAAAATTACAACCACCAGCCAAAAAGGTTTGCAAGGGAGAACGCTGCACCCACCCGCATCCAGGCTGAACTCCTCTGACACAGAGCACACCTTTTTTGATTAACTGCCAGGCCGGCGCTTAGAGACAAATGTGTCAAATGCTGGCAAAGACTACTGAAAAAACAGGTTTCTTTACTTTGCCGCTGGAGCACTATTTGTGTTTGCCTTTTTGACTCTACACGTTTTGAAATGTGCTTGGTTGCAGCAAAATTATCTGTATCAAAACAGCAGGATTTTACTGTACCTCACTGCTTTCAGAGTTGATGAAGCATGTGTGTGTGTGAGTGTGCGCATGCATGCACATGTCAGCAAGTGTCATCATCAACCGCGGCAAATGACAATTCCACTCTGACACTTTTTTTTCATTCATACCTGATCTTGTGAACCCATCCAAGATGAAGGAGGACAGTGGTGACAGAGTTATGGGAAAATCATTGACAGGAGCCCGAGGAACCACTTTTAAAAGCATCACTTTGCAAAAAAGGAGGAATGCGATGAGGTTCGCATGCATGCAAACCGTTGAAAAAGAGCGAGAAGGAAAAAAGAGTGTTTGTGACTTCACTGGTGAGAGTTTAAATGTCTTGCATGCAGATCTTAAGTCCATTTCCATGTGTCGGACTCCTGCAGTACAGTCGGTTGCTTCCTTCGGGTTGAAACCACAGCTATGTCAGTTAGAGCTAAAGACAACACATGGACCAAAACAGGGCTTTCAAAAAAGAAAAAGAGTTCACAGCTCCAAAATAAACCCAGTCCAACCCTTGGTTTATATTTACTAAATGCACTTTTCTGTTTGAAAGAAGACGTGGCTGCTTCCCTAATAGATGAGAATGTGAAAGATCGCCACTAGCAACAGTCGTCTGAAAGCATGTGTTTCCGCCTCACAGATCATGGTTGTTATTGCCTTCAAGGGAAAAAGTTTCCTCCGCATTTCCATTGTAAAGTTTGAGAGGGGGAAACAGAAGTAGCAAACAGGATTTCAGTTTCAATGACCGTTATGTGTCATATACCATGAAATAAAATAACAAAAGAAAGAAAGATTACAGCTGGATAATGTCCCTGCCTTTGAGAGAAGAAAAGGGATGTGATATCATGAACATAGGTTTCTGTTACTGTTAACCCACGTGAAATAGTCCATTTGTCATACTGTTGCCAGCTCCAGAGTCCTCAATGGAGTGCGTGTCTTTATACTGTTAGATATAGACAACCACACAAACCACATAACTATATAAACCCTCTGGTCAGTATATAATGACATAATTTCTAGTTGCCATGGACTTTTTTGGTATTTCGAAATAAACCCATAACAGAATCAAAATATCATAAACAGAAAAGAGGAGGCGATATTGGACAAATGTCAGGTCATGAGTGGCTAATGTGTGTATTATCTAGGAAATACAGCAGAAAAGCATTTCCTCATTCTACATATGTGGCACAGAAAGATGTTGGTTTCTGTACAACCTTTGCTCTTGGCTTCCAAGTGCTGCCAGTTGCAGCTTGATAAGTCTTCACAGGCAACATGACCGAACAGCTTTTACTGCTCATCTTCCATTGTCTGGACTAATTGAGTCAAATGACCTAGTGTATTTGTCTTAACATGCAACACATAACAACTGGTGCTCAAGGTGATGCACAAAACTGCTTTTCTTTTTTTTTGCATCAAAGCTGGGCTGAATTCTGTTAAGACAGCTTGTAGTTTCTATAATTTTAATGCCCACGAGCTGCGACCCTCCAATATGGCTGCTGGAGAGCAGGTTACACCACCTGAAACCTATGTTAAAAGAAAAAAAAGCTTCCTCTTTGAAGTTCTCTAAATCCTGCAGGGGTTCTGCAGCTAACGCTCAGCCATGCGTGCCTGGGAGTGTACCTGCCTGACGGCGGCTTGAACCCAATGATTGGTGGCTCGTTGCACAGCGCCAACGCCAAACTGTCAGCGGCCATCGTCTGAACGGATGTGTTTCCTTCTCACGTGTTATACAATGAGCCCCTGCACATTGTATAACACTAAAATCCGAAAACACACACACATGCACACGCACACGCACAAACACACAGACACACAGTCTTACTTGACGGAATGCACGGTTGCATGTTACACCATTTGGATACCATTTGAAACACATGCTTTCTAAACCCTCACACGATCCCTTCATGAATGCTCGTGTCTGTGTGAGTGGACTAACTGTTGAGGCTCTCCTAATATTATTATGCATGGCATTTTACAAGTTGTGAAAATGTTTGCTGGGTAAACAAGGACTAGTGGGTATCAGGGGGAGTATTAAGATGTGGGGTTAAATTGTTTTTGTTAAATTAAGATCATGGCTTTTTTGCTTGGCTAGATTTCAAGTTACATTTTGATGTTGACAACCTCAGTGCTCGTTTTTTTTTTCTTACTTTTCTTCCCATTCAAAACATCCACTGTCCTGTATAATGCCACTCAGTCTTCAATTCAAACCTAACCACCCTCTTGAGGCGGCACGCATAATCATGTACACCACACACGTACGTGCAACTCCAAACAAGTAACCAGTATTTTCCGTGGCATCAAGGAATGCACTGGAACAAACATGATACATTCTCCTGAAGGCCACCATGAAACCAGTTGGCCTTCTTGTTTCTCTGTCTGAGCTGCTTTGGGGATGTAGGCCTCCTGGTATAGGCTATATTTGAAGGGGGGGGGGGGGGTCCAGGGTTCAGTTGAAATACCAGAAACAGCGTGACACTCATCCGCTGAAATTGGAGATGGGGTCAAAGCCACCAGCCCCCCACCTCACCCTGACCCTCTCCAACACAAACACATATGGATCTGCGTAAATCAGCTGATAGTGAATTTGTGTTCCTCATGGGTTTCCATGAGATGCATAGATTGGGTAAATATCTTGTGATCGATCACTTGTGTACTTTTACACTAAATCTTACAGAGATCTTTATATTGTACGGTGCAGATTTAAAGTGGTATAAATAAAACTGCAACCACAATGACAAATAAGGTTGCCTAAAAACTACAGATGCAACAGGTGCAATATGATACCTTATTGCACTGTGTGATTGTGTGAGAGCTTGTGGTTGAATGCAAAGTGGCATGTGCCCTAAGGATTCTTCCACTGAGTATATATTTACCCCGTCTTTACCCCACATCACAGGCAAAACACATACACACATAGAAGAAAAATGCAGGTCTGGTTTGGACTCTGTCATTTCTCATTTTAACACACTCTGGCTTCTCTGATCCGTCATTTCTAAAACATAGAATTTAGGGCATTGGCTAAACTCTTAGCTATACTCTTTGCTACTTTTGGTCATATTTTGTTTATAATTCAACATTTTGATCAAGATCTATAGAATGGTCAGCAATGCACCTTGACATTGGCTGCCACCCGCCAATAAAGAAGAAGAAGAAGAAGAAGAAGAAGAAGAAGAAGAAGAAGAAGAAGAAGAAGAAGAAGAAGAAGAAGAAGAAGAAGAAGAAGAAGAAGAAGAAGAGCTATAGATGATTTGGATATGTCATTTTTTTATTATATTGCCAGATCTGGCAGTTGGTTGCACCTATTTGCATGGTGAGTAAGTGCCATGGGTCTTCTGTGCAGGGAGTGTTCTACAGCACTGAGAATAACCCTCTGTCAATATGTGAGTCACTGAACCTACTGTGGTCTTTTGTCTTTAATTTACAAATCACCTGCTGAGACGAGAAGAATGAAAACATCAGGAGAAAATCCCTGTTTTATTCGTGTGCCTGACAATGTGTTTAATGTTATTATAATCCCTGCTTCACACACACGCACACACACACACACACGCACACACACACACACACACACGCACGCACACACACACACACACACACACACACACACACACACACACTGTCATCTGTTGCTTCATCTATTATCTCATCACATCAGGAATTTTGCGGGAAATGAGAGCAAAAGAGGAAGTGGTCATTCGACACCGAGGAGTCATCGTCACACCGAGGAGTCATCGTCACACCTCTAGACGATCTTTGACAGGAGCCGTCGCCTAGCAACCAGCCACAACAAACTCCGGAGAACTCAGCACCGACATGCTCACGTTAGCTTAGCGGCAAACTCAGGATGTGAGGAAGGAACCAGGCTGAAAACAGTCTTCCTAATTTGAGCGGAAAATGGTGAAACAGACGATACAGATATTCGGTCGCATTAAACCCACAAAGAGAACGACAGCGGTGAGTTCGCAGCTGAAATGCAACTTTTGAACACAACTCTGTTTCTATTGACATCAATGCTAGTGTTGCTAGGATGTGCAGCAAGTGATAGCGTCACACAAACGAGGTCTTGTCGGTCACAAAGCACCGTGGTTCAAGGTCCCATCGCGTCAATTAACATCCACCTACTACATTCAGCCACCAGGTGGCTTTTGGCCAGCAGTCATGTCGTCCATCTTTGTATACAATCTACTATTAAAACCATTTCAAGTAAGCACCTCTATTGACAAATAGTGTGGAACCATGTGTTAAAAACATTAAGGTAAACTATGCTGAGCAGGTGTTAAATTCACTGTAAGTGTCAGTCACAAACAGTGACAAACCAACCTACTGGTAGTTATTTTTCTGATAAAATACTCACAAGCCTGCTCTTTTTTTTTAATACTTGCTATCAGATATGAGATTTCCTCATTGGGCACATATGTCAAAAAGCAAATTTTCCAAACTGAAACACCACTGGCAAAGTACGTTCTTCTCACTGAAGCTCTGTTTATTGTCTGAGCACAGCAGCTGATGGAAGCAATAATTAAATTACTTTGAGGGTTTCAGTTGCACTTTAGCTTTAGCCGACAGATTACAGCAAAATGCAATGTGCTACCAACTCCTCCGGGCTTTTTGAAGTTGACTCTTTTTTTTTTGGTCTGTTTGATGTTTGATGTGAAGAAAGCAGTGCAGAGGCGGTGAGAAATCGATACTGCAGGTAGGCCGACAATGAAAAACAATCTGATCATTTAGGTCTCATTGTATCTTTTATCACTCTTACCCTGGGGCTTGTAACTGCATCAATGTCCACTGAAAACGTATGTCAGAACATACTGTGCGTCCAAGCCCGAGCAGGGGGGTGTTTAAACAACCCAACCTTACTTTAAATGTCCTTCCCTGCTATAGGGAAATCTATATTGGTTTACAGTTTCTACTGTCTACCCTAAGGCTTTGGCTTTGGGTTTGGCTCTGGTATCAGAGGTGAATTTGCAGCGCTTGTCTACATTGTTCAGTGAGCATTTTTGGATGTTCAGTTATTTTTCTTGCCATAGATTTATGATCATAAAAATATGCAAACTTCTTATTTTACATTTTGGAGCCTGCAGTACACATACCAGAAGTGACCAAGTCATATTTAAAACCTGACATGTATCGTCTCTGTGTTTAATTCGGACTTCGTCTATGGTACCACATAATATCAACACACAAATCATAGATCATGTAGTGGACTAGTCTTTAAATACAGCACTGTGGATGGATTTTCGTTGCCGTTTATGTTGTCCTGTTTTATTGACAGGCATTCTCCCACTGTGGTTTTGACTGTACTGTTGTCTCTGGCTCCCTCAGGTGTACTCTGTGGCCATTGAGGAGAAGACAGGTGCCTCTCTGGAGTTCACAGTGCCAAGAGACTTAGCTGATGGCTTTGTTAACAACAAGAGGGAGTGCTACAAGTTCAGGTAGAGGCTGACACTGATAGTACACTTTATATTTGATTCATCTCCCAAATCATTTGTTTTATCTAAATTTAACTGTTGGGGTCTTTGAAGTACACCATACTGATTTACATTGTTTTTCATATCTGGCTATACTTAGTAGTGATTGAAGTGCAAACTGTTATATCTGCTTTTCTACATACCTTAGAGGGATCTCTATATCCTCTTTCCACCAGCACCAGACTAATTATAGACAAATAAAAATATAACTACATATCCACATGTAGTGTCTTTATATCTGTATGATTAGCCACAATCTTAAATGAATATACAGCACCAGAGCAATGAATGGCATTTGATTTCACTCACGGTTAAGTTGAAATCCACAGGAGTAATGTAAATGTGGAAAAAGAACAAATACAGATAAAGCAAGGTATGTCATCCACCAGAATTTGAGGGTTGCATAAAAACTTTTTCCCATGAATAATTCATCCAGCAGTTCTGTCAGTGCAGAGCCAGGACATCTGTTTAACGCTGTTGGTGAAAGCTGCAGCCTTATATACACTCTTGGCAGGGCCCATGCCACGCTTCCAAGCCCTAAATTCACAGTTAGGGAGTCAGACGGCAGCGGACACAGAGAGCCTTTGAAAACCACAGAGTCTTATAATAGCCGGTGGAGGTTCCCTTGTGCCCTTGTAGAAATAAAATGTCCACTTTTAACAATCTCCATGGGCGGATTTCTCTTGCATCTCTCTCATCTTTTTCTGTGGGATAAAAGCACGTCGGGGTTGAGACTGCTTTAGAAAACAGAATGACTAAACTCCTCCTTATTCACTTGGGAAATGAAATCGACTCTTTTTGTGCCTATTCAGTACGGCTGCGGGTAACTGTGGTGAGCCTTGGATGTTTGAGATTAACCAGCAACATATATTTTGACTATATGTTACATGGTTGTAAATGAGGTAAAAGATGTATGCTCCTCCTTGTTGTGTTCTGTCAAAGATGTGATGTTGATCCTGTCTTTGTTCTTTTCTCTTTTGTCCAGATACCAAAAAGTGTTTGATCAAGCGGTCAAACAAGAAGAGATATTTCAAAACATTGCCAAACCAGTTGCAGACAGGTAAGATCTTAATAACATTGTACTACTCAAACTGAAAGATGCAAACACATGATTGTTTGAATGCCAAGTAATATATAATGAACCCTTTGTCAACCCTCTCAACGTCAACACATTATCCTGCTTATAAATGAGAAATGATCACTGACCTCTTATGCCCAGCAGTGCTCATCTTTTCATGTTGTGGTCGGGCCACACAGGCTTTACCCAGCCCTGTTGACAGGAAGTCAGTAAAGCTCAGCTTTCATTTAAGATGGAAATGGAGGGTGTCAGTGATTTTTGGCATGTTTTACATACTTAAACCACTAAGTGGACTGAGCTGGCAGGCAAGATGGCACGCTGTGGCATTGTGAGTGTGAGAACATGTACCAGCCACAACACAGAGCTGTACAAGATGCTGTAGCTGCTTACTCAGTTTGAGCTGTTTAATTAGTCATGCACAAGGATTCATTAGATTAACCTACAGAAACATCAGGCCATCAGATCAACTGTGTAAAGTAATTGATTAATACCACTGAATTTATTGCAAATAAGTAGAACACAAGGGTCTCAATTGAATTTAGAATCTTAAATATGTCTATAAATGGATTCAAACAATATATTGGACTGATTTTATTTGCAGGTAAATCAGGCACATTTTCTCACTTATTATCTAATGGTCACTATAGCCAATTGATCCAGTTATTTGATGGTTAATTGAATAAAGCAGAAATTCCCATGCCATCCATTTCTACCAGATCAATAACTCTAACTTCTGTTGAATCGAAAAATGTTTTTACTATGGACCCCTTGTGGTAATATGTTTTGCATTTACATTTCATGTTTTTCATCACTTAATCAGCATAATTGTGTCTCAGTGAGGAAATTCAATTCAATGCTGCCTCACCCCTGAAACTAAAAAACAGTAAACTCTTACTGTCCCTAACATATCGTCCCACCCTGCCTGAACATCTAGTTTAAATCAGGACTGACATCCAAAAGAGAAAACAGCAAACAGAGCAGGATTTACTGGGGATGTGTTGATTGAGTCACGTAACCCAGGTTCTTCCTCTCGCTGCCTCCATGCTGTCCTCATGTCTCAGGTTCACCCCACCATCTTCACAGCATTCCACTCCAGGCTTCTTCGTCACACTACGGCCTATTTGTGGAGCCTCACAAGTGCTTTGCATTATCAGTGTTGTTAGGAGACATATAAACAACATGGTGAGACGTCTGGAATTGACCTGACTCACACAGGCTCACACGGGTTCACTGACTTAGGTATTCGGTTGCCCTCCCCAGCCAACACTTCCCCCCTTTGTTGTGACAGATGGTAAACATCAGGTTAAAAAATTTCAGCCACAACCAGGTTATAGCTTAGCATTTCAATTTGAGCTTGGCGTCTTATAGTCTTTGATATGACCATAATGTCTGCAGCCTTGAAGACACTAGTCCAATGTAGCCATGGCCCGTCTTTTGTCCCTATTAGACATTTCTTACTGAAACCTCAGGTCCTCGATCCCTGTTTGGTCACTGAAGTTTTAAGCTTTTAAATTCAAATCTATTTTATTCGTATAGAGCTAATTAACAACATACAGTGTCAGACTGCTTGATTAAGGTCAATATTATAGGGAGAAATACAACAATTTCCACATTGAGTGAGTAATTGGTGACCAAGGATAAATCTCATGCCTTGGTACAGAAATCCTGAACAGAATTAAATGTGGACTGACACAATGTTTTTCCTCCAGCCCCTGTACTCGAGAAACATTTATTCAGGTTTAGCGAAGAGTGACTCTGGATCGGAGCAGTCACCGCACAAAGACTTCGCTTCATGCACACAGGCGCCTATCTTCTCAACTACCAATAACTGTCAGGTTGTTGTTTTGGTTGGTTCTCAGTCATACTTTACGCAGTTTAGCCAAAAGCTCTAACTCGTTTACTTACGCACTAGTCTCTGTCTCTGCTGTGGTGTAACCCAAACCAGTCATTTCTACCCCAAAACAGTAGTTCAAAAACAAACCAGCATTAATGTCGCCAGGAGACTAAGAGCCAATGTAATGATGTCGGCCTGGCAAAGCAACCCCTCTATCTTCAGTGTAATTCCATTGCACAAGGCTGTGAAACCTGCTGCCCACATTTAAAGAAGAAACTCGGTCTGTCTAGTTTTATCTGTAGCAGTGTTACCTGAGAAAGGTTGAACACACTGCTTCTCATACAGAGACCAATGATCCTCTGGATGACAAGTTGCCAATCTCCAGGAAAATTGAGGTGTAAACAGGAACAAGCACTGGGGAACACCCAAGCCTCGGTGGAAAGGCCCAGCCCGCATCATTAGCACACATTTTAAACCGAACACTGAGCCTGTGTCCTTCCATCCTGCCGCCAATCAGTACCATGACTCATGCTACATTAACTGGTCAGCCAATGGCAAGCTAACTGACCACTGTTCTCATGAGTGGATGTAGTGCTTAAAAAAAACGGATAAGTCGATTTTTCCTCTCACCGTTCTCATGCAGGGTGTGGAGCTGTACAGCACACAGGAAGGCAAACCCACACACCGCTCAAATACTGGGTCGCCAGCTCCGTTAGAATAAGCAAGAGGCTTAAATTTGTTTATAATTCATCTTAAAAAATATAGTGTTGAGATATCCTTTTCCTTGCAGTTGGCGGCTCAGTTTTATTATTACCTTTTATCCAAGCTTGTGTGTCAGAGAACCTACTCCAGCCCTGTGGAGATTTTGGCTGTGAGACTATTTTAATATTTCTTCCTGGTTTGTTTCCAACGCTACACAACAGAGGGGCTTTTCTATGCCAATTTAATCTGCCTCTCGGGAATACTGTCATTTTAGATTTAGGTTCAATCGGAGCGAGATACCATTGGTTTCCATTGACTGGTGCACGTGCAGAAAGGCAGCCCACTGCCAAACCAAAACTTAGCGGGCCCCTGTCTCCTTGAGCGGGTTTGGGCTCCTTCCTTCACTCCGAGACATTTCTTCCTCCCTGGCAGATCGTCTGTCGCCATAGCAGCTCTCCGCTCTCTGCCATTTATTCCTGTGGATTTGAAGTGTCAGATTCAATTCACTCAGACCGTCGCAGGGATACACTTGACACTCATGAGCACTGTGGCAAATTATATTACAGTGATGTCATTGGAGGCACATGATACAAACAAGCAACGGTTATATTTACAGACAGATGGATTTTTGTCTCAGCAAGTCATAACATATTGATGCTGTATTTCAGCAAGTCATAACATATTGATGCTTTATTTTATCCTGGGCTTTACTTTGAACTCTTGATAATGATTTTTATCTATAAGCTCACTGTTGTCTGGTTCCATATAGTGAGTATTTTCTTTTAAATACCAGTTGTGATACACTGTTCGGTTCCAGGCACATCAAATGTCATAGTTGTAAAAGGTTCTTATTCTATGTTCTATTTTATCAATGGTCAACTTGGCAGTAGGAACAGATTGGACGAAGGAGAAAATAGTAATTTTGAACAATGTATAGAGATAAGGAATATATCTATAGATAATTAAATCTGGTTTATATAAAATATGATAAATAAATGATATACAATGTATATTCTTGGTGTGGTTTGTATTCATAAGAACGTAATGTTTTCATTGTTCATGAGCTAGATTATCTACATTTACTGTATGTATTTTAAATTTGAACAACACCCTCAAAAGTTTGCATTCTGGGAAGTGCAGGAAACCATTTCCCAGAATTAATGTCCACAAGAAACAGGTACACAGCAGGAAAAGCATGTTTGTTCACTAGCATTACAGTAGAAAAGGTAGTAGACTAAAAGGATCAGCCACTGATCTCAGGCAGGTGCTAAATGTAGATCTGTGTCATTGGTATGTTTGACTTTAAATACAGAAAAACTCACAACAACATAATCAACCGATGGGATTATTCGCCTAAAATAAACGATCAGGTGTTAATGTGTTTCTTTGTGTCTCTCTGTGTGTGTGTGTGTGTGTGTGTGTGTTTGTGGGTCTACAGTGTATTAGCTGGTTATAATGGCACCATATTTGCCTACGGGCAGACGGGCAGTGGGAAGACCTTCACCATCACAGGAGGGGCCGAGCGTTACAGTGATCGAGGCATTATTCCACGCACCCTCTCGTACCTGTATCAATGCTTCTGCCAGGTCAGCAACATGATTTGACTGTTGTTTTAAAATGAATGTTTCAGTTTAACTGATTAACCGACCACATACAGTGAATCTAGCAAATTGTACATTAGTATCTGACTGGATTCTTTCTACCATAATTTCATTATCAAAAACATTTGGTTATACCTAGTCTCATCTATATGTGCATGTTTTTGCTCCACAGGACAGCAGCATGGTTTATACCGTACACATCTCCTACCTGGAGATCTACAACGACACGGGATATGACCTTCTGGACTCCAGACAGGAGGCCTCCCGACTGGAAGACCTACCGTCAGTGTTCTTTCTCTTTGCTTTTTTTGCTGCAGACGCTTCAGGAATGCGATTAGCTCAGAAAATGTCAACAGTCTTACAGTGCAGTGTATATTTCGCTTCTGATAATTTCATGCACGGGTGCGTGTGTTATTTTAAAGTTGAGGAGACCAATCAGCACTGGGTCCATTATTCTCCCAAACACTTGTGGGTTTAGTTGAGCCTTTTTCCCCCACAGCCATTTGTCAGCCTGGCCCAGAGTCACTGTGTGGTGAAATACGGAGACTCTCGTATTTACCACCCCACTATGAACTGCCAACTGACATAATGGGACTGTGGGACAGCAATGGATGTGGTCAACCTGGGCAGACTAGGCCATTGGAGTGGAGGGCATGGGTCATGTGGATAAATAGCTTATATTCATAGCCGCTCACCGCTGCAGCTGCTCTGAGGGAAATTCAATTTTATATCCATCTACCTCTTATTTTACTAATTTCATGCCATTCTTTCTGATTCTCTCTTTGCCTTTCCCATGTCTGTGCCACTTTCTCTGTCTGTCTGTTCATTCTGTGTCATCCTGCTATATTTCCAGCTTTTTCTTTGTTTTTATCAATCTATCTCTGCATCTACAAATTTCATCTATCCGGTGGTTTGTCAGTCCATTATCTTGATGTCATTCATAGCTTACCTGTTGTCATACTCATTGCTTTTTCATCTCAAAGCTGACTTTGGACCTCCAGGCAGGACATCGTCGCGGTACATCATTTTTGGTGTTTGCTGTTTCTTGTACCAGTTCCATTTCAGTTTTCTCTCTCTTCTTACAGAAAATCCAGCTCAAGGTTTAGATGCCCACAAATCACAGTCTGCTGCAAATAGACAGTGCCCGTCGTTAACCATGCTCTGGCCACACTTGCTGATTCAAGGAGAAGCTGAGGCAGTTACAAAGTTTCTCTCTTTCACTGCCTTCAAAATCTATTCTCTTCTTTTTGATATTCTTGCATTCATTTTATCCCCCTGGTTCACTTATTGTCTCCGTCTGTGCTCTATTTCCATAATGCGTTCAGCACTCCGCCCTCTGTATGTTCAAAAGTCTGTTTTGTAAATACATTTAAATGGATCTGTATAATTTTTTTACATTTGTATAAAAATACAACAATTAGATCCTATTTAGGGTTGATGGGGCTGTTTGGGAAAATAATCCTCCTAGGACACAGTCTTTAATCACGCTGAGACTTAATACTGCTTTATCAAACGACCTCAATTACCTACACATGTTGACACAATTATCTACATGTGTTCCCGAGTCACTCCGCCCTCTCTGACATCTCCATCCAGTAGCCAAACTGTCACAACCCTGGTGGTATGATAGAAGTGATGTGGTAAGATCACAGGAGTCTATTCATAGCCAACTCCTTCCAGCACACTGTGTTCCATGGGGCCTGTTGCGGCTTCAACTCAATCACCTGTTTGTTTTTAAAAGCAAGCCCTGTCTGTTATCACGTTATGAACCCCCGGACAGATAAAGCACGTGTCAGCCCGGGTCGCAGCCCACGCCGAATTGCAGATGTGGTTTGTTTGGATTTAGAGCCGAGCGAGGCCAAGTCAATTTGAGGAAAATAGATGACATAACAGACATAATTAGTAATAGTCTTGTAATTGCCTTGGTGTTGGATTATTTGGGTTCTGACTGGATTTGTCGTGATTTGTCATCTTTTTGTTTTCATAATCTGAAGTTAATTTATTATGCTTGAATTTCCTGTAGTAAAGTTTCTGGGTTTTTTTCTTACTTTTTCCAGAAGGGTAATGATTATGGAGGATTCAGACCAGAATGTTCATCTAAGGAACCTGTCGCTGCAGCAGTCATCCAATGAGGAGGAGGCTCTGAATCTACTTTTCCTGGGAGACACCAATCGCATGATCGCAGAAGTAAGAATTTCTTCTCTACACAACAGAAATGTTTAATATGACCTCAGCTTTTAAGTCGCACTACATCAATGCGTCAGTGGTTTTAGTCAGGACCCTAAACAGCAACCACTCCCAGGGTAAATGGCATAAAGGTTAGTTTCTGGCCATGAATGTAATGGACATTCTAAAAGCTACCTTAGGACCCTTCTAAAATATTATTTTGGTCCCCTGTGGTCCCTTTTACCATGTGTTTTCTAGTAAAACCAAGCATTCTCTCTGTAATTTCTGTTTATGTTGGTTTTTTCTACTCTCAGACACACAGACTCCCCATGCTGATGAGACATGCGGTGGGCCAGCTTTTGCTTTGCAACCTGAGGTTTGGAGCAAAAGGCCTGAGCTCACCTTGTTTACTCTTGTTGCCGGATTGTATGTAAATAGCAGACAGTAAAAGTGAACGGGATAATCAGGTTTCAGTCAGAGATTCGCTTTTTCACTTCTGACAAGTCGGTTTCTGTTGTGGCTGCAGGATTCTTCCATTAAACAAAATCAGTGCAAAAGAAGTGGTTGTGGGATGTAAGATGGAATTTGGAGATGGTTTAAGTAGCTAGTAGCCTGTCACCGTACTTGTAGTGCATGAAAACGTGCATCACAAGTAATTCACATATTCCACCGAACACAGGCCATCACCAAAACAACATTGCACTTGTTTTGTTTTTCCTTGAGGATACACTTTTACAACAGAGTCCACTGTTGTAAAATCCAGAGAAAATGTTTTAGTAGAAACACATTCCTGGATCTTACATTTGTTTATCAAGGCGTTGCAATGCTCAGCAGGGAGCCCCCAGCGTAGTCCACCCACTCAGAGACTTTGGTGAACTCAAAAAAAGTAGATTTCCCTCGAGCGTAAAGCAAACAAAGAAGCATGATGGATAATTTAGCACTGCCAGAATCCTCCCAGAAGTCCCTGCTCCTCATGGACCTTCGATAAAGTTAAAGTAGTACTTTCTTTGTTCTCCTGCTCACAACCATGTGGACAAAATATGACACATCCATTCACACCACACTCTGCAGACCATGAGCTCACTCACTCGGAGACCTGGCAATCCCCTCTGCACTTTTATTGGACAGGAAATAAAATGCACCTTCTCAACTCTTCACCCTTCCTTTTGCCTCACATGGGAAAACGTTCCCCTCATCTGGTTTAAGGTCTGCATCCTTGTTTCTTCTCTTCACATCTGCGGGTGAACAGCCTGGACCTCTCCCCTTCCTTCTACATCCTAAAAGCCTCTTGGCAGAAAATTCACTCTCAAAATCTTTTGAATCAGTAAACCTCTAATAGTTTCGGTAGCACAAATTGCCCCTTTTATGCTGCATCACTTTATCACTGTGTGTGGTCAGCATTGTGTCGAGAGTGAAGGAAGTGACTCCACGGAGGTTGTTTTGTTCTGTTGTTTTCCACAACTAAGGCATATGTTAATGCTCCTTTGTGGATACGGTTCCCTCTGTGGACATGCACACAGTATGTTTACCTTTTCAATATACATACTGTATTTTATCTGCTCTTGGCTATTTGGGTTATACGAGGACTCCTAAAAGATCCTTATCATTCTGGTGATATCAAAACGAAATTATTTTGGTGCACATTAACCCCTTAAAATCTGGGCTTTTGACAGGCCAACTGTGTGTGTATTTGACTGTTATCAATGGGTGCTGGTTTGCATTCCCACTGAATTCTGCCGCCAAGGAGGTTATTCTTTCCCCCCTGTCCATTTCTTAGTTGGCTTGTATGCTTGTTTGTTTGTTATCAAGATTATGCCAAAACTGCTGAATGCATTACCATGAAACTACCATGGAAGGATGTGGTGTCGGTCAGGAAAGAACCCATTACATTTTGGTGCAGATCTCTATCAGGGTTTTCTCTCTGAACTTTGCGAGATAGGCCCTATTTTTTCCCAGGGAAAAGACTGGCATTTTAATATGTGACTTTATTTTCTTGGTGCATGTATTTCCACCAAGCAATATACTAGTATTACTTTTCCTGACTGTACATAGTGTATACATTTCTCGAAATACCACTTGACTTCGACTTGGGTCATAGGGTCATGTTACTGCCACAGTTTACAGTTCATTTTCTAAATGTTTTTTGGAAGATCAACAAAAATATTTGCATGAATAGATTCTGAATTGCGTACAACCTGGATCTCTTAATGTTAAAACACACTTAAGCAGATTAATGTTAAAGATGTCAAAATATTTACAAAGGTTTTCTCATGGTGTTTGGTGTGAGTCGGTGTTAATAGGATAGAATCTTCCCTAAACTTGATCCTGTTTGCAGTCTTGTTAGGTATGTGATCCTTTACTGTCTAAGGGGGGCTGCTTCAGATTACTTTAAGTTACCCTGTGGAGCACACATGGAGGAAAGAGATGACAGCGGTGGGTTAAGATAGTGAAAGATCTGTCAAGAGCTGTCATGACCCTTACAGGCAGGTGTTGGCACATGTATGCCAACAACAAGTCAGGGTCAGAGCACCTTTGTAGAATGAATGACCAGGAATGTCTATGAGGATGATGTTTTCCTGCAGACAGGAAAAGTGAGACATGTCCAGATCTGATCAGTTACGAATCCACAAAAGGGAAAAGAATCTCGCCAAAACCTATTTATATATACATGTACTGTATCATCATGATAAGTGTTATTTGTGACCAGGTGTGTGTACGTCTGTGGCACAAGCAAGAAAACAGAATGAAGTCCACGATCAGCGCTTTTTCACTGAGTGTCATTTCCTCTGTTTATTCTCTCAGTGAGGACCAAATGAGTAAACAATCCATCCTCCTCTAGCTAATATCGTTTGTTTGTGCAGAATGACTCATGCTCTAATTCTGTCTCTTCCTGGTCTCAAACCTGACTTCTGCTGTTTCAGTGACCATGTCAAAATCAAACTCAGCTTTCAGCCGCCACCATGTGTTTACTGCTCATCAGCTACACATGGTGCAGCTTTGATCTTCAAAACAGCACCAAAATAAAAGATTAAAAGGAAATCTGTTTTTGGTTGTTTGAATATGGAGACACCGCAGCTGGATAATAAAATTCCTGTTTCCTATTTTTGGGTATCATAATTTCAGGGGATTTCAGACGACTCTAACACAAACCTTATTGCCTCCCAACAAATCTGCAGTATTGTCCTGTTCTGCTGACTGTTCCCTCACTCCTCTACTCTATTTCTGTCGTCCCCAGACTCCCATGAACCAGGCATCGACACGTTCCCACTGTATTTTCACTGTGCATGTGTGCAGAAGGGAGCCAGGCTCAGACACCGTGCGCCGCTCCAAGCTCCACCTGGTGGACCTGGCCGGATCAGATAGAGTCAGCAAGACTGGCCTGAATGGGCAGCAGCTCACTGAGGCCAAGTACATCAACCTCTCCCTTCACTACTTGGAGCAGGTACTATACTTCTAAAGCTTTGATTGCAAGACTGAAATACGTTTTGGCATTGAATATGTTTTATTTGATCGTCTGAATGTTTCTCTACATTAAATTACACTTATTTTGATGCATACCCTGCTGATATAGGCTTCCTTATATCTTCAACTCACATGTTAATCAGAATTCACTTTAAGTTCAATGTTTATCATTGATAAAAGGTCATCTTGCCACTACTGTATTAACGGTAATGATGCTATTAGAAAGCATAAATGCATCGTTTCCTTTTCATTTCTTTCACACCACCTTTGTCTTCATTTACATGGCATTGCTCTTCTAATTCCTCTCTTCCTCAGGTGATCATTGCTTTGTCAGAGAAGCATCGCTCCCACATCCCCTACAGAAACTCCATGTTGACATCTGTGCTTAGAGACAGCCTTGGGGGCAACTGCATGACCACCATGATCGCCACTCTGGCAGTTGACAGGAGGAACCTTGATGTAAGGGCAAATTCCAAAAATGTCATGCTAGAAGTTGATTCAAAATTTGTATTCCCTGGGGAAAATGTATAAAATGACATTTTTTTTAATCTCTTTTCTTAGGAGTCCATCTCTACATGCCGCTTTGCTCAGCGCGTGGCTGTCATTAAGAACGAGGCGATATTAAATGAAGAACTGGATCCTGCCTTGGTGAGACAGCCAGACACGGCTACAAATACCAATGCTGAGCCACAGTCACACCGCAAGAGCATGACTTAATGTGCTGTTTCATTAGAGCCAGACCCTCCTCATAGCTTCCAGACCTTAAACTGATCAGCGAGTGAATAGCAGTGAGAATCCAGCTTCTAAACGTAACTAAGTGTAACCCACCATGTGCTCAAGTGTCCTCTTTAGGTTTCAGATTCCTAGTTAGTTTTTCCAGTGTCAGACAATCTGCGACAAGCAGTTTTCAACCTTGTGAAATATGGACCTCTGTCCGTCTTGAGCTACTTAGATTGCTCACAGGTTTTATTTGCGTTCTCTTTCTTGTTTACATCGGTCGAATCTTATTATGGCCTATTTTTATTGTTTCCATATCTCCCTCTTTATTACATATAATATCATAAATCTCATGTCTTAGCAGTTAAGCCACATTATCCCTTAACAATATCCTCCCTCCATCACTTTCTGCCTTTAGTTCTTGTCAAATCCTCTAAGGAGTTTATCTCCTATTGAAAGACTACACACTTTAATAATGATAGGAAATAAACTCCATCACCTTCCTGTATTGAAGCATGCCAGAAATCAGACCTGGTGGTTTTATTACAGCCCCTTGGGGAGAGATATAGTAATAAGCCATCACAGCTTTACATCCGCTTCCTCCCCTCACACCCAGATCTGCCTCAGGATCAACTGCTACTGTATTACTGCTACTAAGACTTGGCTGGCCACTTGCAAACCCCACAGAGGTATTTTTAAGAGAGTCTGCGGCCGGCCCAGTAATTGTGACAGTGTCTGGTAGCTCCAAGTTGGGTCCGGCACAGTTACAGCTTCAGGAAAACCCAAACTCCGTGGGCAAACTTCTTGTCTCTGTTTATGGCTTTTGAGTGTGTTTCTCATTTTGTTCATTGCTCCTGTCTCTCTGTCTCTCCTTCTATATCTCGCCCTGGTTTGCTAAGAAAAGGCAAAGCCAGCAGTGCAGTCGACAGATTAGAATGATGTCATTTTTTGTGGCTTGGAGTGACACTTAGACTCCTACTTTTGGCCCTAGCCATCCAAAGGCACACTCTCTATTGGACACGCCGACTGTGGTAATTGATTTGAAATCTGGAATTGGGTTTTCACAATCTTGCAGTCAGTATTTGCTACATCATTCGGACCACACACTTCCTTAATGGTCCAATGCTGTAGCCTACAGGCTACAAATGGCAATTCTTCAAACCTGATGGGAAAGCGGCCAGACCGGACGAAACGTTTAACAAGACTCTCGTGGAAAGAATGAGGTGTTGAAAGTGACCTGTGATCATAAGGAATTCAGCTACAGTGACTACACCATTTATGGTTCTGTCTCCTAGCTCCTCTGAGAGCGCTGAGGTCAATCTTAATCCTCCCGTGAGAGCAGGCTGCAGTCGTCAGAGGAGAACTGTCAACAGATACTGCATCTTCCACCTTACTTTCAGCACCTTGCATTTATTTCAAGTTGATCAACTTGAGGTTTGTGTGCAGGAGTTTGCTTTGATTTGAGTTTTATTATTGTCAAAGTCTCTGTAATCTTTAAGGCATCAGACAAGTTGATTTTAAGATATTATGCAGTTAAGTGGAGGGTAATAGAAGGCTGGTTTTTGTACATCTCATCTAAGTGTTTTTTAAGGAGACCTATTGTGCTTTTTCAGTGTCCCCCTTTCCTCTAGTATTTTATTTAGATTTTTAGACGTTCTGCCAAGTTAAACTACATTTGCCTACAGCACACCTAGTGGCTAGTCTTGCATGCCCCCATACAACGCCACGTTAATTATTAATAAGTTCCCTGATCATTAGAAAATGTAAACCTTTTTAATTAAAAACCCAAACTAAATTACGAACCTGAGCACGATATGTCTCCTTTAAGAAAGAAGGGAGTTGGCAAGTATTGCAGTGTAGTGCAATCCTCCGTGCATGGAACATAGCCCATGTGTTAAAGTGTAAAGGGAAATTATGCTTAAAAATAAGACTCAAGGTTCCACGAGAGCAGCATGTTGGTCGGTGGCATTCAACATACATGGACCGTATGCTTCCGTGGTCAGTAGCAGAGTATACAGTTTAATGTAGATTGTTTATTGCATTGAGCGGATGCTGTTTTCAAGAAAAAGAGGGATGATCTGAAGGTAGGACTGTTTCTACAAGATAGGTCAATGTTTCAAAGTTAATGATGAAACATGTTTATAGTGAACGTTTACATACCAAACAAGCAGTGTTGGTTTTCCATCACTATAACAATCTGCATGTTGCATTGTTGCACTGACATGGCTTTCCATATAGGACATGCTGACATCATCAGTCACATGTCCTGAGTCAGTTTTTATTCAGAGTGTCGGGAGACTGTTGCGGTGCTGTGGTACCAGTCTGGGCTTGGCGCTCTGAAATAGACTGCACCATTCTGCTGACCAACAACTAGTGGTCAGCTCTGGAGGATGCAGCTGGGAGACTTACATCAGACCGTGTCTTCCAAAAAAGAGATACAGGGAGCGGCTCTGGTGATGGATGGTCAGCTATGATACTCAATGTTGAAAAATATGATACAGGGCGGATTAAGGGTGAAATTTTGTTAAGTTAAGTGGCACCCACCCAAAACCGCACTGTAGGTCTGTTTCTTCTCAAGAGCATCTCGAGTTGACAATGTCTGACTGTACGACTGGTTTTGTCTTTCCATTTGTCTGCTAGAAGTGGCGGCGCTTTCCTCAGTTGGATCACTCGGTCTCAACGTTGACTTTGATTTGGTTTCACTGGCCTTTGGCTCCTTAGCAACTTTGTGTCAGAAGTGTCACTGTGTGTCTCCAGCACACAGACGCCATTTTCCTTTGTATCTGCTCTTTCCTACTGGGACAGTTCCAGTCTATCAGTCTGCTTTAGTATTTCGCAATGTGGTCAAATTGAGAGGTGATAGTTAAGTGGGATTTAAGCTGAAGGAAGAAGTGGGTCATGTGAGAAAAAGAACAATTGCCACTTGTTTCTTGGTGGTGGAGTGTGTTATTTTTTTTTTGATGTGATTTTTTTTATTACAACTGGTCTGGCATCTGCTCAGTAACTACACCAACCATTGATTTTGGTGTTGGCCTGTTTTTCCCTGACATTAACATATAATTGTACATTTCTCTTTTATATTTATTGTTCCCTTCTTGGAGAAAAGGAAAGTGTTCCAAGAAGATTTGGATTTGGCATATACACAGTTAACATCTCAAACAACAACCTGCAGAGAAATCAAGCTAAAGCGTTTATTGATGATAATCAGTCATAACAAATCCCCACACTGCTGTGGCACATTTAACCTCTTAAGATTAGCTTATATAATGAAATGTCAAACAAGGCCAGAGCTGGTCATATACTCTGTACAGTGACAATGGCTGTCTCAGACCTACGTGTTTCACTGGTGCAGACAGTACTACATGCACATTATTCCGTGCAATGATACTTTAGCCTGTTATTATCTTGATTAGGATTTTTGACTTTGATTGACCTCTTGCTGTTGCTAATGTTACTTACTGCAAATATAGTTATCTTAGTACTAAAAAGGAGCGTCTGGACTTGTTGGGATATTTTCATTTTTGTATAAATATATACAGTAACCAGATCCGGACAGCGGTTACCAAGAGCACCCAGCCTGTTGGCTCAGTGTGCAGGGCTGCAACCAAACACGTGCAGACAGACAGCAGCGAAAGGTTATATGTGCTCCTTTTTTTCCGCCACTGTAGCTAATGCTATTTTATATTTTGTTTCCTGCATTTTCTCACTGGAGCATCCAGCTGTCTGGAACCACTTAAAATTGTCTTCAAGATGCATCTGCAAGATAAGCCACAAAATCATTCTTAGAGGGATTCTCTCACCAATTGGCAGTAGCCAAATAGTATCCGTCTGCACGTGCTTGTGTCTGAGTGTCTGTCGGGCACTGTTCAAATGTGTGCATATTTACACGATGTGTGTGTACAAAGAGTTGAAGCTCTAATCCTGTGTTGTGTGTTTATTTCAGCTAATAGCACGTCTGAAAAGGGAGATCGAGTCTCTGAAGGAGGAGCTGGCCATGGTGACAGGACAGCAGAGAGATGGCCAGCTAACTGTGGAGGAGATTCAGAAGTACGTCCCTTCTTCTTCCTTGATGCATGCAGCTTGTAACATATAAATTCACAATCACATGTCTTCAATTAGTGTGGCTCAGCTTTTCCATCTTGAGATATGTGTATTATTTTATTATTTTTCAGTTTTGCATCTGTTTTGCAACTTGGCGTTAAAAATGTCTTCAACATGCCCACCCACTCATGGTGAATCCTCTTGAGCCTCTCCCTCGGACATTTGCGCTCTCACAATCAGTTCCTCCAGATGATATCAGGAGAGTTTATTTCATGTCTGAATTCTATAGGTTTTGGGAAATTCAGCAAAAGTTGGTGTGAGGGTGTGCCTTTTCCAAGCTTTGTTTAAGAGGAGGCCCGAGTTTCAGACTCAAAGAAGCCCTGCTTTAGAGGAACTCACAGCCACAGGAACATGTATATTTGTATAGCATGTACGTGTGTATATTTGAGTATAGTATTGTGACCTCAGTGAGCCAGTCACCTCAGGTCAGTGCAGATGTGTAAAGTGCTGTGTCGGCCTTTTCAGCCTTAGGACGTTTAAATGAACCTCAGACCCAGGAACGGAGCAGTCGTTTGTGGACTCCCCTTAGCACTACTCAAAACCCTGAGTCTCTTATTGAGCCCATATATTTTGTGATTTATGATGTATTTGGCTGTTACTTAAAGCGCCTCTATAACTTCTGCTGTTGGCTATGCGTCGTTGCTGAGCTGAAACCTCCTTCACTGAAGCTTAACCAGATCTAATGGAGTTTCCCGGGGCTCCTCTTCAGCCAGCTTTATTTGTCAAGCAGGGCCAGAGTTCAGGCCAGAGCTGGTTCCACTGAGGACTTGGCACATCCAGGCATGATGTATTTACAACGCCTCAGCCCCCTCAGTCCGCCTTTTTATTATTTCCTCTCTACCCGCGCGATTATCCTCGATCTCCCCCCTGTTTGTGGTCACACTCCCGGAGGGAACCTTTAATGATGTCTGTTGTGACCGCATTCACTGGACATGCTGATTTTTTTGTTGCTGTTTCCTCTCCATGTTATGTCTTGACTCATCCCCAGTGAGTGATTGCCCATATCCTGGCTTATTTTATTGTTTCACGTCCAAGCACATATACAGCATGTCCTCGAGCATATAGATTTTTTTCTTTACTGGAGATTACCTTGCTGCCTTCGGTGCTGGATCAATATGTTACCATGCAAGCTGAGGTCAATTCAAGTTTAAAATATTGGTTTTATAGGTTTGCTTCATTACATATTGTTTTACTTTGGAAAAACTACGTGGAATTAAAAAAAATGTTTTTCTCTAGAAGATATTTAACATGACATTGCACAGCATGCTCTACAATCAAACCTTTTTCAGGGGCTTGAAACGAGATGCCATGTTTGTATTTTGCCCCTTGTCATGTAAACCTAGCGTGTTTCTACGACGAACACGTAACAGCGGAAAATAAAAACCGCACGCTGTTGTGCGTGCATTGGATCCATTTGGATGGTTGCCTCCTGGTCTTTTCCAGTGGCTGGTTCCAGATTGTGAAGAACCAATGTTTGGACTATCATCTAGTGATAGTTTATCAACTGGCCGTCCGTGTGGAGCTGGAACACATGTTTTTGTAAATAGTTTTCTCTGACCAGAGCCACATTTCAAACATTAGAAGCACTTCTCAAATATAGATTTTAGTGAGTGAGTGCCTGTTTAGCCTGTTTTAAGTGTGATGGAGAAGGATTGTCGTGTAGAATTTGTAATTAATTTAAGGTTTGATGTGTTATTATACAGTCTGTGTGTGTGTGTGTGTGTGTGTGTGTGTGTGTGTGTGTGTGTGTGTGTGTGTGTGTGTCTGTGTGTGTGTGTGTGTGTGTGTGTGTGTGTGTGTGTGTGTGTGTGTGTGTGTGTGTGTGTGTGTGTGTGTGTGTGTGTGTGTGTGTGTGTGTGTGTGTGTTTGTGTGTGTGTGTGTGTCTGTCTATATCTGTGTGTTTAGGTTGGAGGAGCTTGCTAAGGCCTTTCTGGGTGACCCTGAACCAGACGTGCCTCTGTTACTGGGACCAGACATGAGGAAAATCCAATACTGTTTCTCCCTGCTGAAGGTAACATTCACTCCAGTGTTTTCATGAAACAGGGTTTGTGTGCAGGTCCCCACTGGATAGCTCTTTGTGTGTCTATGCTTTCTGTCTGTCCATCCATTATCCATACCGCATATTCTAAGGTGCTGGGGGGGTCTTGCTGAGCTTGGTTGAGAGGATAGGAACAACTTGGACAGGGTCAACATACAGAGACAGACATTCAGAGTCACGTTCACTCATTCTCTCAATCTAGAAGATATTTCCTGATATCAGGTCTTACTTCACCTCTTCATAACAAGATCAACTATGCTACTATCACAGCAGACGTCACTACAGGTTGCTATGCTAGCTTATCAAAAATACTTAGTTCTGTTGGTTAGTTCATGATTGTTCTTACTGTAAAACAGCATCACAAGAAGTCAAGTAAATATACAGATGTGATCATTGAGGTGTCAGAGCTGATTTCTTTCCTTTCCCTCCATCCATCAGCTCAGCAGTGACCAGCTGACCAATCACTTCTTCTAAATAGCTCCCCCTACTGTGCTCTCCAGAGAGATACTCCACTTTTGAATTAACTTATATTTCCTTTTTCAATGTGCTTATATCCTATTATATCCAGTTGCTGTCTAGTCAGATTGCATGGATAGTATGCATTTGTATTATTTTACTTTCACAGAAGAAGCTGATGATCCTATCCTCAGGCCTAAGCTTAAAATGACTGTAAATCATATGTGTGATGTTATTCATTACCAGTCAGTGAAAACATACTTTTGTCCAGACAAAATCTCAGAGATATGTGTTACTCTGTAGCTTGGCTAGAAAATGACATATTTTAAGATCCACTGATTCCCAGCTTTGTCCAGTGCTGTTGATTTTCCCACGGCCTGACTTGAGTCTAGACACTTGTTGTTTTGCAGTTATGTGTCATCTAATTAGATGCAAGGTGTAATGTTGACAGTTATTGTTGATGCACGTATTTCAAACAGATCTCCTCAACAGTTTGCATGACAGCGTAAAAAGTTTAGTCTACCTGTGTCGGAGTAAACAAACTGTTTATTGACTTATTAGGCTGAGTCATCGGAGTGGAGAGTGTATTTTTTTCATTTTATTGATGAGTTAATATTGTTTTATTAATAGAAAAATAATAGTTAACCCAACATATATAATTCTGGAAGTAAGCTGATTTTTTCATCCATTATGATTTGGTGAGTGGATAGACATACATAGATTCATGTATCTCTATTATGTGCAAAGGGTTTAGACGCATTTTGAGTGTTTGTCTGATTATGAATGTTTTATAATTTGGCAATAATACTCTAGTAATCACGTCAGTGTTGTGTAGTTTATTTTGTCACTTTTAAACACATTATTACATGCTGCTGATTAGGGTCATTGTGTTCGTGTTTTGTCCAGGTGTATTTAATAGTGTTGGTCCTCGGAATTGCATGTTGTCTTCAGAATGTTGGTTGAAAAAAACAGTTCCTAAAAGTTTTTGTTTATTTGACAAAGTCTGATTGGTTATAGATTTTATTCAGCGTTTCTCGTGCAGCAGCCAACGACCCACTGCTGCTAAATGAGCGTAGGGAAAACACTGCAGCGCTCCCACTGCTCCTGGGCTACGGTTCGGTTGAAGTTGGAGCCTCCACCAGAAGCAGTTCCAGATCCCACTAGAAAGCCTGTTTATCTCTCCTTCAGTTTGTTATGATCTCCTGTTCAGTTTACATTCCTCTGAGCATCACCCCAATCACACTCCACTGATTCTGTAGGAATTTGGATCTGGTTTAAATTTGATTTCCCTCTTCTTTGTTCTCAGTGCTGGTTCGTCCTTCCACGCTCAGTCCTCTGCTGGTCCCTTTTTTCAGGCTGATGTTCAAATACCAGAGTGCACGCCGGCAGTTGTATCGCTTCCTTTCTGTGACCTTATATGTGTAGTGTGACCTCTGTCATTTAGCCCTGTGCGTACAAAAAGTTGTCAAGCTGCAGTGATGACATGAAACGGAAAATGTATCTTCAAACCTGGAAAACGTCAGCCCAAAACTCGAGCGTCAGAGTGCTTCCATATATGCCCATTAAAACTTCTGAGACCATCCTCTCTGCTCAGCGGTATCGTTCTTCTCCGTGGTATCTGCTCCACGTGGAAAAAAACCTACTCTTTAAACACGTTTCCCACCTGTGTGTAAAGATGGAAAATCACTGAGTTATATTGCAGACAGGGAAAAGAGGGGGATTTATTGAATGTTAATGGAATATCATAGAGCATTGCTTTTCAGGGTGGTACCATGCTGCATTTTCCAGCTTCTGCACATACTTGAGATTTGATGGTTGTTTGGATGTTTTTCCCTAGAGCAAATCCACCTGTAGTTCAAAGCAGGCTTTTCTTTTCCTGTAAAAGTTATTGAGCAAAGATCTTTGGTAATATTAAGTCCATCATTAGACTTAATGTGAATTTGGCCAAATGTAATTCTTTAAAATATTACAATCTGGTCACATGTACAAGAATGTGAAGCGACCATCAGTTGAACCTCATGCAAGGACAAGCTGCAATTTGCTTTACCACAGGAAGCAAATGTTTTATTTGTCCTTCCACATGAACAGATTGGAAGTGAACCAGGAGGCAAAGGTCCGGCCAAGAGTGAAAGTTTCTTTTATATTTTTCGCACAGGAAATGATTCTGGACAAGCAGCTTGGCGGGAACAAGCGCAGTGATGGGAAAGCGTCGCCAGCAGCAACAGTGAGTGAAGAAGTAATTCAAGACAACCCCCCCATCAGTTCAACACAGGTGACCAAATTGAAGGAGATGCTGACTCAGCGTGATAATGAAATCAGTATCCTTTGACATCATGCAAACAACTTCGTCAACTTTGATGATATAGTACAGCTGACGATGCTTTGTTTTCTTAGGTTTAATCTGCTGGTCAGATTAGACATTTGGTGTGATAATTGGCATGGAAATCTCTGCATGCTTCTACTGATATAATGGGTTATATAGTTAGTCAGAATAATTATAAGACTGATTACCACTAAATATGGTGAAAGGATGCAGTGTAACAAATTGTTGTGGAATCCATATCGGGGAGGATCCAGGATTTATTTGAACCTTCTCTAACATTGGAATATCAGGAATATAGTTTTCACCAATTTCCCAAAGAAACTGATCTGATCCATTGGTGTAAGAATTTGGTTGGTAGAGGTTTGCTCTCTTTTTAAAATTGTTGGACCAACTTTGATTGGTAAAACGCAAATGAATAGTTTTTTAACAACTTTAATGAAGAAAAATTAATATTAATACAATTTGGAAAATGTTGTGTCCCATCAATTGAGTATTTTTAAGAGTTGTTTATACATTTTTATAGTTTAGTCTATATTTTTTATCAGAATAAATATCAGTAGCTGTATGAGATATTTGAAAAAATTGTAATTGCTTTTAACTCAAGTGTGAAAAGTGTTTAACTCAAATGTGAAAAGGTACATTTAAAAGAACAACAGACGCCATGTGTACCAGTGGAAGCACAGCTCAGGCCTCAACCTCCCCAGATGAATGGTGGAGTTACCAGGGATGAGGAATGCAGTGAGCATGGGATTGAAATGCCACATTAGGGGAAAAATTTAGAAAAATCTACAAAAATAAATGGAGTGGGGTATGGTTCACCTCAAATTTGCGTCTGCACTCACATTTTCATCACACTTACTGTTTAGAAAGGTATTAATTCTAAAGCGCCTGTGTTATTGCATGGTTGGATTTCAGCACTTCACACACATGCATTTGAAAGTGCAAGTAATCTTGTATTCAAAGCAAACATGAAATTTTGTTTGAATGTGCAAGGTCTTCGTCTAATGACGGCAGTAAATCATAATTACTATTAATCATAATTATGTTTGTTGCATTTGCATATTATATTTCTAATGGCTTTATGGGCCCCTCTAGCTGTGATTTGTCATTAGATCGGGGCATATTAGTTGGGAAATTGAGACGTCTGGTTGTTTATTCAGCCACAAAAACCTCAGTTCTTCAAAATAAATTGAATATTATCCTGCACTTTGCAGATTTTTCCTCTCAGAATGTCATACACTGGTTTTCACATGATGTAAATATAATTGCCAAAATTGCCATAGTGCGTGTTTGAAAGCACATATTTCAGCTCGTAATGCAAACACTCCACTCACCGCAGCGCTTTTATGTTCTTTCACTGTGAAGCTTGTATATAAGGTTGCAGTAGCCTAAACTGGTGGTGGAGGTGGTCTGTCTATAGCATGTAACACTATAGTGTGGGTTGACCCCCCCCCCCCCCCCCTCTTCTCAGGGCTGACATCATTTCCACACAGATCCCTGACAACTGCATCACATCATTTCTGACTGCAGTTTGTATCTGCAAGTTAAATCACATCAGCTCCTCTCTGCTAAAACCTTTACTGGGAGCTCTGCTTCTGTTCGGCTGCTGCCAGACTGACGCTGGGTCCTCGCTGGGATAATTATGGGAGAGTCCCCTGTTAAACAAAAGGGTGTACCTCGACCCCCTGTCCCTGTGTGTTCCCATTAATGGCTGACTCCTCACGGGAGTGGGGCAGCTGGTAACACTTAGTGGAGTCTGCTGGGGTGATGGCACATCCACACGCAGGTTGGTAGAGCAACACGGAGAACTAACGAGCTCTACTGACTTCAAGGAGTTACATTGCATGTGCATTAGTAACGCTGCGTAAAAACGATTTGCCCAAATTTCACGTCTTGATGAATACATTTCAATTTGAGTACCTTGGACTTTGCTTTGCGGTCGTGACATAAAGAGGCTCGACTGTACTAAGCTGTTCATTCATTTAATTTAACGACTGAAGTAGAACATAAATGTAAATATTTTCTTATGGCAGTGATGGAAGAAGGACATAAAAACGAAATTTTCAGGTAGAAAAATATGAATGGTCATATTCACAACTAGCTAAGTATTCAGTTTTATGTCCTCTTGGCCTGCACGGGCTGTTGAAAGTATTCAAGAACGATTTGGGAAATACCAAGTCACAATTGCAGAGTTGATTTGGTGCACAAGGTAACTCACAGTGTGAGTACCACAGTGGCAAAGAGTTGTCTGGGTTCTCCTAATGACTTAAACCATTGTTCATTGTAGGTTTTTACATAGAGAAATAAATGCTTTAAAAAAAATCTACTCAGTTATAGGTATACCATCAAAAATATTTCTTAACGATGCCACATTTTCCTCTACAGAAAAAAAAGAATATTTCTTGCAGGAATAAAATGTTGAGTATATTTAATCACCTTTCATATATTCTGTCCTCTTTCTAACCTCACAATTTTAAAAGATTAATTTATACATCTCTTGGTCTGATGCAACACAAATTCAACAAACTTGATATGTAATCATCATCACTGGACCTATTATAGTAATCATGAATATGCACCATTAAATCACTTGAATCAGCTTTGTAGCTCATCCAGATTGTGAGCCATAGATCCATGAAGAAATCTGTATAATTTTATGTTGGCAAACAACAGTGCAGGCAATAATTAAGGTCGGATGCCTGCTGCAATTAGTGTTTACATGTATGCAAATGAGTGATGATTGAACGAAACTGCCCAAATCTGTCTTTTTGCAGACGGAAATTGTTGGTTACAATCAAATAATAATTTAAATGGCGTGAAGTGTTTTGAGTTTGATTGAAAATACTGATTATTACTTCTGCTGTAAACTTACTTGTGCTCTGTTGATTCAGACGGTGACATTAGCATTGGCATTTGTTAGTTTCCTAAGCCAAAGAGGTTATGGTTTCATTGACATTTGTTAGTGTGCAGCAGTTCACAAACACAGATTTCCATGAATCTTGTTGGAAGGATGTGGTATGGGACAGGGAAGAACCCATTTAATGTTGATGGATTCGGGGTGGAATCAGGGGTCAGATCAAGGGTTTTCTTTCAACATTGTGAGATAGGGCATTTGGCAACATTTTCTCTGATTGATTATGTGCCAATCTTGAGAAGTTCAGACACATTTAAGGGATTTATATCAATGAGTGTGTGAAATTTGGTGCAGCTTGATTGAATTTAAGGGGATTGTTGGGCCTTGGCAGTTATATCTGTGCTACTGAATGCCAAAGTGGTCTTTACAATTGGCTTTAGTCTTGTGTTTTCAGATCTCTGTGCATTGTCCAAGTAACTGCCTTGGACTTGTATGTGTATTTCATCCAAATAAGTGGGGTGTTTTTTTCTTGGAAACAATATAGAGCGCTCAAATTAAGTTGATTTGTTAATGCCTTCTGTCGTCTGTCCTTGTAAAATATTAGGTGTTTTTGTAATCACCTCTGTAAAGCCCACAGCTGATGCTGGCCAGAGATCACTGATTACAGCCCTCATGGCCTTGTCAGTTAAACGTGGATGTGTTGATAAGCCCAGTGTAATGAAGTGCTGGAGATGAGGACAGCCCGATACTGCACGTACGACTCAGTGTTGTTTTCAGAGACAGTGGGGGTGGTGGGGTGTATGGCGGGTGTAGAAAGTGCACGGCTGCTACACCACAGACAGGGATTTACATTGATAGCTACGTCTTGGCTTGGTTAACAAAAACTCCCTTCGGGGAAGGATTGTGGTTTATGTTGAATGTAAGTAAACATTTTGTGAAGAAGAAGCATGAGCCCATAGAACTGAGGTCAAGTTGATGGGTCCATTTCTAACTTGTGAGGTCAGAATTCTTACAACCAATAGAGGGCTTTGAGCATAAATATATGTTATTGTACATTATTATATGTATATATATTTAATGTTTTTTCCAGAAATGACAAATGATGATAATTTGTTTGGTGAACGGGCATGTGGTTTTGGAGATTTCTTGTTGTGAACCAAAATGTTGGAAAAATTGTCAAAACAGCACTTAGTGACCAGCACAGATCCTTAATCCTGAGAGTACAGGCAAAGATGTAGCATTAAAGATCTTTAAAGATACTGGTTCAGACAATCCTCCTGGTTAGACTATAACTCTCACTGAACAGTATGCCTCGTCTTAATCTGGTGACCCTACAATCCACACTGGTGGAGTTATTAATAACTAGTTATAAAAGAAATCCTCAAAAATGTAGCTTATAGTAGCTTCCCTCCAATCAATCAATCATTCAGCCAATTAGACTTTATTTACAAAGCACTTTACATACAAATTTAGTGTAAAATTAAGTTTTTCACATAAGAAACATCTTCAAGCCCAGCCACCCATGGATACCTGCATGTGGCAATAGACCATGCCACGGGTCTCTCACCACAGCAGTCAGAGACAAAAAAGTTTCAGCATCTTTATTAATATAGAACAAGACTCATAAACTATAACTTAAATGGCTCACTGAGCCACCTCCACACTTCACATCTCTTGAAGACCCCCCCCCCCCTTTTGGTTTTAAGACTGTATTTCTCCTCTTATGCTGAATTTTAATCTAAATTCTTAAATTGAGGACAATGACCCATTTGTGGCACCACTACGTTGGACATTGTGTCTTTGCCAGCTGTGCTTATTTCACCAACACTTTCTTTCTGTGCTGTGATGTCTGCTTTATTGGACAGTGTCACAGAGAGTGACGAGACGGATGAGAAGGAGAGATTGAATGCACATGAGTTGGACGACAAAAGAAGAGAACATGGCATGTGAAGCAGTCTACAGATCTAATATGCATCCCTGAACAAAATAGGCACTATATACAGATCTAGGGTTGTGTTCAGCATGAATGAAGATATCAGATGCCAGAAATTACAATAATGGAAAAACCTGTTGGACAACAATCTGAAGTAATGACTTGTATAAAACAATGACATAGGACCTGGCCTCTGTAGGTTATTTGGAACTGTGTAGGTTTTAGATTTTGGCAGCTTTAAGACGACTGCATAGTTGGTTTGTAATCGGAGTCTCTGGTTCCTTCATGTTATTGTTTCCACTGACATCTCCTTTGTACTGGCTAACAGGAATATAAATTAACTTCTCCAGCTCCTTCAAAACGATGTGCATTCATCATCCAAAATAATGACATTCTGACTCTGACTTTTTTCTTTAAGCAAATTATCTGCTGACCACCAAGTTTCTCTTTGGCCATAGCTCAAATGTCTGTGAATCTCATGATAGATCCATGCTCGATGAGCAGACGAATGTGTTGACTCTTAATTATGGGTTATGATGAGGCCATTAAACACACATCCATCGGTAGTGGAAAAACAGCTGGCAGGAGCCGAATGAATATTGTATGAGGATTGTTTTATATCATGTATATGATGATCAAAAGTTAAGGCCACTTTTTTAAAGGCCTGCTTCTTATAGGAATAACTTCAACTAAGCTTTTGATCACGTTTTTCTTGTACAGTTATCAAATTCTTTTTCTTACAATTCTATTTCCCCCTTTTAGTAGTTCTGGTAGGTAGTCAGATCAGGAGAGGCTACCATTGAATAATTAATTCTTCAATGGCCATGCACAATAAGAGACGAGAGTGATATTTAGTGCAGAGACATTGGTGCTAGTTGATGGGATGTAGAAAATGCTGAGATTCTGATGAGATGTGTGGGATTAGTTGGGCTCTAAATATGGAGGCTGTAGGTGAATGAAGAGGACGTTATACAGCAAAGACCTGGTTGGCTGATTGAGAGTATGGCAAAATTGGATTAATGTAAACATCCAATAGTCAGCTGATTACATGAGGTAGAGAGAAGGAAAGAGAATTGAGAATTTAACTTATTGAATTTACGCTAATCTTCAACACCTAAGCCAAAAACCTTTGCCAGCAATGACTTATCCTGTCTATCAGTGTTGGCAGCAGCAGTGGGTTCTGTTATCCGGTAAGTCACTCTACAAGTGGTGCGCTGAGGAATAGCAACCATGCGTCTTTTTGGTAATCAAATTTGAAAGCGCTGAACGAAGCTGTGCTCGGTCTTTTGTGTTATTGCCCAAAAAATATGTAAGAGAGTCCAGCTGAAAGCAGTTTGAACAGGAGGCAGTTGATCAAACAGAATATTACTGTGTGGAGTTGGAAGCAGAGTGTATGTGGAGCAGAGGAAACGATTATAGTAAATTGTCCTAATGCATGGAGACGTCGCGCATGGAGAAGTGAGACGTGTCATGGCAATAAAAGTGTGAACAGTATTTGAGCTGCAGTTCTTGTCAGGCTTCTACTGTAGCCACTCAGTTACTCTCTGTCAGACACGAACAAGCGCCAGACTCAAGTATACAACCTCATGGGTGGGAGAAGATTTCTTGGAATCTTGGCCCGGTGTCTGCAGCCCCCCTGGCTCCTCCTCTTTCCACTGATCCATCACAGACCATGTCATCTCCGTGAGCCTGTAAGGTCAAACGCTGTGTCAGCACCCCACTATTATTAACAGACCTCAATGAAACCTGTTTTTTGTAGGAAATCACTATGGAAGCCAATGGACCTTCTTACTTACTTTTGTGCTACCTCATCTTATTGAGAAAATTGTCCTCCAGTATTAATGCTTAGTATTATTTAATTGTACATCCTGATTATTGACATGTGCAGTTGAAAGACATGAAGAAGCCTTAACTGATGGCCTACAGGTATCCTGGTAAAGATGTTGAAGAAGGAGAAGAAAAAGGCCCAGGATGCTGCTGCTCAGCTTGCTAACATCACCAGTGGCCAGGCCCTGGCTTACCAGATTGCCTCGAGCGTGACAACACGGCCATTGTCCAGTGAAGGCAGCACAGACTCCATTTCCACCTACCATGGAGGACGAGCAGTGCAGTACATGAAGAGAGGTACTATACAAAGATTTCTCTTTTTGTCTGCTTTTTTGAATTTAAATTATATAAAGCAATTTCTTAAAGGCTCCAGATGGTGCAGTGAGGATGTGGTGGATCACTCAAAACAATACAAAATGTTCTATAAATTGGATCATGACATATTTCGGATATGTGGTGCTGCCATTTGTATTGTTGTGTCTCTCTCTAGGATGTTAACAGATGTTGTTTTTAGAGTATGTAGCCACACAATGAGAATACTGCATTAAAGGGATAGTTCACCCTAAAATGAAACTTCAAGCTCCGGCTTTCATATTCGACTCAAAAACTACTTTCACCTTGTTTACAACCTCTTCCAAAGAGGTGCATTCACGGACCATCAGACGCACCAACGTCCGCTAGCATAGCCTCTTCCGGTAGTGGACTTTTAGGCTTAAAACATGGGGTAAATTACCTTGTTGTGAATCCAATATGAAAGTCAGGGCTTGTGGACACTTAGATGACACCACACGAGCAGTATGGAGGCATGTTGTGTTTTTTCTATTGTTTTATTACGCCTTAAGTTTCAGTCACCAGTTACTTCAATTGTATCGGATTCAGCTGCTACAAAGTTTACTTCTGAGACTCAAGAAGTTTTTTGTGGACTCAAACACTTCACCCACCCCTCCATTTGCATAGTGGTATGTGGATAATGAATGAAGTTTAATTTTGGGGTAACTATCCCTGTTCCATCCCTTGTTCTACAAAACTTCTAATCTTTATAAGCAGATCTGCATGTGAATACATATAATCTGTAGATGAGGAACACAATTTTGAGGCCTGAATCCTTCTGCTTTCCATTTCTAGTTTGACCAATTACATTGTGAGCTGGCGTTGGTTGCCTGCAGTAAACACATTGACTGAAATGCATCGGATATCAGCTTTTTTATTTCTCTGCATTCATATGCAGATAGGTGTTAACAGGGATTAGCCAAAATGTTCCCTGGCCCTGCATCACTGTTTGTGTTTTGTGTGGGTAAACGTCCAACTTATTTTCTAAAAGAAACTTGTCTTGGAGTCTTGGCCTGGTTATCTGCTGTCTAAGCCAGAAACCCCAAAATGCAGGCCTATTAAATATAATCTATTTCGTCGTCGAGCAACACAGATCCCTCTTTTATTGGACCAGGGTGGTGGCTAACACATGGCCCATAGAACTGAAACAATCGGAATGGTCAGATTCTATCTTATTTCATATATTTTTCTGCTGCTACTGTTCTTTGTAATTTGGATGAGAACCTCTTAACGATTGCATTTAGCAGTTTGGTGGCTCAGTGGTTGTTTTTTTTATCTCACAGCAGAAATATGCCAGTTGTGAACTTTATTGATGGCCTCTCTGTATGGAGTAAGCATCTCCTCCCTCTGTGCTTGGTTTCAGGTAAAGGTTTATACTCCTACATTGTCCATCATACTGCACTGTGGCTTCTCACTGCTACTGAAAAGTAAGGCTATTCAGACTAGGTCAAATACATTGCATGGGGAATAATAAAGTACCAATAACATAAACATTTTCATGTCTCTATTAAACGTGACAGTCCGTCACTATGAGCTGGAAGAGTTTGTGATAAATGAGGTGCTAGGAGCACAGTGAGTGATCTCTCTTGATTGGAATGTGGGCAGTTCATTGTGGTCCTGCTGATTTTCAGTGTGCCTGTTGAGGTCGCCTGTGGGGTTATGACAAATCCTTGATTTCTGGATTTGACTAAGTGGTGAACAGTCTTACGTCCCAGAGCTCTCTGGCTTATTTCTAAACAATGTCATCAGTGGGATTGCATGTGTTTAGGAGATTTCTTTGGAGGTCATTCAAGTGGCCCAGTATAGTCATGTCAGCCAAGCACATAAGACAGTAAAGTAAATTAAACCTGTTAGTTGTTGCTGATGAAAAGCTGATGAGTTTAAAACCTCTAATGCTCAGTGGAACGTGAGGCAGGGACCAGGGCCCAAGAAGGTTGCAGAGTAAACAGAGAAGACACCATTCATCATTCGTCTCTGGAATAACTAACTCGGGTACACAAGGTTTACGAAAATGTTGGTTTCACGTATGGCAGCGTCTCCATATGAAACAAAACTTCTACTATCAGATACATCAACTGTGGACACTTATTCCTACAGTCACATTGTCTTGACTGCAGCTTTCAGCCAGAAGCTGATCTTTCAGGTTTCAAGGCTTTTTGCACTTATGATTTGTTGTGTTGTTTTTCTTGAAATTTTCTGCAATATCAAGAGCCGCTTCACATTGTTATCCTATTAATGGTTACAAATCTACACCTGCATGAATCTTTGTGAGATAAAGTACCCCTGAAAGGGGTTAAAGATTTCTTACTTACAAAGTGATCATTGCAAACTAGTTGCAGTTGGTCAAATAATCTTGTTGTTTTGCCACAGCAGGTTTTAGTTAATGAGTCACTGAACTAAAGGAGAATCGAAGACCCAGAGATTGTTGAGTTAGTAGCAGAGACATGACGCTGGACTTTGTTTTGGATGCTCTGTCCAATCCAGGTCTTTTGGGTTTCTGAGTTTGAGGTTGTATATGCGCCCCTTCACAGGCTGTGGGTACATCCAGGTCTCGCAGGACTCCTGTTCCTGAATGTGGCGTTTGGTAAAAGTCAAGCCAATCAAGCTTTATGATATCCCCTTTAGCAAGCAGCCGTGTTTATTTGGCTTTTCCTGTTTAGTTTTGGTTAAGTGGAGCCTAAAGTGTGATGATAAACCTGAGCCCTCATAACGAGCTCACTCATAGCCAACGGGCACAGCAGTACGAGCCAGCTACTCATCAGACTGAGGCTGCACTCCTGTCTGCGCTAACCACAGCTCCCTCATCCTCCTCGACATTTTTGCGTAATGGTGCCCAGTGTGGTAATAAGGCCAGCGAAGCGGTAATTGCAAACAGGGTCTCTGAAAGAAGATTCTATTAAAAAACAAACACATGTTTGAACTCAGTCCAGACAGAATTAGTAAGCGGATCAGTCACTCATCGTAGGGGACAATGAGGAGCAATGTGATAGATGGCTATTAAGCTGTGGTTTCTAAAATAACTGATAAATGATGCACCATGTGAATTAGTCTCTCAGAGTTATATGTTATATAATATGATGACCCAGATTAAGAATCATTAGGTTTCTCTAATTTCATGGAGTTAACTTCTGCTTGTTGACCTGTGGTTGTGAGACATCTAATGCTTCTTGACCACATTCACTGAAAGCTCAGACAGTGATGAGACTAATTTGATAAAGCTGCTTCTGTGTTTTTTTTTACAGTAGTTGTAAACAGATATAGTCAATTATAGTGCACTCCAAAGTATGATATTAAAAGATGGTTTACCTTGGTATACTTTACTCTACTGCACATTTAGTGGAAAATTATGACAATGAGCATCTGTCAAATCAAATCCAGAAACATTAATGAATGTCCATCTATGGAGGTTGAATTTCTCCAATTTTCTAAATGCACTCCAAGCATTGAAATATTACATGTACTATTATATAATGTAATATAATAATATATATCACATGTATTCATAATTCAGCTGGATAATAATCAAATGAGATTTCACGAGTCTTTTACTCTCTAACTCAAAAACGTTATTGTGAATAATTGTATGGGCTCTGACCCTATAACTTGACTCCCTGAATAAATAATGCAGAAAATTGTTGGCAAGAACACTTAATAAATTAGTAACACTGCACTCAAATTAAATGATCAAAATGATATGATATTAATTGTAATAAGATCTGGTAAATAGCCTCGTAGATGATCTTGGCATAGGGACAATCTCTGCTAAGTCTACATCATTATCCACTGACTTAGCTTAGTTTAGTTTTACATATATAAATATACATCTTATTTGAAATATTTGGTTGTATATTAGTATAAAAGAGATAATTGGACATATATTCATCACCACAACTTGATGTATGAACTGCTAACAACATGGACAGTGTTCCCAGTGAAGAGCTACAGCACATACGTATGATATCGTCTTTTAAATCTCAGTACTGCACTTTGAGTTTCTGGAATCATCACTTACCCATTAGTTTGAGTTACGGAGACGCCACATCAAAAGGAAGATGTGAGCAGTGCATAAGCACTACCTTAGCATGCAGTCCATTTAATCTGCTCTAACTCCATTTGACCATCTGTGTCCTCACATGCAGCTGTCCAGGCTCCAGCTGCCCCTCGGGCGCTGATTGGACATTGGCCAGCTAAATTGTCTATACCCAGCTGACTGCATGCAGAAAATATGAACAAAAATAGTTGTTTTTTTTGTTCTTTTCCTTTTCCATTTCCCTGCAAATGTCACATTCCAGTCCACGTGAAGTTTGGATCAATACCAGAGCATATGGAGAAATATAGCAGGTGGAGCTTGCAACAATTGCATGTCACCTCCCAAACAGATTTTATTTGTAGACTCTGAGACCTGGAACAGTGGAGATGATGAGTTTTCCAGTTGTATCATCATAAGCCTTCCATCCATCAACCATCCATCCATTATCCTTGTTCTTTGAGGGTCACTTTATCGCTAGGTATCATCACATGTGATGTAGTCGTTTTCATTACCTTTGTCAATATCGGATCACATATTTCATCACTGGTGTATGTTGGGCTTAACGTGCAACTAACAAATCAGAGTGCTATATCCCACTTCTTTGAGAAGCCAGGTGCACCTGTACCACAGTGGATTTGTTAGGTAGGAGGAGAAAACACTCATCTGCAAAGGAAACATTTCCCGTCATAATAATGTGCTCTAAGAAAAGTGAAATACTGCACCTTCGCCTTCAGACTAGGTTTTTGCTGGTTAAAAAAGCTTTGCTGTTCACTGTCTCGAGACAACAGTGCATCAAACAATGCATCTGACCACAACTTACTTCAAGAGCAACCAGCCTAAGATCGCTCAGCAGGGTGCAAGAGCATTTATTCATAATATGAAAAAACTATCAAAGACACTTCGGTTACACTTTGGCACCATTTTGTGCTGCCTTCCATCATGAAAAAGACGGGGTCCATTACATCCATGTGTGAGCAGGGAGAATCAAAGAGAAATTAGTCAAAGAGAGATGTTGAGGATCAAATCTTTACAGTAGTTTCAAGTTGTGAAGCAGAGATGATTCCTCTCAGTCTATACTAGGAAACAGGCTCATGATGTAATCATCTTTTTTTCTCCAGTAGCTTCTGTTTAAGACTAAATACTAAACTGTAATGTTTGAAATAGTGCCAGTCCATTAGTTTTAAACATAGTGACTCATTGACCCCACAGTGAGTGAATCACTCCAGTCTGCTCCCATTTGCTTTTACTGTGGTAATTCCTCAACTGGGTCGCTTTTCCCACACATAATAATGTAAGGCAGTTCAGCGTTGTCATTAAGATGTCTGCTTGGGCTGCGTGTGAATGTGACTGTTACACAGGCAAATTCCTTAAATATGACACTGACAAACTCCAAGTATTTATGACTGGACTTTGTTGCTGGGTCGTAAGTGCTTGAGAAAAATGTGAGATAATCAGCTTCACTAATTTCAACATTGCTTTGGAGTCATGAACCGAGGTGGTGTTAACAGAGGAGGACATCACTCATGAACCAGACTATACAATAATTAGGTGCATTTGCCAAAAATGTTGGTGCTGTATATTATTGTCCAGTTTGTTGTGGAAAATGTGCTCTCCCCGTTCTAAACTCCCAGATCCTGGTGTCCCCTGTGAGCTGTTACATGTCTGCCCTGGAATGTTTCTCCACTTTTCTCATACTTCATGAGATATTTCTGCCTCTTTCTCCATCAGCTGTTAACCAGCAGGGAAATCTCGATGCCCTCAAGGAACCAACAGCTTTTAAGAACCTATCGAGCTGTTCCAGAGATCAGAGAGGGTCAGCGGACACACTATACGAGCCTCTGACTTTAACAATGTGAAATTTTGAAGCACACCTGGTGTCAGGGATTCTTTTCAGTTGATACTGGGGTTTCAACCTTTTTTTATTGCGACAAGCCATTACAATCAATTACATATTGAATTTCCCATAAAAACTCTGAATGTGCAAAACGTTGTAGGATCACAAAACTGACACAGTTGTTTTGTGCTCTGCACAGCATTACATTGATATGTTTCACATCTGGAGTGTCGATTTTCTGTGACCCACTTGGAGACTCAGAGCCAAACAATATATATGTATTGAATCATTTCTCTCAGTCTCTCTAATTTAAAATAAATGCACTACAAGTATATTTTCCTCATGCTTTATGGATCACTGAATGTTTATATATGTTTAAATGTAGGTTTAATCTGAGCATCCTGCTGTTGCCAGCAGCCTCTATGGTTACAGTGAGGGTAATCGCTGTCCCCTGAAGATTAACTGTAAATGTAATGATGATGACCTTTCCATGGAAACCAGTCATGTTCGTTGAATGGCAGATAGACTCTTTCCACATACGTCTTTTAGTACTGGGCTTTTAGCTTCACCAACAACGTGAACGGTGGACATGAGGGAGTTTTTTTTCTCATTCTGATGACCACTGTCTCTGTTGAAACTGTCTGCTACAGGATTTTGATTTCCTAATAGTGGATTTTCTACTATGTGCAATGTAAATTGCAAACAGACGTCTCCGAGTCTGCGATGCCTCTGTGAGCTGTTCGGACGCCAATTTATCGTCTGTTTTCACAGTTACAGATGCTCTGTGTTCTTTCTCTACCACTGTTTTGTCAGTGTTAAAAGACGGCTAATGAATCGACAAGGTGTTCCTGTTGTAATTCAGGCTGAAGGAGACTTGAGACTTACAGGGACAGTTAGATCTTAACATAAATCCTGCTTGCATGTAAGGAGACGCTGATGATTCTAGCAGGCACTCCTCACATTTCTGTCAACGCACCAGAAGCCCGAGACAATAGGGACATCTCAGAAAGTCAAATACTACTGCCCCCCCCCCCTCGTCTCCCTGTAGGAGGCCACATATGCAGTTACCTTGAAGTATTGCTCTTTTTCAATCAAGCTAACAAATTGTAACTTCTTCTGTCAACAGCTGAAGTAAGACATTCTTCTTCTCCTAATAAATTGATGGAACACTGTGGTCATACATCACTTTGCCGGTATTTGATTTCAAAAATTTGTTGAAGCAGCAACAATATTGACAGCATATTCCTCCCCGGTGAAACCTCTGTGGTCTGCATGGAAAAGGAGAATTAGGAAACCTGGCTTCAGGTCTATGATCTCATTACCCCACAAATTATTTTAGTACAACATAATATGATGTCATATCACTCTCAGACATTTCCGGAATGTTGCTCTTTACATGAGGCGAATGGAGCGAATTTCCCCCTAGAAACCCTCAGACTGATTTGTTGAGGTTTGCTCTTGCAACACATGCCGGCGAGATGCTGGTTTCAATCAGGACTTTCCAAAAATAAAGAAAAAAAACATTCCTGGCTGTCCAACAATTGATCTCACATGAGTTACCATCCCTTGTGTCTTTGGACATCTTCGACACTCATTTTTAACAAGGATGGGATTCATTGAAAGTCTTTGTGAAGCCACGGGGTTTCAGGGAATCGTACAAAACAATGATGGTTACTATTTCATTATACGATTAGGTAAGACACAATCCAGTGGAGTCTTGCTTACGGGAAAAATGTTAAGGGTGTTAAAAATAGTTTTACTGGACATTGAATTTATCAGGGTGAGAGAGAAAGAAAACTCCAGACATATCTGTGGTTGCTTTTAACGCCAGATACTAAAAGCACATCCACACTTTACGACAATGCTACTTATCAAACATGTTTCTCTGAGAATGCAAAAAGTGACAAACGACAACACAACCTGATTATATGCAGCATCACACAGCAGTTCAGGGTCTATATACAATGTTGGCCTCTTTTTAAATCAATCTAACTCACAGCAGAGACAGTTGCATGTAAGTAGTCTGGACAACACTTTTAGTAGATTATGGAAGGGAGAAGAAAGAAAATATACGTACCATTTAGTAAAAACATTATATGGAGTTTTTTTCAGATGTTAATGCACTTACTTTTATTCCATGATCTTAAAACAATTAAATATAAATCAGTAATTGTGGCATGTTCAAAGGTTTGTACTTGGCTCTACTTGTAAAATACGTCACTGACTCATTAGGATTCTATTGACCTGGTGGGACATATCATGCTGTATAAAGCAAATATTGTCAGCTGACAACTTCAGAGCTAGATGACTGTTCTGACTCTTTAAAGCTTGTGTTAATACTCAACCCTCATGGGTTTCTAAAAGAAACTGAAGGAGAATCTTAAAATGATGCATGCATAATGCCTAGGAAGCAGGTGGAGGCTATAAGAAGATATTAAAGCTTTTTCAAGTTTAAATTTTACCCTGTCCCGGTCATGTCCTTAAATAAAGGCAGTTAAGGTGAACTGTGGAAGATGACGAAAACAGTTAGCCAAAAAAGAAAGGGGAAAAAATCCTGTATGACTCTAAAGGACCTGCAGGTTGAAAAGAAACAGGAGCGGCAGCCTGCAAAGCAACATCTGGAGAAGCCAGAGTTGTTTTGGAAACGATTGCTGTGGACAAATGATAAAATTGATCTCTTTGGCCACAATCAGAAAAGCTGTGTTTGTTGTGTTCTACATCAGGACAATGATCTAAAGCAGACCTCACAACACATCAGCAACTCATTCAAGAAACACAAGCTGAAGCTTTTGGAACGACCCTCACATCTAGTAAATATCTGTGATTAGATCCTGAACATGCTGTGTGAGAAGAATGGCCTTCGAATATCTCAGGACATGGAGAGAAAATATCTATCATCTACAAGGGGGCTCAATCTTTTTATTTATAAGTCCAAGAAATAAAAAGAAACACAAGCGCATCAAACCTCTGCAGCTCGACTGGCATTTAACCTAAGTTTACTCAAACTACTCCGTTCCTTGTTCCTGCATTGGCTACCAGTGGCTGCCCCAATCCGTTACAGGACACTAGTACTTGCGTACTGTACTGTGAACGGATCGGGTCCAGCTACATACAGGACATGGTTAAACCTTACACCTCAGCCCGTCCACTCCGCTCTGCATTGGCCAATCGGCTTGTTGCTCCCTTACTGCCACAGTCAACTCTGGAGTTTATATTAAAGAAAAGAAAAGACACAAATAATCTGTTTAGTTGCCCTTGTATGTTGCACTTACATGTAGCACTTTATAGTTTGGGTTTTTTGAAGCAAATTGAACCTACTTGATTCTTGTTGTTCAGGGTTTGTACCCTCATGGTTGAAAGCATGTATATATCACTTTGGATATGGGCATCAGCTAAATACAACGAAATGTATTTGTACTTTAAAATATTTTCACAGCAGGGAGTTAAATGTTGTCTTCTGAATTTAACGTAATGTTTTAATTGTTCGCGAAATGTGGTCATTTTCTACCAAAATGTATGTTCAAAAGAAGAGAAAACATGTAACCTTTGTATGTTTTTGTTTCGTTGAAGCAGATGTATAGAGCTTTTTAATGAGAATATAAAGATTCCTATTAGATAATATCCCTAGCCTGTTAAAAAAACAACAGGATGTTGTCTCCAAAATGATGCACTTACATGTGGCATGTTGCCAAAGTTAGGTAGGGGGCTTCCACTATGTAATGCTGACCCGTTCAGAGTTGCTGTTTATATTTGTGTTATGTTCACTCTATGGCAGCATAATAGTGGTTCAGTTTTGTAATTAGGAATGGGTGGGAGGTCATCTAAATCAGTGGGGCACTAGATCACATCTGGCTGCCAGACGTGGAGTATCAGTGCATGTGGGAACAGCTCAGATCTGTTCAAACCTGCATGAGGATAGTGGACATAGTGGTTTTATTTCAGAGGGATGATAATGATGCAGTCTTGTTGGGATGGTAGAATTGTTTTAGCTCATTTTAGGATTGACCAAAATTATTTGAACAGTAGCCTCTGATTATTAGTTTCCAGTTTCAGCTATAGATTATCAACTATTCAAGTTTTTATTTAAAAAAACATTACTTTGTCTTTATTTAAAAAATTAACAAGTAACTGGTTCTCTTTTTAGGAAATTCAAAATCTTTTTTGTTGTTTTAATTGTATCCAGCATTTGTCCGAACTGTGCCCGTTTATTGTATTTAAGTGCCATCTGGTTTCCTGAAAATTTTGTGAAATGCAAAAACACGAATAAAAGAATAATCACTCAGTACTGTATATGTTTCTCTGTCAGGTCCACAGCTGTCGATGGGCAAGCAGGAGGCCTTTGAGATCTTTATAAGAGATCACGATGACTATCTGACCATTGACGACAACAAGAGCCTGCTCAAACAGAGGTGAGAGACCAGGACACATAGATATTAATTCACATCTTTATATTTTGCAAAATAAGGTACTTTTGTTTTGCAATGAACATTGTTTGTGCATGTTTAGGCTGTAATACATATTTGTTTTATATCTCACTCCGTACAATACGCTCATACATTTCAGAGGAACATTTGAGTAGCCAATCAAATAACCTGCGTACACAAACATAAACTACACATCCAATAACGCAGATTCCTTAACGAGCACAATGAGAACATAACTTTTTCTAAAATATAGAATTAATCAAATAAATGATATATAAAGTTAAAGAATAACTTTCTAGTTCTGAGCATTTTTCAGAAATGCTGCATTACAGTGAGAGCTGCCAATAAGGCTGGAATGTATTCTCCCTTGGCTACTGAAGAATATATTGTAGTCTGATAATTACTATTAGGATGAATTGAACCTGAGGGAGGTGCTAGATTTCATACGTGTATTGACTTTGTTTACATTCAGAAAACAAAAGCCTCGGATAACCTCTCCTTATTATACATGTTAACATGTTCCCCTAGTGCGTTTTATACAAGACATATAAATGAGAGAAATATGCAGTCAGCGCCATTGCTGAGTATTTATATTTAAACCATTTAATGACATAAGGGGATTTTTTTCCATGACAAACCTTTGAAATATGTTATTTTAGGAACAATGAATATTATAATAGTAGAGTTTTTTTGCCATTATAGTTATGATATATTATACATAAACACATACATTTGTTCTATATCTTACAAAAATAAAAAAAAGGATCTGTGCATGCTTTTTGCTATGTTACCACATAAATTCTTTTACTTTATTTTATTTTTCTTGCTACCATTGCCCAGTAACACCTACGTCCTTTTGAACAGGTCAGCTGAGGGCAGAAGACTCGGGGAGAAACTGAATGAAGCCAGAAACCGAATCAGTAAGTTGTCTCCCAAAAAACACATCACGTATAGCAGCTGTGAACACATATAAATTCTACATATCACTGTCATTATCAACATCATCATCCTAATGGCAGAACAGGACTGTGGCACACGCCCAATATTGAATGCTGACAACTTTTATTAAAGTTTTTTTCCGGGTCCCAAATGACACCGGCCTACGTACCTGCCTGGAAAACGTTAACGAATGTCGGATATTCAGTTTCCCAGGAGTGTAGAAATGTTGTTCAGCACATTCCTGAACTTTTCCAGGACAGAGAGGCACTCTGATTTCCACCCACCTAGTCCTCCAACCTGCACTTTTTTACTGGCGTGTCTCAGGCTGTTTTATAGCGACTCCCTCAGCACACCCCTGTGTTCTTCTGGGTAATGTTCTTGACAGGTACCCTGACTAAGCCAAAATGAGGCCTGGTATAAGCCTGAGCTTCAGACAATGAGATTACAGCTTTGGTAAAACGTTTTTTGAATTTCTGAGTTTATTATTTTGATTTAAAAGATCCTACTAAAGGCCTCATCATAGTTGAAAATGGATAATCAAGTGCGATAATCTTTTTCTTCCACAGAGATACTAAAAGACACGCAAGTGTAAAGTTAAAAAATGTGTTTTTAGAGCTCGATCTGGTTTGCCTTTACAATTGCAAGGGACATTTATGAATTTCTCTGGACTATGTGTGTTTGTGGCTCATTACACACACCACTGAAAAGTTTACCTCCCACCAGTGCCTGGCATCAAAGCTGCCTCAGATCACGCCTGGTGGTTTGGTAACGTTTGCCTGTAGCCCTCATACATCCCAGCATGCATTTATCACCCGTTCAGGAGTCAGCGTGTGATGTGCTGACACAGCCATAAATCCGACATGTCATGCAACACGTGAATATCCGTCCTGACAGCATGTTTAATATTAACTCTTAAAATGTGTTCTGCAGGCATCAGCACTATATGTGGGTTTAGTGGAACTAGATCATTAATTCATCATAGTTTTTCGATGAGATTCAGAAAACCAAATTCCTCCGCCTATACGAATCTGGAAAAATCCCTAAAAAACATCTTGATGCTGTCAAATATTATTACATAGTTAGGTGCATGGATCTGCATTCTTCCGAGATGAGAGACAGTGTTTTTAGTGGAAGGTGGTTGCCTCTTCTGGCTGGAAAGCAGTACCATAATATTTAGCTCAGTAGGTCTCCTTGCCATCTTGGAAGCCACGATTGGAAATTTTACACTACGTGCGTCTCATGCTTATTGTAGAACATGGAAACAGTTAGCATATAACATAGACACAAAGCGTTGTGCTGCTTTTTCTGATGGATGTACGCAGCATGAGGGTCACTATGAGAGAAAGGCGAGGCAGTAGCCCACGGAGACATCAGTGTATAAACATTTCCCTGGTTTACAGTCTTGTTTTTGGCCACAGCACATGGCTTTGGAATCCAATCCCACTGGAGGAGCATATGTTCCAAGCCCTTAGGTCCAAAAAGCGCAAGCATATATATTTATTCAGAAGGATCAGCGATGCACATCTTCTAGAGCATGAAAGGTGTAGGGCAGCTGGATATGAGCAACATTTCTTGATTTCTCTGCCAGATGTGCAGCGATTTATGCAGTGCAGCCCGAGATGGAGCATCTGGTATCTGCTTTCGGAACACTTTCATCTGCTCACCTTTGCTGAATTGACCCAGGGATAGCGAAATAGATTGCAAAAAAAATCGTCTGGAGCCTGGAATGTTTGTTGTTGGCTAGAAAATAGTTCCATAGCACTCGAGAGGAGATGTCACAGTAGCCTCATTTCTGTGTTGAATGTGGGATTTGTAACCAACAGCCACTAGATTTGACATGACTCTTTCAATGATTTACTTTGAGTGCTAATGGTATCAGCTGTTCATCAGAGGGGCTTATGTAATATAATAGATTAATAGGCCCAGACAACAATGTCTTTGAACACATCTGTCCAATAAAAACACACAATGCTGAGTCCAACTCTCTGTTTCAAATTAACAACCTTTTATAAGTCTCCTTTCATAGATTTCCATGTGCAGCTTTCATAGTCGTACCTTCGTGAATGTTTTTATTGTTGTCCCGGATTTTCACATTAGTTCCCACACTTAACAAAGCATTAATTCGTCATATACACTGGAATCGACACCCACTCCGATACTGAGAAGCTGGATAGCATGCATGATGCTTGGATCTGGAGCTCACTGTGGTATTTGTGCGGCATATCACATTTAACCGCCGGCCCACAAAAATGACCAAATATTTATTGAGGCTTGTAGCTTGAAACCGGTCCTTAAAGACGACGGCATGTCTCCTGACGATGTGGGGTGAAACCCTGCGTGGTTTGGAAGAAGTTGTGGTGTCGAGCCCGCTGTCTTGTCCTGGAGCACTGACGTGTAGTGAAGTATTGAAGCAAGCCCACCGCACACCACCATTACTTGACACGTATGCAAATTTATCTTAACAGAATTCTTCTTGTCAGTGAAGAACGGAGAAGCTGTTGAAGTCCGATTTGGCTGCAACAGGCTGTCGTGACCAAATGATCTGTTGTCTGAACTCTTCAGTCATCACTTCGGTTTGTTATTTTGTCATAGTGTGTCCAACAGCAACAAACATTGTCTGCTCAATTACTCATGTTTTAGATTATTAGATTCAAATTTTGCAGCGCAGAGTGCGTGTGATTTATAAATGTCACACTACATTACCTTGTATGCATCAAAAGGTCATTATGCTTTCCGGCTAATATCTCTATCAGCCTTACACTTGGTATGTGTAATGTTAGAAGTGCAATGGAAGTGCAGTGTCGAATATTGTACAATTTGGATGTTAACGCGTTCCCACGGAATCAATGCAATCTAAAGCGGTCACATTGTGCATGTGCACACGCACCTTACACCGCAGCCTGTCCACTCCGCTCTGCATCGGCCAATCGGCTTGCTTCTCCCTCACTGCGAGCTAACCACTCAACAAAATCGCGTCTCTTTGCTGTCCTGGCTCCTAAATGGTAGAGGATGCCTAATAACCATCGTCATCTCTGGTGTTCAAATATATTTAAAAAAAACTTGCATTATATATTGCACTTACTGTACAAGTAGCACCTGTAGTTTGGCTTTGTTGAAGCTAATTGTCCTTAGTTACTCACTGACTTACTAATGTTATTATGAGATTTTTAAAACTTTGGTTGCACTAAATACATAATGGTGGGCAAACCACAGTCTGGATAATTAATTGGAAACACTAAGATACGATTAAGATACATTTATTTGTCCCAAACACATGACATGCACAAGCACACTCATGCAAGGAGGGAAATTTAACCTCTGCTTTTAACCCATCTGGTGCAGGACACACAGAGCAGTGAACAGCCATGTACGGCGCCCGGGGAACAGATGTTGAGGGAGTAAGGTGCCTTGCTCAGGGGCACTAGACAGGGTAGGGAGAATCCTCTTGGATTTTTGGACAGATCAATTCAGGTTCGTCTTTTTGTTGTTTTTCCGTGGAGTCGAACCAGAGACCTTTTCTGCCCGTAGTCCAAGTTTCTGCCACTAGTCCACCGCCTCTCCAACAGTCCACAATAATCTTTGAGTAAACAGGGGCCCAGCGCTCTGTAGCCATGTTGGCTGGGACTCATCAGTAACGTGCATCATGACAGCGGGTTCACAACAACGGGCGCCTTCATGACATCAACATTTACAACTAATTGGCTGATTAGAGGTTCTGGGTACCAGTGTTGTGCCAGTTCACACTTTAAAAGAACTAGTTCATAGTGATGAAAATGAATAAGTTCACGTTCCTAGCTCATTTTTGAGAACTTCGAACTTCAATGAACGTGAACTTGTTCATTTGTTCTGTTTTCTTGGTTATGATTATTATGATTTAGATAAAGACAAACTTAAGATCATGCACATCACTGCTGGGTGCTGAGTCGACCTTCACCGAACTTTGAATACACAGGAGAATGGTTCTTTCTGCAGCTGCAGCGGTGGCTTCATGGTTCTGTGGACTGACTCCCGCAGGCGCTCTTCACTTGCTGTGGCTCAATTACTGCGGGTCACTTATACATTATCAGAAAGAAAGCTGCAACCAGCATCACCACAGGCCAAACATGCAGGTTTAGAATGGGCACTGCCCTAACATTCATACCGTGCAAGTGCTTTGCCTACAGGCTGTGACTGACGTGAGCCACATGGGTAACACCGTCCCCATGTGTAAATGATCCTTAATCCTATGAACAACAGAGACTTTACATCGGCTGGTGACTGCACATCGTATGTGAGGATTGTTTCTGTTGGAGAAGACTTGGCCTGCCCACCTGACCACGATGTGAAGCCACAGGGCGTCTCAGTTCATTTACATTTCCAGCTTCCCAACCGACTGACTTTGTCTGAAAACACATGGTTTTTTGAGGGATTTCCAAACCCTGGTTCATATCCCATCGAATTAGGAAAAACGCTGCCGTCGTGGGCCCAATATGTCACTGTGTGTCATTTATTACGTTTCAGATCATCCATTCACGTCTCCACTGTCGTCTCTAACCTCAAATAATAGCCTACTTTTAAAGAAGAATGTTTGAAAAAAACGAGCCGGCCTGTTGCAAGGGCAAATTGCAAACTGTTTTAAAACATTCAGCAGCGAAAGTCTGACATCTTTAATAATATTTCAGCAGGAAAGATGTTTGTCTTATTAACTTTCAGTGTCTTCATCTTGTCTGACAAAGCAGAAGCTGTAATACCACTGTTGTATGGCACCATGTTAGGTGTTGCATGGTTTCTCCACACACCACATTCTCTGCAAAGTGATACTTCATCTGGCTTTCTCATTTTCGGATCTCAGCTTTTAGATTGGCGACAGGATTGTATTACAGAAATAGACACATGCATGTAAGACCTGGGGGTTGTAATGTGAACTCACCACAGAAGACGCTGTCATTTAATGTCACTTATAGCCTCATAATTATCCTGGTCATTCACTTAACTCATCATTTGACTGCAACCATTGTCTTTGATCTGAATGAGAGATTATCTCCCTTTGTTATGCTGTATACTTAATGTGTCCTGAATGTTCTTATTAGTTTGATCATCTGGTGTGAGAACTATGCAGCTGTGTATCTCAGCAGTATAACATTTAATATCAAGACCTTTTTATATACGGCCTATGGACAAGACAGTATTTTGCTAAGAAACTGCTTATTTATAACATCACCCAACAAGGATGGTTAAAGCTGTTCAGCTGTTGCACATAGTTCTTGTTGTGTCCTGTAGGAACAATCTCAGGGCTGTGACCAATGAATCAACCAATCCATTATATTCTCTAATATTAGCTTATTTCAATATGTCTGTGTTAGTATATACTGTATACCAGCCAAAAGGTTACGCTAGGTATTCTATATAGATTTAGAAATAGTTTCATCATCACATAGTGTGTAGCACTGACAAGTACATTTTGACACAAAATGTTCCGCATTAAATGTATTTAGGTCACATTAAAAAAAAAATAGAAATCAATATCAGTCTCAATAATTCAGTCAAATGACACTTTGGAATTTGCTTTAATGCACTTTACTGGAGAAAGTATATTATCTAAAAACGTTTTCATTGTTCAAAGTAAAACATATTTGTATTTTAAATGTATATTTCTTGTGCAAAATAAAATATGAAGACATTTTATTTATTTTATACATTATACTTTTTCAGATGATTTCAAGAAGCAGTTAGGGAGGCGGAGGAAGCAGAGGGCAGCTTGTGGTAAGATCAAGCTGACAATAAATATTCACACAGCAAAGCAGCATGATATCCAGCTCCATCTACACACACCAACAGCCAAACAGTGAGCAATTAAATGCAACATCTCCACATTTAGTAGTTGCGAGTCCACGTTTCATCTCTACCTCATTCAGACAATCCGTTCCACATCATCGACATCAAATGAAATGATGAATGCTGTCCCAAGTGGAAACTCTTTATCATCTTTTGATACTGAGGTCACTTTAGAATGGCTCCGTAAACACTGTGAACACGTTGTGGTCGCTCTTAAGTCTTGTGAAGCAGCGCCCACTTCAAAGTCTTTGGAGTGGGCCTCAGTGACTTAAAGCTCGGTGACCAAAGACTGGGCGGCACAACTTTAAGACTCCTTCATTTACTCGTTCCTGACTGTTTTGATCAGTGACATAAATGCTTTCATGAGGAAATCTGGTTGTAAAACAAACAAACATTTTCCTCTATTTCAGGCTCAAAAAGGCTTTTCTTGTTGTTTTGAGTCCCGCATCAGAGAACACATCACAGCAGACTGGCTTCTATTATCCAGAGCCAATATTCAAAACACTGTCATTGTTCTCACATCTGCACAACACAGGCCTACAGCTTCTGGACATGATGCCTTGTTTTTTGTCTTTATCTACAGTATGTCCACATTTGTATCTGTGTTAAGAACCCATGCTCTCTGCTTGTCCAACTCTACTGTAGGTGTAATGGGGAATGACCCAGAGGCTGTGGAGGAGGTGGACCCAGTGGAAGAAAATCTGTGCAAACAGATTGAGCAAGAAAAAAAGGCGTAAGTGAAGTTAAAGTGCATTTTAATGTACAACCATATGTTTTCATGGTATTATCCAAGACTCTGCTTTTATTGTTGAGACACAGCAGAGGATGTGTAATGTGAACAAAAGACGAATTTGATGCTGTTAATATCTCCTGTCAGGTACAAGAGTATCATTGGCCGTCTGAAGGCACTGAGGACAGAGATTGAGCACCTGCAGCTGTTGATGGAGAGGGCAAAGGTCAAGCTGCAGAAGGACTTTCATAAGTGGTGGAGCCAGGAGGCTTCCAGCGTGCAGGTGCCTGGCTTTATCTTCTTCTGTCTATCATGTAACAACACCACATAAAGCATCTGTGATATTGACATAATGGCCATGCGATCATGTCCAAAATATGTTTCTGACATTAGACAGGATGCCTTGTCTTCTCATTCGAGGTATGTTTTCTAAATATTGGCCTCCATGGACATGTTAGCATGTGTAAGTTACTGTGAGGGACCTTTTTCATATCAAGGACCATTTACCATTTTATTACCTATGTTCGTCATGGGACAGAGTTATTGAACATATATCCCACTCTAACACACTGTGGAGGCGTCTGATGTCAGATGGTCGTGATGATGGTGCCGTTATTATTACCTGGTTCTCCAGATATGGCTCAGTCAGTCTTGAGTCCTGACTTTACTTAAAAACATGATATACATCATCATATAGCAGGTCAGTTATACAATACACTCAATACCCTCAGAGGCACAAACTGGAAGTGTGATGGAGCACCCCAACACTCATAGATGAAAAGGACACTATACTAATTTACATATGAAATAACTTTTAATGTTAATTCGTCCAACAAAAAAACATGAAAGCCATGGGGGACAAAGGTTAAAAATCAGTCATTGCCAGAAAAGCTTTGTAAGGGGAGAAAAATATTGGATTTACCCTTATGTGAATATCTGATTCTGTCCAAACCCAAACACTCTCTAGCTCAGTGTCTAAATGCTGTAGTGCCAGGTGACTTCCAATTGGGTGCAATATGACTTATCTTTGCCCTGCTCCAGTGAACCCAAAATATTTACTGTATATACAGTTTATAGAACTTGAGAGAGAGATCTGGTTGTACTGAGCGTTAAGCTTGTTTTTGCTTTCCAGCTCGATGGCTCTTACGTTGTAGCTTTTGAGGCACATCAGCTGGTTCCACATCAAACCACCTAACAAATATGTTCCGTTTGTTTAATTTTCATGTCCTGAGTCTTCTTACCAAATGTCTGAAGGAGGTTTGCAGACTCATCATCATATTCAGGTGTCAAGCATGATTTAAATTTGTTTGGTACACAGCAAACAAAGTAAAATGATGCATGACCTCGTTCACCACAAAACGTACCTGAGTACCATTGTCTCTGTCAGAATGTGGTCTCTGTGAAAGCTTCCCTGAAGAGCGTTAACTTTATCCAAGTGCCTTTGTCCTTGAAACTCATCCAGTCTAACTGCATGTTTACAGCTGGAATGACGCTTGAGATTTCACTTCTTTTATAACTTTGAGCGTGTCCCATTGAATGAGGAACACTGATTTTCTTTTGCTGCAACAGAAAGAACATTTTTCCATTTCTCTTGGGAAGTGTGACATTTCCTCTTTACTTTTCTTGGCAGTCACCACTATGTTTGTTGAACAGCTTGAAAGCTACACTGAAGGGTATGTTTTTCTTTTTTTTTGTTTCATCAGAGAAAAAAAGAGTTGCTGCAGAATGATTGGGTGTTTATGAATTAGTTTATGAATTGTCACATCGGCGAAGAGAGGCATGAGGTTCCACACCTTGGATGGAAGGTGACATACATGTGTCTGCAGCTTTAGAGCTTTTATGGCACCAGTGTGACTCGTGTATCCTCTGTTCAACATCACGCTGAATGGGTCCAGGTGGGAGGATAAGTAGGAGGCAAATACACAGGAACAAAGATTTCCATGTGACCCAAACAAGAGCCTGGAGATCAGCTCAGAGGCAACACAGCAACTGCATCAATACAGGGTCTCTGCAGACAGTCTTAACAAGACCAACATGTTGTTGAGGTTTCACAGCAACACTGTGGGGGAATAATAAGTGAGTCAGAGTTTATTTCAGTCCTAAATAACACTTTGTGTTTGTAATCAAATACTTAGGAGACTTCTACAGAACGATGAAAGACAATGTTTGTAAAAAAATTGGGGAGGAAGAGATGAGTATGTAAAATTCACAAATTATGAACAGCACTGTCTGAAAAAGACCTAGGGCTCTGATTCACCCTCACACACTCACCCTGGCGTTGATGGCTGTTGTGCACATTTCAGGAAAACCAACCACAAAGACGTTGTTAAGCAGCAACATCTGACCTACAGACACTGCTGGCCTCTTCTCTACGGGTTTGATCTTATGAATGGAGAACAATATCTCACTCACATCTGAGCACGGCCTGGGAATTTATCACTGAGTGACAAAGAGGAAGTCTGACAGACACCTCTTACATGTGCAGTTTGGATCCTCCAAGCAGGAAGCAGGCCTGTTTTCCTTGCCAGTACATACGCAACAGGTTTGAGTATTTATTGTTCTGTTTTTGGCAAACAGCACATGTGCAAAGAATTAAAGTTTGAGAAAGAGGTATGATGAAGCTGGAAGACGTGAAACACACAAGGTTATCTCTTCCCCTTAGCAGTTGCACATGGCCTCATTGTGTCTCACTGTCATTAACATTGAACTGTCGATGAAGATTTTTATTATTTATTTTTTTAACAATTGTGACTAGGAATCAGATTCCGGGGCTGCAGCCAGATGTCATCGCACAGAGTCCGCAGGAGGAACCTTGCAGCCATCTTCACCCTGCACTCCTGGCTTCGGGTGAGGCACTGTGATTGACCGTGTTGTGTCCATCCCTCCATCGCTGCTGCATATGAAAACGCACACCTATTAAACTGGGCACTTAATTTTAGGAGTAGTCAAAATGGATGTCATAAAGAATTCATTTAGAGCCTCTGCTGAGCCCAGCCAACTGGTAACATGCAACAGCAAGAAACACCTTCTCCTCAGTGACTCATTCCTGCTGAATTCATTACTGTTATTTTTACCCTTTCACCATCTGTGCTTGATGCCACTTGATTAATGGCCAACACCCTGCAGCTCCTCAGGGTCTGTTTCCATGGAACAGTTCTTTTGCTTCACCAACCCTGATGATATTAATTAACTCTCTTATTTAGCATTTAGCATTTAGCAATGGTAGAGGTGGATTTTGACAATCTCATGTCGACCACAAACCTGTCACAAACAGCTTCAATGACATATTCACAGACAAAGAGCAGAATATTTGTCCAGGTTGTGAGCAAACTTCAATAGTTAGATACTTTAATGTTAGTTATAATCTGTTTTTGTAGGTGATTGTGGGATGTAAGGAGAAACACCCCTAAACTTTAAAGTGGGATAGTCACTACAGCTGCAGAGTCCAAGAACATCATCATCTCAGAAGAAGTTTATGTTTATTTTTGACAAAAACGTGAATGAACTTGACTTAATCGTTTTCATTGTTACCTCAGCCAAGAAGGTAATGTTTTTGTCTGTGTCTGTTTCTTTCTCTCTTAGCATTATGATTGAGAGAAAAGTACTGAAACAATTTCCATAAAATTTTGTTGGAGGGGTGGGGCATGAGTCAAGGAAGAACCCATTAAACCCAGGACAGGGGGCGGATCCATGAGTTGTTTCACTTATTGTGAGATGGGGCATGTTTCAACATTTTCATTGAATTCTCAGAAATTGATTCGTGGATCTTGATGAAATATCAATATTTATTTGTGAAAGTAATTTGGTGCAGATCTAGTGAATTTAATTATGGTTTCACAAAGGGGACTGATGGTCTTTCTTTCCCCTGCTTATCTGGGTTTAGATGAATTAGTTTACTTTGTTAAATATAAGGAATCATTGGTTTTGCTGAGAACTACTGAAACATTAATAGATTATTACCGGCCACATTTTCCCTTGTGGTTTTCCGCCATGTTATCATGCTGTGAATGGTATGAGTTTGAAACAGGTATTAAACGGTGATATTAAAGTCTTAAATTTAACTTTGTGAACTCTGCAGAAATCCCATACATAAACTGTTTGATTGCTCTCTCGTGATTTCACAAGTGCAGTTTTTGATGATTCTAAAAAAAAAACAATGAAAGCGTAACTCTGCGACACCTACTGCAGACCCACCATATGGGTTTTATGTGGCCATTATGCTGTCTTGCGCCAACAAATCAAGAAACAGGCTTGGGATTGTGCCAGAACAGTCTCCTAAACTGCTTTCTGAACTCAAACAGTGCACCTGGTCTGAGCAGTACTCTGAGAGACTACCCAGCGGGCCGAGACCATAATCCAGACAGTTCCACCAGATCCACTTCTTCTGTTCAAGATCACAGGTCGGTCCAGCCTCACTTTATCTCCTTTTTGTTTCCCAAAGGATACTTGTCTTGTTATTCGAACAATTGAGTTTTGTATTTCAGGAGCTTCAGCCCTATAAGTGTACCTCCATTAAAAGCTGTCCCCGCCTGGCATGATACGTCCGGACGGGCCAGGAGAGTAACAGAATCTACTCCTTCATCTGAGTGGAGGTACACATGATGTAGACTCACTAGAAATGAATGAGTGGCTTGAAAAAATATCAATATTTTATCCATAACATTATATCAACTACTTATCATTTCTTATTCTCACAATATGGTTTAGCAGGACATGGATTCAATAAAATGTAATCTCTGTGTATGTTTAGTACTCTGTGTACATTTTTT